>NC_140989.1:202861300-203000663 GCF_052327205.1 Somniosus microcephalus
AAAGAAGAGAGATTGGTTCAGTTTCCCGTATCACTCTCTGTTGTTGGTCAGTTTCCCTGTATCACTCTCTCTTGTTGGTATCAGTTTCCCCGTATCACTCTCTGTTGTTGGTTCAGTTTCCCCGTATCACTCTCTGATGTTGGTTCAGTTTCCCGTATCACTCTCTGTTGTTGGTTCAGTTTCCCTGTATCACTCTCTGTGTTGGTTCAGTTTCCCGTATCACTCTCTGTTGTTGGTTCAGTTTCCCTGTATCACTCTCTGTTGTTGGTCAGTTTCCCCGTATCACTCTCTGTTGTTGGTTCAGTTTCCCTGTATCACTCTCTGATGTTGGTTCAGTTTCCCCGTATCACTCTGTTGATGGTTCAGTTTCCCCGTATCACTCTCTGTTGTTGATTCAGTTTCCCCGTATCGCTCTCTGTTGTTGGTTCAGTTTCCCCGTATCACTCTCTGTTGTGTTGGTTCAGTTTTCCGTATCACTCTCTGTTGTTGGTTCAGTTTCCCCGTATCACTCTCTGTTGTTGGTTCAGTTTTCCCGTATCACTCTCTGTTGTTGGTTCAGTTTCCCTGTATCACTCTCTGTTGTTGGTCCAGTTTCCCCGTATCACTCTCTGTTCTTGATTCAGTTTCCCCGTATCACTCTCTGTGTTGGTTCAGTTTCCCTGTATCACTCTCTGTTGTGTTGGTTCAGTTTCCCCTATCACTCTCTGTTGTTGATTCAGTTTCCCCGTATCACACTCTGTTGTTGGTTCAGTTTCCCCGTAACTACCAACGCTACTAATAATAATCAGCCCCAGGACAGTGACATCCTAGCACAGAGAATTCGACCCAACACAATTATCACTAAACAAAAGGAAAAATATTTGACCTTTGAGTTCCTGCTCATTAATCTAGTTTAAGTTATTAATTTATAAAGTAATAGTTATATTTTCCCAGCTCTTAATTTAACCCACTGCCCCAACTCAGAGAGCAGCAAGAAAGCTCCAATACTCACCAGCCAATCACCTACCTGCTGTCCTGTGACATCACTGCTTGATTTTTTTTAATTTTTTTTTTTTTAATTTCACCGAATATACTTTGCCTTCGCTTCTCCCAGTGAGACAGTGGGGGGGGGGGGGGGCAACAGACAGCGCATGCGAGGGGGAGCATGTGGGAATGTGTGTGGACCTAAGAAAGATAGATCAGAGTATTGTCTAAATGGTGAGAAGTTAGAAACTGTGGGGAACAGTGCAGAAATCATTAAAAGCTAGTGGACAGGTACAAAATATAATTAAAAAGGCTAATGGAATGTTAGCCTTTATCATGAAGGCTGGAATATAAAGGGGTGGAAGTTATGTTACGGTTGTACAGAGCTCTGGTTAGACCCCAGCTGGAGAACTGTGTTCAGTTCTGGGCACTGCACCTCAGGAAGGCTATATCAGCGCAGATTCATCAGAATGATACCAGGGCTAAACGGTCAAAAAATGAGGGACAGGTTGCATAGACAGTCTTGTATTCCTTGAATATAGATGATTAAGGGGTAATGCAATTGGGGTGTTTGAGATGATTAAAGGCTTTGACAGAGAGAAACAATTTCCTCTGGTGAGGAGTCCAGAAGAAGGAGGCATAACCTTAAAATTAGTGCTGGACTGTTCAGGGGTGATGTCAGGAAGCATTTCTTCACACAAAGGGCAGTGGAAATCTGGAACTCTCTCCCCCAAAAAGCTGTTGAGGCTAATTGAAAAATTCAAAACTGAGATAGGTAGATTTTTGTTGGGTAAGGGTATTAAGGGATATAGAATCAAGGCGGGTAGATGGAGTTAAGATACAGATCATCCATGATCTAACTGAACAGGCTCGAGGGTTGAATGGCCTTCACCTGTTCCTACATCTGTGCTGTTAACTAAGGGATGCTACACGATATCAAGGGCCATTGGCTGGGGGAGAGAATCAGCTAGGGTTCCAGTTCCTGGTCAAAATCAGGCTCAACTTTATGATGCCCTCCATAACTGAATATCTGCCAATACTCACTGTCTAGGTCACTTAGGTGAGAAACTGCAGGGTGACTGGAGATGGTGAAACTATACATGCAAAACTAGAAGGAAAGAGTCACTGTGCAAGTGGAACAGAAGTTGTCTGGGGGAACCGAGAGAAGCTGAAGACAGTTCGAGTACGTCAGTGACAGCTCCAAACGGCACAAATGCGGCAGAAAGTATGCTTGGCTTATCTGACACATTCCAAGGTTGCAAATGAAGGCTTGCTGTAACTGTGGTTAGATTAAAAGCAGGACACAGTTACACAAGGGTCAGAGGAAACCCAACAGCCAAACAGCACAACTTGAAAAAACTTTTAATGATGGTCAAATGATTAGAAACAAGTGAGGAGAGCGAAAAATGTACAAAAAGGTTGTGATTGAGCTGTAGTGTTCGACTCGATAAATTAAGCTTCATCTTCGACACTCTGCTACTGGCGTCTACTGTTTGAACTAGAATGAAGTGAAACACATTGGAGAATTGAAATCAAACACTTGACTGTGACAGGATTTACCCACATGGAGCAGGTCCAGGTCAGCTTGGTGACTGTGTTAAAAGGTAAGTATTTTACTCTGAATATCAGGAAGCTGGGAGACTTGCCCAGTCCACACACAGCTGAGCCAGGTCGCACCTTCTAACTAAACTGGGACAGTTACAGTCCAACTCAATGCACTCAGTGCCCTGTCCTCACTGTGACCCTGCGTAACGTAACGTTACACCAAGCCTCATCTCCCTGCAGGAACCGCCTCCGCCACTGACCCAACCCCCCAAAACCTGCGCGAACTGCCGCCTCCTCCGCCAGCCTGCGCAATCCGCCACCCCCACCAACCTGCACGAACCCCCAAACCTGCGCTAACCACCCCCTCCACCCAAAACCTGCGCTAACCGCCCCCCCACCCCAGAACCTGCGCTAACCGCCCCCCCCCACCCCAGAACCTGCGCTAACCGCCCCCCCCACCCCAGAACCTGCGCTAACCGCCCCCCCACCCCAAACCTGCGCTAACCGCCCCCCCACCCCAGAACCTATGCTAACCGCCCCCCCACCCCAAACCTGCGCTAAACCGCCCCCCACCCCAAAACTTGCGCTAACCGCCCCCCCCACCCCAGAACCTGCGCTAACCGCCCCCCCCACCCCAGAACCTGCGTTAACCGCCCCCCCCACCCCAGAACCTGCGCTAACCGCCCCCCCACCCCAGAACCTGCGCTAACGCCCCCCCCCACCCCAGAACCTGCGCTAACCGCCCTCCCCCCAGAACCTGCGCTAACCGCCCCCCCACCCCAGAACCTGCGCTAACCACCCCCCCACCCCAAACCTGCGCTAACCGCCCCCCCCCCACCCAAAACCTGCGCTAACCGCCCCCCCCACCCCAGAACCTGCGCTAACCGCCCCCCACCCAAGTCCTGTGCTAACCGCCCTCCACCCCAAAAACCTGCACTAACCGCCCCCCCCACCCAAAAACCTGCGCAAACCGCCCCCCCCACCAAAAACCTGTGCGAACCTCGCCACCCAACCTGTGCAGTGTCGAGCGATTTTTACACTGCTCTGACTGTGATTAGCAGCTACATCAAGTGCTGCCACAGGTGTTTAAAGTCCGTGTTACCACAGACCACTGCAACCCCAGGGACGGACTCCACAGGGTCATCACTGTTTGAAACAGCTTTCATTCTGCTTTATCTTTGTCTGTCTCACTGCAGCTGGTATAAATGAAGAATGCGCTTGTCCAACCAGAGGAAAGCTGAGGTATGTTTTAAAGAAAAGCGCAGTTTGGTGACAGTTCAAACTTGGTCACCAATCCAAATAGAACTCAGGTTAAAAATAATGACTTCAAACCCAGTCACCGGCAGACCAGAGGCTTGAAGTGGAGCACTTAAACCAGGTTACCGCGGCGGGTTTTATGAACTGAAACGGAATGGCCTAGTTTCTTCTCTCTAGTCCTGCCCCTTGGTAATCCAATTGCACTCTGCTTATTGCAATAATCTTTGTGAAACACAAGACGGACTTCACATAATTGCAGTTACATCTGGCCCACGAGTCTATGGAAAATACAAGTTTCTTATTCAGTCCGTGAAAAGATTGGCCTTGATTCCTCAATCTCATCACATTTTGCTGACTCCACAAGGAGTGGGAACGGTTACACAGTCCTGGCACTAGCGACTGCTGCTGCTGGTGGTGAAGGATCATCATGAACAGGATGTTGGGATGCCAGCTATGGGTTTCAATCAATCCAAGGAAGGAGCCTCCATGGCAACAATGAAATGGGAGGTACTACCAGTGCCGCCTCCCCTCATACCAGCTCCCGCACCTGCAAACAACGGGACTGGGTCAGTGAGAGATTGCACCCGAGGGGACGAAAAAATAATGCCCAACACCGAAATCAGACACTCCCCCACCCGCACCACCATCATCACCTCCCCCCCCATCCCCCAAGAAATCAGAAACTGCAACCCCCTCCCAAAAATCAGACACTGACCCCCCCATTTAAACACACCGTCCCTTCTAACTGTGAGTAGTTCACCTTCTGTAAGTCACTTTCCCATATTTATTGTTCAGTGCTTTTGTATCTGCTCACCTTTATTGTGCCTTGGCTGTTCGCAGCTATTAGGACATTCGATTCCTGTGATAAAAATAATAGGATTAAACCAATAGTCACATAATGCATATAATAAATATAATGAATCAGAATCCACGTGTAGAGACAAAGCAGAACAATGCACTGAAAACTCCAAACTGTACATTCACCACAGCATTGGGTTCTACTCAGATCAGCTCACTGACCAATTCTGTAAGTGAACTATGATCTGGACTGTCCAATCTCTTGGTAACCAATGGAAAATCCCAGGGGAATTTAACAACACAGACTTACCGCTGTACTGGAATACATCACAAGCTGCCACATGATTCTCATCTGTTGATCACTCCCATAAGCGGTCTGAGTGTCCTACGCTCAGGAGAGTTCCAATACTGTCCATCTGAACAACCCAAAGATGTAACAATAGGAGCCCCTTGTGACCTGAACTAGGTATTGTACCATCCCAGGTTCTGCAATCTTCTAACGGACTGAAACACTTGGTGAATCGATGATGGAGATGAAATGCTAACCTGCAAGTTTCACAGACAGCATGGAAATATACCAACTCCACTTAACCCAACCTCTCTTTTCTCCTCAGCACTGAATATATCACCACTTACCCTATCTGGTAACACTCTCCGGCTCACTGAATATAGGAACAGGAGTAGGCCATTCAGCCCCTCGAGCCTGTTCTGCCATTCAATGAGATCATGGCTGATTTGTGAATCCACCCTCTTTTTCCTAATTGTAAAAAAATTGTGTCGATTTTGATATCCCTTGTGAGTTTCTTTTCATACTCCCTTTATGTAGCTCTTACTACCTGTTTTGTCACCTTTTGTTGTTCTTTGTATTTCTCCCAGTTGCCAGGATCTGTGCTAGTTTGGGTATTTTTGTATGTGTTTTTAGTTTTATGCTGTCCCTTAGCTCTTTAGTCGTCCATGGCTGGTTTTTGGCAAGTAGAGCTCTTACCCCTTAGGGGTATAAACTGGTTCTGTATCACAAATCCTTTTTTGAGCACTTATCTACTGTCGTTTTACCCATTAACAGATTTGCCCAGTTTATTTGTGGACAGGCTCTGTCTCATTGCATTGAAGTCAGCCTTACCTAAATCTAGAATTTCAGTAGCTGTTTCACGTTTCTCCCTTTCAAATGACATTGAAATCAATCATAACATGGTCACTATTAATGTTCACGCACCTTTAGGCTGTTAACTAAATCTGCTCATTATTAAACCAAATATGGCCTCCCCCTTGTTGGTTCTAGGACATATTGTTGCAGAAAACTATCCTGAACACACTCAAGAAATTGATAGTTTCTGACATGAGCTAGTCTGCTTATCCAATCTATATGAAAGTAAAAATCCCCCATTAAAACCACTCCGCCTTTACTACATGTCTGTCCCAATCTCTGCAATTATACATTCTAGCACTTCACAGCTGCTACCAGGGGGGTTATACACAACTCCCCCTACAGTCTGAAATCCTTTTCTATTTCTTAATTCTATACAAAGTCTCCACTGCCTGCTTATCTCTCATTACACCCTCTCATCATTGAAGTGATTTCATCCTTAATCACTAAGGCTACGCCTCCTCCTCCACCAGATTCCCTTTTCTTCCTGTGGACCTTATAATCTGGTATATTCAGTTCCCAATCCTGACAGTCTTGCAGCCATGTCTGAGTGATGGCTACCATGTCGTAACCTCCAAATTGAATTTGCACCTGCAATGCATTCAATTTGTTCCTTATACTTCGTGTATTTGTATAAAAAACGTTTATTTAGGCCACACACCCTAACCGGTCCTTCTGCTCTAATGTTTTGTTAACACATTTACATCAGCACTTACCCCGTCTGGTAACGCCGTCCAACACATTGAATATATCAGCACTTACCCCGTCTGGTAACGCCGTCCAACACATTGAATATATCAGCACTTACCCCGTCTGGTAACGCCGTCCAACACATTGAATATATCAGCACTTACCCCGTCTGGTAACGCTCTCCAACACACAGCACTGACAAATTCATTGGTGTCATCCTCCTTTTTGTCCTTGTCCAAAACGCTTTTAACTGTGTCAAATTTAAAGGTGAGCAGCGTTTTTGAGAGCCCCTTATAGTAGAGGTAGAGAGAATTGTTTTTCACTTCCTAGAAGAATAAATGAAGTGCCTGACATTAATAGCCACGCTCTTACAATTCATCATTAAACAACAGCATCATTACAACACTCATTATAAATACACTCCCAGACTGTAGATAGGTAACACAAATTCACAGCTGACCAGGAGGACGGCAGGGAGAGGAGTGGGGTGGCGGCGATGACCTGCCGCGAGGAGGGAAGGAGGCCCGGCCGCAAGGGGGGGGGGGGGGGGAGAAAGAGAAGAGGCCTGGCCGCGAGGAGGGGAGGCACCACACGAGGACAGCGGGAGATTGCAGAACATGACAACAACAGGGCGACTGGGGGTGCACGTGGTGGGGAGACAGCACTAGGCGCCCTGAGTTTCTAAGGTAGTAGCAGGGAGACTAGGCTCCAAGCCCTGGGAATTTCCTCACTAAACCTTTCTGCCTCTTTTAAAACCAACTCTGTGACCGAGCTTTTGCTTACTTCTTCTAATATCTCCTTCATGCCTCGGTGTCAATTTTTAATCTGATTTCGCTCCTGTGAAGCTCCTTGGGGAATGTTTCTATGTTTAGAATCATAGAATGAAAGAGCATAGAAGGCCACCATTCCACCCATCATGCCTGAACCAGTTCTTTGGTAGAGCTATCCAATTAGTCCCACTCTCCTGCTGTTTGCCCCATAGCACTGTAAATTCTTGTCCTTTAAGTATTCATCCAATTCTCTTGAAAGTTATTATTAAATCTGCTTCCACCGCCTTTTCAGTTCAGTGCATTCCAGATCGCAACACCTAAATTGGGTTTGCTGTTATAAATTGAGAAATTTCTGTTATAAATTTTTAACATTTTTTTGGATGTCAAATGTTGACAAAAAGCACGAAGAGTGTCCCATAGAAGATTATCTATACATATAAAGCGGTATGTCTCTCTGTCTCTCCGTCTGTCCGGCTATACAATCAAAAGTTATAGAGCGTATATGTTACACGTTATATCAAAAGAAAGCTTATCATTAGGGGACTCTCATAGGCGTATTTACTTTTTGGTTGGACAAAAATTGTGCCGACGGTATACAAAAAACGTTCAAAATTCCGCTCATTATCTGCTCATTAGCATCGAGTGACGTGAAGGTTGACCAATCGTACAGGTCGAGTGACCAGACGGTCGACCAATCGCTGCGTCACGGGGGCGGGTTCATTGCGTGTGCGGGCGGGCCATCTAGAGTTGAGCGACGTGACGATTGACCAATCCTACACTTCAGTGACCTGATGGTTGACCAATCGGGGCGTGTGTGGGCGGGCCTAATCATTCTGAACTGAGGTGAGTGTCAGCCATCTTGATTCTTAAACTATTCGATTTCTTTTTCCCATCGGGGTTTTATCTTTTAAAAAAAAAGGGTTTTATCTTTTTAAAAAAAAATACAAACATTTCGGCCATTTCCTCCACACTTGCATTGGAAATCAATAAAAAAAAAACCCAGGGAGCGCTTTCGACAAAGACGTCGCGGTTTCATTCGGAGGCAGACGGGGGGGGGGAAACGTTTAATGGATTTTTTCCCGCTTTAATTACCGAATTTAAACATTTTACTTCAGTTTTTTCCTAAAAATATAAATAAACTCTCTGTTCATAGCTCCTTATTTCTCTCGGGGTTTTATCTTTTTAAAAAAAAACATTTCGGCTCCTTCTCCTCACGTCACCTAGCAACAACAAACCAGGGAAGCCTCAGTCCAACGTGCCAAGGAACGACTACAACTACCAGCATGCTGCGTGCGTGCTGCACATGCGCATTCAGGGTGTAACTGGGCGTGCTCCGACTCACTCGCTCCCTCCCTCCAGTCCCAGGTGGCGTCTCAAGCCCGAGACACAGAGCGCGGGTAGCGCAGGCCCAGCCGCAATTGGCGGTCTTCAAGCTGGCTCGGGGGTGGGGGCCGGGGCTCGGGAGGGAGGAGGGCGCCGGGGCTCAGGAGGGAGGGAGGAGAGGGGGGGGGCGCCGGGGCGGGGGCCGTGGCTCGGTAGGGTGGGGGGGCGGGGCTTCGGGGAGGGGGGGGGGGGGGAAGGGTTACCCCGGCAACTGGGCCCGGCCATCTCTCTCAGCCTCGAGCCGGCTCACGCCCGTTCCCGGGGCTTGGCTCCATTTGCGGCCGCGGGCCACTCGCCCTCTCTCCTTTCCTGTCTCTCTCTCCTCCCCCATTTCCCTCCCCCCCCCCTCTCCTCCCCCCCGCCTCATCCTCCCTCTCCACACCCCTCTCTCTCTCCCCACCCCCCCCTCTCTCTCTCCCCCTCCCTCCCCCCCCTCCCTCCCTCCCCCTCTTTCCCCCCCTCCCTCCCCCCCTCTCTACCCCCTCCCTCCCCCCCTCTCCCTCCACCTCTCTCCCCTCCCTCCCCCTCCCCTCCCCCTCCTCAGCCTCTCTCTCTTCCCCCTCCTCAGCCTCTCTCTCTTCCCCCTCCCTCAGCCTCTCTCTCTCTTCCCCCTCCTCAGCCTCTCTCTCTCTTCCCCCTCCTCAGCCTCTCTCTCTTCCCCCTCCTCAGCCTCTCTCTCTCTTCCCCCTCCTCAGCCTCTCTCTCTCTCTTCCCCCTCCCTCAGCCTCTCTCTCTCTTCCCCCTCCTCAGCCTCTCTCTCTTCCCCCTCCTCAGCCTCTCTCTCTCTTCCCCCTCCTCAGCCTCTCTCTCTCTTCCCCTCCTCAGCCTCTCTCTCTCTTCCCCCTCCTCAGCCTCTCTCTCTCTTCCCCCTCCTCAGCCTCTCTCTCTCTTCCCCCTCCTCAGCCTCTCTCTCTCTTCCCCCTCCTCAGCCTCTCTCTCTTCCCCCTCCTCAGCCTCTCTCTCTTCCCCCTCCTCAGCCTCTCTCTCTTCCCCCCTCTTTCGCTGCCCCCTCCCTCCCCCTCCCCTCCCCCCCTCCCTCCCCCCCCCACCCTCCCTCCTCCCCCCCCCCCCTCCCTCCCTCCACCCCCCCCCTCCCTCCCCCCTGCCGGGGGCAGCGTCGGCGAGCTGGTGTCGGGGGCAGCGTCGGCGAGCTGGTGTCGGGGGGCAGCGTCGGCGAGCTGGTGTCGGGGGCAGCGTCGGCGAGCTGGTGTCGGGGGCAGCGTCGGCGAGCTGGTGTCGGGGGCAGCGTCGGCGAGCTGGTGTCGGGGGCAGCGTCGGCGAGCTGGTGTCGGGGGCAGCGTCGGCGAGCTGGTGTCGGGGGCAGCGTCGGCGAGCTGGTGTCGGGGGCAGCGTCGGCGAGCTGGTGTCGGGGGGCAGCGTCGGCGAGCTGGTGTCGGGGGCAGCGTCGGCGAGCTGGTGTCGGGGGCAGCGTCGGCGAGCTGGTGTCGGGGGCAGCGTCGGCGAGCTGGTGTCGGGGGCAGCGTCGGCGAGCTGGTGTCGGGGGCAGCGTCGGCGAGCTGGTGTCGGGGGCAGCGTCGGCGAGCTGGTGTCGGGGGCAGCGTCGGCGAGCTGGTGCCGGGGGCAGCGTCGGCGAGCTGGTGCCGGGGGCAGCGTCGGCGAGCTGGTGCCGGGGGGCAGCGTCGGCGAGCTGGTGCCGGGGGCAGCGTCGGCGAGCTGGTGCCGGGGGCAGCGTCGGCGAGCTGGTGCCGGGGCAGCGGTCGGCGAGCTGGTGTCGGGGGCAGCGTCGGCGAGCTGGTGTCGGGGGCAGCGTCGGCGAGCTGGTGTCGGGGGCAGCGTCGGCGAGCTGGTGTCGGGGGCAGCGTCGGCGAGCTGGTGTCGGGGGGCAGCGTCGGCGAGCTGGTGTCGGGGGCAGCGTCGGCGAGCTGGTGTCGGGGGCAGCGTCGGCGAGCTGGTGCCGGGGGCAGCGTCGGCGAGCTGGTGCCGGGGGCAGCGTCGGCGAGCTGGTGTCGGGGGCAGCGTCGGCGAGCTGGTGTCGGGGGCAGCGTCGGCGAGCTGGTGTCGGGGGCAGCGTCGGCGAGCTGGTGTCGGGGGCAGCGTCGGCGAGCTGGTGTCGGGGGCAGCGTCGGCGAGCTGGTGTCGGGGGCAGCGTCGGCGAGCTGGTGTCGGGGGCAGCGTCGGCGAGCTGGTGTCGGGGGGCAGCGTCGGCGAGCTGGTGTCGGGGGCAGCGTCGGCGAGCTGGTGTCGGGGGCAGCGTCGGCGAGCTGGTGTCGGGGGCAGCGTCGGCGAGCTGGTGTCGGGGGCAGCGTCGGCGAGCTGGTGTCGGGGGCAAGCGTCGGCGAGCTGGTGTCGGGGGCAGCGTCGGCGAGCTGGTGTCGGGGGGCAGCGTCGGCGAGCTGCTTTCGGGGGCAGCGTCGGCGAGCTGGGTGTCGGGGGCAGCGTCGGCGAGCTGGTGTCGGGGGGCAGCGTCGGCGAGCTGGTGTCGGGGGCAGCGTCGGCGAGCTGCTGTCGGGGGCAGCGTCGGCGAGCTGGTGTCGGGGGCAGCGTCGGCGAGCTGGTGTCGGGGGCAGCGTCGGCGAGCTGGTGTCGGGGGCAGCGTCGGCGAGCTGGTGTCGGGGGGCAGCGTTGGCGAGCTGGTGTCGGGGGGCAGCGTCGGCGAGCTGCTTTCGGGGGCAGCGTCGGCGAGCTGGTGTCGGGGGGGCAGCGTCGGCGAGCTGGTGTCGGGGGCAGCGTCGGCGAGCTGGTGTCGGGGGCAGCGTCGGCGAGCTGGTGTCGGGGGGCAGCGTCCGTCGGCGAGCTGGTGTCGGGGTGGCAGCGTTGGCGAGCTGCTTGTCGGGGGCAGCGTCGGCGAGCTGGTGCCGGGGGCAGCGTCGGCGAGCTGGTGCCGGGGGCAGCGTCGGCGAGCTGGTGTCGGGGGCAGCGTCGGCGAGCTGGTGTCGGGGCAGCGTCGGCGAGCTGGTGTCGGGGGCAGCGTCGGCGAGCTGGTGTCGGGGGCAGCGTCGGCGAGCTGGTGTCGGGGGCAGCGTCGGCGAGCTGGTGTCGGGGGCAGCGTCGGCGAGCTGGTGTCGGGGGCAGCGTCGGCGAGCTGGTGTCGGGGGCAGCGTCGGCGAGCTGGTGCCGGGGGGCAGCGTCGGCGAGCTGGTGTCGGGGGCAGCGTCGGCGAGCTGGTGTCGGGGGCAGCGTCGGCGAGCTGGTGTCGGGGCAGCGTCGGCGAGCTGGTGTCGGGGGCAGCGTCGCGAGCTGGTGTCGGGGCAGCGTTGGCGAGCTGCTTTCGGGGGCAGCGTCGGCGAGCTGGTGTTGGGGGGGGTTGGGGAGATAAACCACACTCCCTCACCTACAGCTAATCCAGATTATCCCCAATTCAAGCCTCTCTAAAAGCAGGTACTAATCTCATAGGTACTCACCACAGGCGATGTAATCCCATTAGATGCCAAACCCACAAAGTTCTTTTCATTGATGTGACCTTTAAACGACCGTAAGCAGTGAGGCCTGTTCACACTCCACAGCTTCAACTGACTGTCTGTAGACCTGCAAACAAACTCTGCATCAATTAAGGCAGCGTAAAGAGGCTAATCATCTCCTGCCAGGATCAGCAATTGCATCTCCTGCTCTGTGAATCTACACTGCACATTGCAGGCAGTGGACTGAGATGCCATGGTGCCCAAGGTGTAGCCCAGACAATCAGAGCAGTGACAAGGGCCCTCTTCAGATGTTGGTCTCACTATATTTCCCTGCCGCCTGGTAATCGTGCTTGACTAATCTACTGGAATTTTTTGAGGATGTAACTGATAAAATAGATAAGGGAGAACCAGTGGATGTGGTGCATTTGGACTTTCAGAAGGCTTTCGATAAGGTCCCGCATAAGAGATTAGCGTGTAAAGTTAAGGCACATGAGATTGGGGGCAAGGTATTGACTTGGATAGAGAACTGGTTGGCAGACAGAAAGCAAAGAGTTGGAATAAACGGGTCTTTTTCCGAGTGGCAGGCAGTGACTAGTGGGGTACCGCAGGGATCGGTCCTTGGACCCCAGCTATTCACAATATATATTAATGATCTAGACAAGGGAACTAGATGTAATATCTCCAAATTTGCAGACGACACAAAGCTGGGTGGGCGTGTGTGCTGTGAGGAGGATGTCGAGAAACTCCAGGATGATTTGGACAGGTTGGGTGATTGGGCAAAAGCATGGCAGATGCAATATAACGTGGATAAATGTGAGGTTATCCACTTTGGTGGCAAAAACAGGAAGGCAGATTATCTGAATGGCAATAGATTGGGAGAAGGGGAAGTGCAACGTGACCTGGGTGTCCTTGTGCACCAGTCACTGAAGGTAAGCATGCAGGTGCAGCAGGCAGTTAAGAAGGCAAATGGTATGTTGGCCTTCGTAGCGAGAGGGTTTGAGTACAGGAACAAGGATGTCTTGCAGCAGTTATACAGGGCCTTGGTGAGACCACATCTTGAGTATTGTGTGCAATTTTGGTCGCCTTATCTGAGGAAGGATGTTCTTGCCATGGAATGAGTTCAGCGAAGATTCACCAGGCCTGATACCTGGGATGGCAGGAATGACGTATGAGGAGAGATTGGGTTGATTGGGCTTGTACTCGCTGGAGTTTAGAAGAATGAGAGGGGATCTCATTGAAACTTATAAAATTCTAACAGGACTGGACAGACTAGATGCAGGAAGGATGTTCCCGATGGTCGGGGAGTCCAGACCAGGGGTCACAGTCTAAGGATAAGGGGTAGGCCATTTAGGACAGAACTGAGGAGGAATTTCTTCACCCAGAGAGTGGTGAACCTGTGGAATTCTCTACCACAGAAGGCGGTAGAAGCCAATACATTAAATATATTCAAGAAGGAGTTGGATATATTTCTTAAGGCTAAAGGGATCAAGGGGTATGGGGAGAAAATTTGGATGATCAGCCATGATCGCATTGAATGGCGGAGCAGGCTCGAGGGTCGAATGGCCTACTCCTGCTCCTATCTTCTATGTTTCTGTGTAAGCTGAAGGCCCATTTTGGCTCTACAGGGATGTGAGATGTGCTGAACCGAAGACCTGCATGAATCATAACCCCCACCCACACCCACCCCAAAACGTGTCCTTTCACAGAGGCGCGCCGGGCACAGCGAGGTGCGACGGAGCCATAGGTTCATCACAACCAGGTCACTAGGATGTTCTTCAATCCACTGGAAGTCATTGCAGCAAAGTATTGTACACAGTTTGTGAGAATCAAAGCAAAATAGAACTTACGCTGAAACTATTTCTTCTCCACTTACAAACTTGGCATACGACACTGCTTTGCGATGTCCTTTAAACACCATGATGGGCTGTTTAGTGTTCCGCAGATCATAGTAGTGAACACAGTGATCTGTGAAAAGGCCAAACATTTTTGAGCTTGAAAAATGAAGTACATTCTGCAAGATCCAGTCAACAGTGACATTTGCAGCAGCTTTAGTGTGTAAACTACAAGGAACCATCTACAATCAGTGTGTAAACTACTATACAAGGAACCATCTACAATCAGTGTGTAAACTACTATACAAGGAACCATCTACAATCAGTGTGTAAACTACTATACAAGGAACTGTCTACAATCAGTGTGTAAACTACAAGGAACCATCTACAATCAGTGTGTAAACTACAGGGAACTATCTACAATCAGTTACATATAGAGCAGACTCCTAATAGGGGAATCCTCATTTTAATAGAGCATAGCCCCTTGACTGAGCCCCCTCTCCAAGTGACCCCGAGCCCCTCCCCATCCCCCAATGCGACCGAGCCCCCCATCCCCCAACGCGACCGAGCCCATCCTGGCCGAGCCCCTCCCGGGTGACAAACAGCACCTGTCCCGGTCTTAATTCCTTGCCTGCTTCTTATTTGTTTAGTGACGTGCTAGAAAGGGAGGGGTTCAGTCGAATACCTATACCAGACTGTAACTGGAATGGTCAGCCTACTGCATATTTTCCATTGCTTCACACTGTGCTTTAAACTAAAAATACCATTTTATTTCCAGAAACAAGAAACTGAAGTCACAGGTTTGACCAGAGGTTGTTTTCTTTTGCAAAGGGCTGCCGAAGGTCCAGCTCACGACAAGTAGTGACCCCTCAGGATTAGCAGGACGCTAGACTGTATACAGTGGCTCAGATGTTGGGCTATGAAAACACAAACCAGGTGCAACCTACACTTGAATGGAGCTTGGCTGGAATATCCAAGGCTGTGCCTGACATTACCCCACCCAGGGCTGACCAATTTGGATGAATACATTTGACTGGCAGAAGACCAGTTCCTTCGAATTGAATAACGTGTCTATCCTGTAGATGGCACAGCCTGATCCTGTGAACCCTCCCCACTCAATAACCAGGAGCTCAGAACACTGTTGCAGGAGCTGGCCTCACAACAGACAGGCAGCAATCTCAAAGTACCGCTCAACACTGACATGCTCAAGAAGCACCACTTGTGAAGCCAGTTAAGGGGTGTTACTGGTCCCCGCATTCCCTGGAGATTAGAGCAGTGGGGATTAGTATTAGACTGCACAGCCCCAGAAAGGTTAATCCCTAATCTTTAGTAAAGACAGGGGAGTCGGCGGTTGCCTGCCATACCCTGAAAAACCAGAGTCAGAGGCAGTGGGCATTTGCTGCAGTATTACCTGGCCTACCCAGCTGTCGCTGGTTGAAGTAAGAAAAGGGAAGGACCACAGGTCCCCAGACGGACTGCGAACAGCTCAATCCCTGGTCTGTTCACACTACACCAGCCGCCCCCCCCCCCACAACCTCGATAGTCCAACTCGCGACATGCAACCTAAGTTGTAATGTCCGGAGCACCAGTCACAATGGAAGTGCCTTGATCCCGTACATAATGGATCCTCCTCCCATCCCAATCTAGACAGGGTTGGTGGAGGTAGCGATCAGGAAACATGTGGAGGACATTGCTCTCCTGGGTTCCTCACCTAACATCCACTCTAGGCGGAAGTCCACTGTAGTGTCCGTGTGTAGATAAAGACACTGAAGACAGGAGTTGGTTCATAGGTATTTACTAAGCAAGTCTGGGGGGGGGGGGGGTTCTAAAGGATATACACAATACACAGGCTTATATAGCCCAAGTGGCAATTACCGGCATTACGCACACCTGGGGCTCTTAAAGGCACATACACCACAATTCCTCCCCTTCTAGCTAACTAGTACATCATATTTTAAGTAATTATTAATTACATGTTATATGCAAAATAATATACATTGCTGTATTAATTAATTATAAGTTAGTCTCTCAGGAGGCTTCCTGACTCGGTCCAGATAACGCCTCGGGGGTGCAGTAGTTTCTGGTGGTGTAGTAGGTTCTTCTGGCAAGGCTGATTCGGCTTGAAGGCCAGTGTCGGGTTCATCGGGTTCCAGTATCACCGGATCGGAGGTAGATATGGGTATCTCTACCTCATCGTTAGATGTATAGCGTGGTGGTGTAGGTTGTCCCTTTTCGGATGACTTGATGATTTGGTCAGCATGGCGCCTTATTATGCTTTCTCCGATGTCCACGGTATACATCAGTGGTCCTAGTCGTGTGCAGATAGTTCCAGGCTGCCATTTCTCGGTACGGTAGTCCCGGGCCAAAACCGGTTGGCCTATCTGGAAGGCCCTAGTTGGCCTTTCATTCATGCCCTGAAACTGCCGGTTCTCCACGTCCCTTCGGATGTTGGGCTTGACCAAATCCAGCCGGCATCTTAGGTTTCTATTGTAGAACATCATGGCGGGAGTTTGGTTTGTAACCATATGTGTTGCATTCCTATATGCAAATAAGAAGTTATCCACCTTGTGCTGAAGTTTTATGTCTTCATTACCCATGGCCTTGATGGCCTTCTTAAAGGTCTGGACAAACCTTTCAGCCAATCCATTGGTGGCGGGATGGTATGGGGCGGACGTGTAGTGCTTTACCCCATTGTTCTTTAAGAACTTTCTGAATTCTTCGGACACAAATTGCGGTCCATTATCAGAACATATCTGTTCCGGCAGCCCATTCCTGGCAAATATGGTCCTTAATACTGTGATGGTTTTTTCCGTGGTGGTGGAGGACATCTTTATTACCTCCGGCCACTTGGAGTGTGCATCAACTGCGATTAAGAACATTGAGTCCATAAATGGACCAGCAAAGTCGATGTGCACCCTTTGCCAGGGAGATGAGGGCCACTCCCATGGATGTAGAGGGGCCTGTGGCGGAGCATTTTGGACCTTCTGGCAGCCTAGGCAGCTCTTGGTCATGTCTTCGATGTCTCCATCGATACCTGGCCACCATACAAACGCCCTAGCTAGGTTCTTCATTTTCACTCCACCCAGATGCCCCTCGTGAAGCTCCTTTAGCACTTTATCCTGGAGTTTGGGTGGAATCACCACTCTGGATCCACACATCAAGGTTCCTCGGCACACTGACAGCTGTTCTCTTCTTTGCGAGAATGCTGGCAACAGTGGTTCGCCATGTGCTGGCCATCCCTTCATTGTTAAATCGTAGACCCGTGAGAGAGTAGGGTCATTTCTTGTCTCCCTTTCAATGGCAGAATTTGTCACCGGTAGACATTCCACTATGGTATAGTGGAATATCTCTAC
Organism: Somniosus microcephalus; assembly: GCF_052327205.1. Lineage (NCBI taxonomy): Eukaryota > Metazoa > Chordata > Chondrichthyes > Squaliformes > Somniosidae > Somniosus > Somniosus microcephalus. The sequence goes on from NC_140989.1 coordinate 202,878,395, forward strand.
TGGGTCTACTGTAGGTGCCTCTTCTATCGTTGGCAACGGCAGGCGCGATAAACCGTCAGCATTTCCATGCTGTTTTGACCCTTTGTATTCAATGTTGTATTGGTGTGCCCCTAGAAAAAGGGACCACCTCTGTAGTCTTTGTGCCGTCATGATGGGGACACCTTTCTTAGGGTTGAATATGGAGATGAGGGGTTGATGGTCAGTCAGCAAGGTAAATTTTTGTCCGTGTAGGTAATGGTTGAAATTCTTCACTCCCCATACCAGGCTGAGTGCTTCCCTGTCTATCTGGGAATAGTTACGCTCAGCTGAGTTCAATGAGCGTGACGCAAAAGCTATCGGCCGTTCCGAGCCATCAGGGAATCTATGGGATAATACCGCTCCTATGCCGTAAGGGGATGCATCGCACGCCAGTCTGATTGGTAGTGATGGGTTGTAATGAGCCAAAACTTTCTCGGATGTGATTAAGTCTTTACATTTATGGAAGGCACGTTTACAGTCTTCGTTCCATTTCCAAATCACTCCTGTGTGTAGAAGATCATTAAGAGGGTGTAGAATAGTTGATAAGTTCGGTAAAAATTTATGATAGTAATTTATTAATCCCAGGAATGACCTCAATTGTGAAACGTTTTCAGGTGCTGGGACTTTTATAACTGCTTCAATTTTTTCAGGTGACTTATGCAACCCTTCCTTATTAATTATGTGGCCACAATATGATATCTGATTTTGGAAAAATTCGCACTTGGGGCGATTTGCTCGTAGGCCCCGTTCTTTCAGCCTAGTGAGCACCTGCTCCAAATTGGCAAGGTGCTCGTTGTCGTTTTCTCCTGTTATAAGGATGTCGTCTAGGTAGCACTGAGTCCCTGGAATCCCTTGCAGGACTTGCTCCATAGCTCTTTGCCAGATAGTTGGAGCTGATGCTACTCCGAAAACCAGTCGATTGTACTGGTACAGGCCTTTGTGTGTGTTTATTGTGAGATACTTTTTAGAGGTCTCCTCAACCTCCATCTGTAGATATGCCTGTGCCAAGTCAATTTTTGTGAAACGTTTTCCTCCGGATAGTGAGGTGAAAATATCTTCTATCCTCGGAAGAGGATACTGTACCGTGTGAAGGACCGGGTTTACAGTCACCTTAAAGTCCCCACAGATGCGAATTTTTCTCTGTTCCTCAGTGTTATTTTTCAATGCTTTTTTCATGACTGGAACGATGGGTGTTGCCCATTCGCTCCAATCTATTTTGGATAATACGCCTGCCTTTTCCAAATTCTCCAGCTCTACCTCGACTGCCGGACGTATTGCATATGGCACCGGTCTTGCCTTAAAAATTTTTGGAATTGCTGCATCTTCCACTTTTATTGAGGCGGTGATGCCTTTCAAGGTTCCTAGTTTCTCTTGAAACACTTCTTTGGCGTTGGCCAAGATGTCTTTTAATCGTTCAGGTATGATGTCATCATTGTTTTTTTCCTTACTGGTCACCGTCAGTGCCTGAATGGAGTGCCAGTCTAAACGTATCTTCCTTATCCATTCACGTCCCAACAACGGTGGACCACCATCTTGTAGAATGTATAAATACAACTTTTGTATTTCTTTGCCGTTGTATACCACAGGCACCTTTATTTTTCCTTTGGGGTATACTTTCTGCCCTGTATATGTTTTTAAGATAATGGATGTGTCTTTTAGAGGTATATGCGAAAATAGCCTCTCGTAATCTCGTCGATTTATTACGGTTAGAGCTGATCCTGTATCTAGCTCCATTTTAATTGGGGACCCTGCTATTATGAGGGTAACCCAAATGGTCTGGTAATCTTCATTGGCAATTACATTATGTAATTTGAGAGAGCTTAGTCTCTTGTTCCCGGAGTCGCTATCGCTCTTCTGGTCTTTGGAGCTACTGTCCGTCATCATTTGTACCTTTCTGTGCTTTTCCTTATTGATTCTTTTCCCGTTAGTGGATTTTTTATTTTCAGATCGGCATACACGTGGAATGTGTCCCATCTTTCCGCATCGCCTGCATGCTTTTTCTTTGAACCAGCAATCCCTCTGGTCAAGGTTGGATCTGCCGCAGCGATAAAATCTCTCGAAACCCCGTGTCATTTCATGGGTGCCGAAGTCCTGTTGCCTTTGCTGTATCTTTGCCGCTCCTATTGCACTGAAAGCCTTGTCCAGTGTTAAATCTTTTCCAGAAGATATCTTTTTCTGTGTTTCTACACTTAGGGGATCGCAGATGAATTTGTCTTGCAGAGAATCTGCCAGTCCTGCCTCGAATTGGCAGTGTAGGGTATCAACAATCTCCTCAAAATTCTTGTCCATCGGTTCGGCTGGAGTGATTAAGTTGCGTAACAGCTTGTATGTTTCTGCGCCCATTAGATCCAGAAGCACTGAAGCTTTTTTTTCATCTTCTATTCCATTTGCGGTGCAAAACACCTCCACTCTTTCTACATATGTGGTCCAATTCTCTATCTTATCAAAAACATCAATATTGCCAAAGTTAGGCTCTGTTTCGTTATCAAAAGCATCAATATTGCCAGACTTAGGCATTTCAAAAAAACGATATGGCGCTTCCCGCGCTTTTTCTTTCTTTTTCTGTGTAGCAACGATATGGCGCTTCCCGCGCTTTCCCGCCGCTGCTACCGATAACAAGGCTGTTTTACTGTGGTTTCCGTTTATTCACTGTTGGAGACTCGTTCCCGACGGAGGTCTAAACGCTGACCTGCTTGCCGCGCCGGCCATCTCCCGAGTGCACCCACCCAGTCCGTTATTGCTTGCCTCCGATTTCGTTGCCTGTCTCAGCTGTAGAGCCCGCCGCTGGAGCCCCAGCCTGAAGCCCAGGAAGGATTAGCGCAGTACCTGTCACCAGCTTGGCCAGCTGGTGAAACCACAGTTTCTATTACTTCCTTGAGTCTTCTGGACGCTGGAGGAATCGATGTCTTTGAGGTGCTGCCGAATTGCAGGTAAGTCCGTTTCCACTTCGTCGCCACTGTAGTGTCCGTGTGTAGATAAAGACACTGAAGACAGGAGTTGGTTCATAGGTATTTACTAAGCAAGTCTGGGGGGGGGGGGTTCTAAAGGATATACACAATATACACAGGCTTATATAGCCCAAGTGGCAATTACCGGCATTACGCACACCTGGGGCTCTTAAAGGCACATACACCATAATTGCTCTTAAAGGCACATACACCACATCCACCAGTCACAACATGAGGAGGGAGTCAGATAGGACTGCTGTGACGACCTGGATGAGCCCCAGTTCTCTGGCTCAGGCCCTACACTGAACTGCTGAGACCAGTTATTGTGAATCTAGTCGCACGTTTAAAACAAATGGCACTCTGCAGTACATGACACAATTCCAAATCCACACCACCATCCCCACAACAACAAGAGAACATTACAGCCCAAGTGATAGACATGTTCAGATGGAGTTCAGAGCAGGTTACCTGCACAGCCAAAAGCCAGGTGGTACCTGGATGTGGGGCTGAATTTAACGCAGCAAACATTGGCCTTTGCTTCAATGCTCGCCACAGAGTTATCCAGGTTCGTGGACCACAACTTCACTAAAATTAAACAGAAAGAGTTAATAAAACTATCAGTCCTGGAATCAGGGACCATGGTAATGAGGCCATTTCCCAGTCCTGGAATCAGGGGCCATGTTAATGGGGACATTTCCCACTCCTGGAATCAGGGGCCATGTTAATCGGAACATTTCCCAGTCCTGGAATCAGGGGCCATGTTAATGGGGACATTTCCCAGTCCTGGAATCAGGGACCATGTTAATGGGAACATTTCCCAGTCCTGGAATCAGGGGCCATGTTAATGGGGACATTTCCCAGTCCTGGAATCAGGGGCCATGTTAATGGGAAGATTTCCAAGTGCTGGAATCAGGGGCCATGTTAATGGGAACATTTCCCAGTCCTGGAATCAGGGGCCATGTTAATGGGAACATTTCCCAGTCCTGGAATCAGGGACCATGTTAATGGGGACATTTCCCAGTCCTGGAATCAAGGACCATGTTAATGGGGACATTTCCCAGTCCTGGAATCAGGGACCTTGTTAATGGGAACATTTCCCAGTCCTGGAATCAGGGGCCATGTTACTGGGAACATTTCCCAGTCCTGGAATGAGGGACCATGTTAATGGGAACATTTCCCAGTCCTGGAATGAGGGACCATGTTAATGAGGACATTTCCCAGTCCTGGAATCAGGGACCATGTTAATGAGGACATTTCCCAGTCCTGGAATCAGGGACCTTGTTAATGGGAACATTTCCCAGTCCTGGAATGAGGGACCATGTTAATGAGGACATTTCCCAGTCCTGGAATCAGGGACCATGTTCATGGGAACATTTCCCAGTCCTGGAATCGGGGCCATGTTAATGGGAACATATCTCAGTCCTGGAATCAGGGACCATGTTAATGGGAACATTTCCCTGTCCTGGAATCAGGGGCCAGGTTAATGGGAACATTTCCCTGTCCTGGAATCAGGGGCCAGGTTAATGGGAACATTTCCCAGTCCTGGAATCAGGGACTAGGTTAATGGGAACATTTCCCAGTCCTGGAATCAGGGACCATGTTAATGGGAACATTTCCCAGTCCTGGAATCAGGGACCATGTTAATGGGAACATTTCCCAGTCCTGGAATCAGGGACCATGTTAATGGGGACATTTCCCAGTCCTGGAATCAGGGACCATGTTAATGGGAACATTTCCCAGTCCTGGAATCAGGGACCATGTTAATGGGAACATTTCCCAGTTCTGGAATCAGGGACCATGTTAATGGGAACATTTCCCAGTCCTGGAATCAGGGACCATGTTAATGGGAACATTTCCCAGTCCTGGAATCAGGGACCATGTTAATGGGAACATTTCCCAGTCCTGGAATCAGGGACCATGTTAATGGGAACATTTCCCAGTCCTGGAATCAGGGACCAGGTTAATCGGGACATTTCCCAGTCCTGGAATCAGGGACCATGTTAATGGGGACATTTCCCAGTCCTGGAATCAGGGACCATGTTAATGGGGACCTTTCCCAGTCCTGGAATCAGGGACCATGTTAATGGGAACATTTCTCAGTCCTGGAATCAGGGGCCATGTTAATGGGAACATTTCCCAGTCCTGGAATCAGGGACCATGTCAATGGGGACATTTCCCAGTCCTGGAATCACGGGCCATGTTAATGGGGACATTTCCCAGTCCTGGAATCAGGGACCATGTTAATGGGAACATTTCCCAGTCCTGGAATCAGGGACCATGTTAAAGGGAACATTTCCCAGTCCTGGAATCAGGGACCATGTTAATGGGAACATTTCCCAGTCCTGGAATCAGGGGCCATGTTAATGGGAACATTTCCCAGTCCTGGAATCAGGGACCATGTTAATGGGAACATTTCCCAGTCCTGGAATCAGGGACCATGTTAATGGGAACATTTCCCAGTCCTGGAATCAGGGACCATGTTAATGGGATCATTTCCCAGTCCTGGAATCAGGGACCATGTAAATGGGAACATTTCCCAGTCCTGGAATCAGGGACCATGTTAATGGGAACATTTCCCAGTCCTGGAATCAGGGGCCATGTTAATGAGGACATTTCCCAGTCCTGGAATCAGGGGCCATGTTAATGGGAACATTTCCCAGTCCTGCAATCAGGGACCATGTTAATGGGGACATTTCCCAGTCCTGGAATCAGGGGCCATGTTAATGAGGACATTTCCCAGTCCTGGAATCAGGGGCCATGTTAATGGGGACATTTCCCAGTCCTGGAATCAGGGACCATGTAAATGGGAACATTTCCCAGTCCTGGAATCAGGGGCCATGTTAATGGGAACATTTCCTAGTCCTGGAATCAGGGGCCATGTAAATGGGAACATTTCCCAGTCCTGGAATCAGGGGCCATGTTAATGGGAACATTTCCTAGTCCTGGAATCAGGGGCCATGTTAATGGGAACATTTCCCAGACCTGGAATCAGGGGCCATGTTAATGAGGACATTTCCCAGTCCTGGAATCAGGGGCCATGTTAATGGGAACATTTCCTAGTCCTGGAATCAGGGGCCATGTTAATAAGGACATTTCCTGTCCTGGAAGTATACCTGTAACTGGGGTATTGAATAAATTTTTTAATTAATTAAAGGAGTAAGTCATGGCAGGAGAGCTCAGACCCGTGTTCTGCTCCTCTTGCTCCATGTGGGAAATCAGGGACGCTGCCAGTGTCCCGGACGACCATGTGTGCGGGAAATGCATCCAGCTGCAGCTACTTGTAGACCGCATTGCGGTGCTCGAGCTGCGGGTGGATGAATTTTGGAGCATGCGCGATGCTGAGAGGCTCGTGGATAGCACGTCTAGCGAGTTGTTCACGCCTCAGGGTAGGGCAGCACAGGGGGTGACCATCAGGCGGAGCAACAAAGGCAGGCAGGTAGTGCAGGGAACCCCTGCGGACATCCCCCTTTCAAACAAGTATACCGCTTTGGATACTGTTGAGGGGGATGACTCACCAGGGGAAGGCAGCAGCAGCCAACTTCCTGGCACTGGGGGTGCTCCTGCTGCTCAGGAAGGGGGGAAAAAGAGTGGGAGAGCAATAGTGGTAGGGGATTCTATAGTAAGGGGAACAGATAGGCGGTTCTGTGGCCGTAGACGTGAATCCAGGATGGTTTGTTGCCTCCCTGGTGCCAGGGTCAAGGATGTCACTGAACGGCTGCAGGGCATTCTGGAGGGGGAGGGTGAACAGCCAGTGGTCGTGGTCCACATTGGTACCAACGACATAAGTAAAAAGAGGGATGAGGTCCTGCATCAAGAATTTAGGGAGCTAGGTAACAGATTAAAGAGCAAGACCTCAAAGGTTGTAATCTCTGGATTACTCCCAGTGCCACGTGCTAGTAAGTATAGGAATGGGAGGATAGAGCAGATGAATGCGTGGCTAAAGAGTTGGTGTAGGGGGGAGGGTTTTACTTTCCTGGATCACTGGGCCTGCTTCTGGGAAAGGTGGGACTTGTACAAGTCGGACGGGTTGCACCTGAACCAGAGCGGGACAAATATCCTTGCGGGGAGGTTTGCTAGCACTGTTGGGGGGGGGGGGTTTAAACTAACTTGGCAGGGGGATGGGATACAGAGGGGAGCTGAAATAGGGGGGGATGTGCTGCCAATTATAGAGAGAAAAACAAGTCCGCTTGGTAGACAGGGCAAATATATAAGGGCAAGGCTGGATGGCATCTATTTTAATGCAAGGAGTCTTGCAAATAAGGTGGATGAACTGAAGGTGTTGATAAACACATGGGAGTATGATATTGTTGCTATCACAGAGACATGGTTGAGGGAGGGGCAAGACTGGCAGCTCAATATTCCGGGGTACAGAATCTTCAGGCGAGACAGAGGGGGAGGTATAAGAGGAGGGGGTGTCGCAATATTAATTAAGGAGTCAATTACTGCAGTAAGGAGGGATGATATATTAGCAGGGTCCTCTAATGAGGCCATATGGGTGGAGCTTAAAAACAAAAAGGGGGCAAGCACTTTGCTGGGAGTGTACTATAGGCCTCCAAACAGTCAGGGGGAGATAGAGGAACAGATATGTAGGCAAATCTCAGAGAAATGTGCAAATAATAGGGTAATAATAATGGGGGATTTCAACTTCCCCAATATTAACTGGGATAGTCAGAGTGTGAAAGGCTCAGAGGGTGTAGAATTCTTAAAGTGCATCCAGGAGAGCTTTTTGAGCCAGCATGTCGAAAGTCCTACAAGAGAGGGGGCGGTACTGGACCTAATTCTAGGGAATGTGGCCGGCCAAGTGGAAAAAGTGCTAGTAGGTGAGCACTTTCGTGATAGTGACCATAATATGGTAAGATTTAAGGTGGTCATGGAAAAGGACAGGGATGTGCCGGAAATAAAGGTTCTAAATTGGGGGAAGGCCGATTTTAATAGGATAAGGCAGGATCTGGCCAAAATGGACTGGGATCAGCTACTTGTAGGAAAATCCGCATCGGAGCAATGGGAGGCTTTCAGAAGGGAGATTGAGATCATACAATGGCAACATGTTCCCGTAAAGGTCAAGAGTGGTTCCAAAAACCACAGGGAACCGTGGATGTCAGGGGATATACGAGAATGGATTAGGAAAAAAAGGAGGGCTTTTGGTAGATACAAAAGGCTAAAGACAGAGGAAGCCCTAGAGAAGTACAAAAAGTGCAGGGGGATACTTAAAAAAGAAATTAGGAGATCAAGGAGGGGCCATGAAATAACACTGGCGAGCAAAATAAAGGAAAATCCTAAGATGTTTTATAAGTATATTAAAGGTAAGAGGATAACTAGGGAAAAAATAGGGCCCATTAGGGACAAAAGTGGCAATCTGTGTGTGGAGCCGGAAGATGTAGGAGGGGTTCTAAATGAATTTTTTGCATCTGTTTTCACTATGGAGAAGGACGATGTAGACATAGAAATAGGGCGGGGGGACTGTGATATGCTCGAACATATTAACATCGAGAGGGAGGAGGTATTGGCGGTTTTAGCTGGCCTAAAAATGGATAAATCCCCAGGCCCGGATGAAATGTATCCCAGGCTGCTGCGTGAGGCAAAGGAAGAGATTGCGGGGGCTCTAACACATATATTCAGGACCTTTCTGGCCACAGGGGATGTGCCAGAGGACTGGAGAACCGCTAATGTAGTACCATTATTCAAGAAGGGGAGTAGGGAAAAACCGGGGAACGACAGGCCAGTGAGCCTAACATCAGTGGTAGGAAAATTATTGGAAAAAATCCTGAGGGACAAAATTTGTCTCCACTTGGAGAGGCAAGGATTAATCCGGGATAGTCAACATGGCTTTGTCAAGGGAAGATCATGTCTGACTAATTTGATTGAATTTTTGAGGGGGTGACTAGGTGTGTGGATGAGGGTAACGCAGTGGATGTGGTATACATGGATTTCAGTAAGGCGTTCGATAAAGTCCTGCACAGGAGACTGGTCAAGAAGGTAAGAGCCCATGGAATCCAGGGTGCCTTGGCACATTGGATACAAAACTGGCTTAGTGGCAGAAGGCAGAGGGTGATGGTCGAAGGTTGTTTTTGTGACTGGAAGCCTGTGGCCAGTGGGGTACCACAGGGATCGGTGCTGGGTCCCTTGCTGTTTGTGGTCTACATTAATGACTTGGATATGAATGTAAAGGGTATGATCAGTAAGTTCGCGGATGATACAAAAATTGGTAGGGTGGTAAATAGCGAGGAGGGTAGCCTCAGTCTGCAGGACGATATAGATGGGTTGGTCAGATGGGCGGAACAGTGGCAAATGGAATTTAACCCGGAAAAGTGCGAGGTGATGCACTTTGGGGGGACTAACAAGGCAAGGGAATACACAATGAATGGAAAGACCCTAGGCAAGACGGAGGGTCAGAGGGATCTGGGTGTGCAAGTACACAGATCCCTGAAGGCGGCGGAACAGGTGGATAAGGTGGTAAAAAAGGCATATGGGATACTTGCCTTCATTAGCCGAGGCATTGAATATAAGAGCAAGGAGGTTATGATGGAGCTGTATAAAACACTGGTTAGGCCACAGCTGGAATACTGTGTGCAGTTCTGGTCGCCACACTACAGGAAGGATGTGATCGCGTTAGAGAGGGTGCAGAGGAGGTTCACCAGGATGTTACCAGGGCTGGAGCGCTTCAGTTATGAAGAGAGACTGGGCAGATTGGGTTTGTTTTCCTTGGAGCAGAGGAGGCTGAGGGGGGACATGATTGAGGTGTACAAAATTATGAGGGGCATAGATAGGATGGATGCTGAGGAGCTTTTTCCCTTAGTAGAGGGGTCAATAACTAGGGGGCATAGATTCAAGGTAAAGGGCGGGAGGTTTAGAGGGGATTTGAGAAAGAACTTTTTCACCCAGAGGGTGGTTGGAGTCTGGAACTCACTGCCTGAAAGGGTTGTGGAGGCAGAAACCGTCACAACATTTAAGAAGCATTTGGATGAGCACTTGAAATGCCATAGCATACAAGGCTACGGGCCAAATGCTGGAATATGGGATTAGATTAGACAGGGCTTGATGGCCGGCACGGACACGATGGGCCGAAGGGCCTCTATCCGTGCTGTATTACTCCATGACTCTATGACCATGTTAATGGTAACATTTCCCAGTCCTGTAATCAGGGACCATGTTAATGGGGACATTTCCCAGTCCTGGAATCAGGGACCATGTTAATGGGGACATTTCCCAGTCCTGGAATCAGGGACCATGTTAATGGGGACATTTCCCAGTCCTGGAATCAGGGACCATGTTAACGGGAACATATCTCAGTCCTGGAATCAGGGGCCATGTTAATGGGAACATTTCCCTGTCCTGGAATCAGGGACCATGTTAATGGGAACATTTCCCAGTCCTGGAATCAGGGGCCATGTTAATGGGAACATTTCCCTGTCCTGGAATCAGGGACCAGGTTAATGGGAACATTTCCCAGTCCTGGAATCAGGGACCATGTTAATGGGAACATTTCCCAGTCCTGGAATCAGGGACCATGTTAATGGGATCATTTCCCAGTCCTGGAATCAGGGACCATGTAAATGGGAACATTTCCCAGTCCTGGAATCAGGGACCATGTTAATGGGAACATTTCCCAGTCCTGGAATCAGGGGCCATGTTAATGAGGACATTTCCCAGTCCTGGAATCAGGGGCCATGTTAATGGGAACATTTCCCAGTCCTGCAATCAGGGACCATGTTAATGGGGACATTTCCCAGTCCTGGAATCAGGGGCCATGTTAATGAGGACATTTCCCAGTCCTGGAATCAGGGGCCATGTTAATGGGGACATTTCCCAGTCATGGAATCAGGGACCATGTAAATGGGAACATTTCCCAGTCCTGGAATCAGGGGCCATGTTAATGGGAACATTTCCTAGTCCTGGAATCAGGGGCCATGTAAATGGGAACATTTCCCAGTCCTGGAATCAGGGGCCATGTTAATGGGAACATTTCCTAGTCCTGGAATCAGGGGCCATGTTAATGGGAACATTTCCCAGTCCTGGAATCAGGGGCCATGTTAATGAGGACATTTCCCAGTCCTGGAATCAGGGGCCATGTTAATGGGAACATTTCCTAGTCCTGGAATCAGGGGCCATGTTAATAAGGACATTTCCTGTCCTGGAAGTATACCTGTAACTGGGGTATTGAATAAATTTTTTAATTAATTAAAGGAGTAAGTCATGGCAGGAGAGCTCAGACCCGTGTTCTGCTCCTCTTGCTCCATGTGGGAAATCAGGGACGCTGCCAGTGTCCCGGACGACCATGTGTGCGGGAAATGCATCCAGCTGCAGCTACTTGTAGACCGCATTGCGGTGCTCGAGCTGCGGGTGGATGAATTTTGGAGCATGCGCGATGCTGAGAGGCTCGTGGATAGCACGTCTAGCGAGTTGTTCACGCCTCAGGGTAGGGCAGCACAGGGGGTGACCATCAGGCGGAGCAACAAAGGCAGGCAGGTAGTGCAGGGAACCCCTGCGGACATCCCCCTTTCAAACAAGTATACTGCTTTGGATATTGTTGAGGGGGATGACTCACCAGGGGAAGGCAGCAGCAGCCAACTTCCTGGCACTGGGGGTGCTCCTGCTGCCCAGGAAGGGGGGAAAAAGAGTGGGAGAGCAATAGTGGTAGGGGATTCTATAGTAAGGGGAACAGATAGGTGTTTCTGTGGCCGTAGACGTGAATCCAGGATGGTTTGTTGCCTCCCTGGTGCCAGGGTCAAGGATGTCACTGAACGGCTGCAGGGCATTCTGGAGGGGGAGGGTGAACAGCCAGTGGTCGTGGTCCACATTGGTACCAACGACATAGGTAAAAAGAGGGATGAGGTCCTGCATCAAGAATTTAGGGAGCTAGGTAACAGATTAAAGAGCAGGACCTCAAAGGTTGTAATCTCTGGATTACTCCCAGTGCCACGTGCTAGTAAGTATAGGAATGGGAGGATAGAGCAGATGAATGCGTGGCTAAAGAGTTGGTGTAGGGGGGAGGGTTTTACTTTCCTGGATCACTGGGCCTGCTTCTGGGAAAGGTGGGACTTGTACAAGTCGGACGGGTTGCACCTGAACCAGAGCGGGACAAATATCCTTGCGGGGAGGTTTGCTAGCACTGTTGGGGGGGGGGGGGTTTAAACTAACTTGGCAGGGGGATGGGATACAGAGGGGAGCTGAAATAGGGGGGGATGTGCTGCCAATTATAGAGAGAAAAACAAGTCCGCTTGGTAGACAGGGCAAATATATAAGGGCAAGGCTGGATGGTATCTATTTTAATGCAAGGAGTCTTGCAAATAAGGTGGATGAACTGAAGGTGTTGATAAACACATGGGAGTATGATATTGTTGCTATCACAGAGACATGGTTGAGGGAGGGGCAAGACTGGCAGCTCAATATTCCGGGGTACAGAATCTTCAGGCGAGACAGAGGGGGAGGTATAAGAGGAGGGGGTGTCGCAATATTAATTAAGGAGTCAATTACTGCAGTAAGGAGGGATGATATATTAGCAGGGTCCTCTAATGAGGCCATATGGGTGGAGCTTAAAAACAAAAAGGGGTCAAGCACTTTGCTGGGAGTGTACTATAGGCCTCCAAACAGTCAGGGGGAGATAGAGGAACAGATATGTAGGCAAATCTCAGAGAAATGTGCAAATAATAGGGTAATAATAATGGGGGATTTCAACTTCCCCAATATTAACTGGGATAGTCAGAGTGTGAAAGGCTCAGAGGGTGTAGAATTCTTAAAGTGCATCCAGGAGAGCTTTTTGAGCCAGCATGTCGAAAGTCCTACAAGAGAGGGGGCGGTACTGGACCTAATTCTAGGGAATGTGGCCGGCCAAGTGGAAAAAGTGCTAGTAGGTGAGCACTTTCGTGATAGTGACCATAATATGGTAAGATTTAAGGTGGTCATGGAAAAGGACAGGGATGTGCCGGAAATAAAGGTTCTAAATTGGGGGAAGGCCGATTTTAATAGGATAAGGCAGGATCTGGCCAAAATGGACTGGGATCAGCTACTTGTAGGAAAATCCGCATCGGAGCAATGGGAGGCTTTCAGAAGGGAGATTGAGAGCATACAATGGCAACATGTTCCCGTAAAGGTCAAGAGTGGTTCCAAAAACCACAGGGAACCGTGGATGTCAGGGGATATACGAGAATGGATTAGGAAAAAAAGGAGGGCTTTTGGTAGATACAAAAGGCTAAAGACAGAGGAAGCCCTAGAGAAGTACAAAAAGTGCAGGGGGATACTTAAAAAAGAAATTAGGAGATCAAGGAGGGGCCATGAAATAACACTGGCGAGCAAAATAAAGGAAAATCCTAAGATGTTTTATAAGTATATTAAGGGTAAGAGGATAACTAGGGAAAAAATAGGGCCCATTAGGGACAAAAGTGGCAATCAGTGTGTGGAGCCGGAAGATGTAGGAGGGGTTCTAAATGAATTTTTTGCATCTGTTTTCACTATGGAGAAGGACGATGTAGACATAGAAATAGGGCGGGGGGACTGTGATATGCTCGAACATATTAACATCGAGAGGGAGGAGGTATTGGCGGTTTTAGCTGGCCTAAAAATGGATAAATCCCCAGGCCCGGATGAAATGTATCCCAGGCTGCTGTGTGAGGCAAAGGAAGAGATTGCGGGGGCTCTAACACATATATTCAGGACCTTTCTGGCCACAGGGGATGTGCCAGAGGACTGGAGAACCGCTAATGTAGTACCATTATTCAAGAAGGGAAGTAGGGAAAAACCAGGGAACGACAGGCCAGTGAGCCTAACATCAGTGGTAGGAAAATTATTGGAAAAAATCCTGAGGGACAAAATTTGTCTCCACTTGGAGAGGCAAGGATTAATCCGGGATAGTCAACATGGCTTTGTCAAGGGAAGATCATGTCTGACTAATTTGATTGAATTTTTGAGGGGGTGGCTAGGTGTGTGGATGAGGGTAACGCAGTGGATGTGGTATACATGGATTTCAGTAAGGCGTTCGATAAAGTCCTGCACAGGAGACTGGTCAAGAAGGTAAGAGCCCATGGAATCCAGGGTGCCTTGGCACATTGGATACAAAACTGGCTTAGTGGCAGAAGGCAGAGGGTGATGGTCGAAGGTTGTTTTTGTGACTGGAAGCCTGTGGCCAGTGGGGTACCACAGGGATCGGTGCTGGGTCCCTTGCTGTTTGTGGTCTACATTAATGACTTGGATATGAATGTAAAGGGTATGATCAGTAAGTTCGCGGATGATACAAAAATTGGTAGGGTGGTAAATAGCGAGGAGGGTAGCCTCAGTCTGCAGGACGATATAGATGGGTTGGTCAGATGGGCGGAACAGTGGCAAATGGAATTTAACCCGGAAAAGTGCGAGGTGATGCACTTTGGGGGGACTAACAAGGCAAGGGAATACACAATGAATGGAAAGACCCTAGGCAAGACGGAGGGTCAGAGGGATCTGGGTGTGCAAGTACACAGATCCCTGAAGGCGGCGGAACAGGTGGATAAGGTGGTAAAAAAGGCATATGGGATACTTGCCTTCATTAGCCGAGGCATTGAATATAAGAGCAAGGAGGTTATGATGGAGCTGTATAAAACACTGGTTAGGCCACAGCTGGAATACTGTGTGCAGTTCTGGTCGCCACACTACAGGAAGGATGTGATCGCGTTAGAGAGGGTGCAGAGGAGGTTCACCAGGATGTTACCAGGGCTGGAGCGCTTCAGTTATGAAGAGAGACTGGGCAGATTGGGTTTGTTTTCCTTGGAGCAGAGGAGGCTGAGGGGGGACATGATTGAGGTGTACAAAATTATGAGGGGCATAGATAGGATGGATGCTGAGGAGCTTTTTCCCTTAGTAGAGGGGTCAATAACTAGGGGGCATAGATTCAAGGTAAAGGGCGGGAGGTTTAGAGGGGATTTGAGAAAGAACTTTTTCACCCAGAGGGTGGTTGGAGTCTGGAACTCACTGCCTGAAAGGGTTGTGGAGGCAGAAACCGTCACAACATTTAAGAAGCATTTGGATGAGCACTTGAAATGCCATAGCATACAAGGCTACGGGCCAAATGCTGGAATATGGGATTAGATTAGACAGGGCTTGATGGCCGGCACGGACACGATGGGCCGAAGGGCCTCTATCCGTGCTGTATTACTCCATGACTCTATGACCATGTTAATGGTAACATTTCCCAGTCCTGTAATCAGGGACCATGTTAATGGGGACATTTCCCAGTCCTGGAATCAGGGACCATGTTAACGGGAACATATCTCAGTCCTGGAATCAGAGGCCATGTGAATGGGAACATTTCCCTGACCTGGAATCAGGGACCATGTTAATGGGAACATTTCCCAGTCCTGGAATCAGGGACCATGTGAATGGGGACATTTCCCAGTCCTGGAATCAGGGGCCAGGTTAATGGGAACATTTCCCAGTCCTGGAATCAGGGGCCAAGTTAATGGGAACATTTCCCAGTCCTGGAATCAGGGACCATGTTAATGGGGACATTTCCCAGACCTGGAATCAGGGACCATGTTAATGGGGACATTTCCCAGTCCTGGAATCAGGGACCATGTTAATGGGGACATTTCCCAGTCCTGGAATCAGGGACCATGTGAATGCGGACATTTCCCAGTCCTGGAATCAGGGGCCAGGTTAATGGGAACATTTCCCAGTCCTGGAATCAGGGGCCATGTTAATGGGAACATTTCCCTGTCCTGGAATCAGGGACCAGGTGAATGGGAACATTTCCCAGTCCTGGAATCAGGGACCATGTTAATGGGAACATTTCCCAGTCCTGGAATCAGGGGCCATGTTAATGGGAACATTTCCCAGTCCTGGAATCTGGGACCATGTTAATGGGGACATTTCCCAGTCCTGGAATCAGGGCCCATGTTAATGGGAACATTTCCCTGTCCTGGAATCAGGGACCATGTTAATGGGGACATTTCCCAGACCTGGAATCAGGGACCATGTTAATGGGAACATTTCCCAGTCCTGGAATCAGGGGCCATGTTAATGGGGACATTTCCCAGTCCTGGAATCAGGGACCATGTTAATGGGAACATTTCCCAGTCCTGGAATCAGGGGCCATGTTAATGGGAACATTTCCCAGTCCTGGAATCTGGGACCATGTGAATGGGGACATTTCCCAGTCCTGGAATCAGGGGCCAGGTTAATGGGAACATTTCCAAGTCCTGGAATCAGGGGCCATGTAAATGGGAACATTTCCCAGTCCTGGAATCAGGGACCATGTTAATGGGGACATTTCCCAGTCCTGGAATCAGGGACCATGTGAATGGGGACATTTCCCAGTCCTGGAATCAGGGACCATGTTAATGGGGACATTTCCTAGTCCTGGAATCAGGGACCATGTGAATGGGGACATTTCCCAGTCCTGGAATCAGGGGCCATGTTAATGGGAACATTTCCCAGTCCTGGAATCTGGGACCATGTTAATGGGAACATTTCCCAGTCCTGGAATCAGGGACCATGTGAATGGGGACATTTCCCAGTCCTGGAATCAGGGGCCAGGTTAATGGGAACATTTCCCAGTCCTGGAATCAGGGACCATGTTAATGGGGACATTTCCTAGTCCTGGAATCAGGGACCATGTGAATGGGGACATTTCCCAGTCCTGGAATCAGGGGCCAGGTTAATGGGAACATTTCCCAGTCCTGGAATCAGGGGCCAGGTTAATGGGAACATTTCCCAGTCCTGGAATCAGGGACCATGTTAATGGGAACATTTCCCAGTCCTGGAATCAGGGACCATTTGAATGGGGACATTTCCCAGTCCTGGAATCAGGGGCCAGGTTAATGGGAACATTTCCCAGTCCTGGAATCAGGGACCATGTTAATGGGAACATTTCCCAGTCCTGGAATCAGGGACCATGTTAATGGGAACATTTCCCAGTCCTGGAATCAGGGACCATGTTAATGGGGACATTTCCCAGTCCTGGAATCAGGGGCCATGTTAATGGGAACAATTCCCAGTCCTGGAATCAGGGGCCATGTTAATGGGAACATTTCCCAGTCCTGGAATCAGGGACCATGTTAATGGGGACATTTCCCAGTCCTGGAATCAGGGACCATGTTAATGGGGACATTTCCCAGTCCTGGAATCAGGGACCATGTTAATGGGGACATTTCCCTGTCCTGGAATCAGGGACCATGTGAATGCGGACATTTCCCAGTCCTGGAATCAGGGGCCAGGTTAATGGGAACATTTCCCAGTCCTGGAATCAGGGACCATGTTAATGGAGACATTTCCCAGTCCTGGAATCAGGGACCATGTTAATGGGAACATTTCCCAGTCCTGGAATCGGGGGCCATGTTAATGGGAACCTTTCTCAGTCCTGGAATCAGGGACCATGTTAATGGGAACCTTTCTCAGTCCTGGAATCAGGGACCATGTTAATGGGAACATTTCCCAGTCCTGGAATCAGGGACCACGTTAATGGGGACATTTCCCAGTCCTGGAATCAAGAACCATGTTAATTGGGACCTTTCCCAGTCCTGGAATAGGGGCCATGTTAATGGGAACATTTCCCAGTGCTGGAATCAAGGGCCATGTTAATGGGAACATTTACCAGTCCTGGAATCAGGGACCATGTTAATGGGGACATTTCCCAGTCCTGGAATCAGGGACCATGTTAATGGGGACCTTTCCCAGTCCTGGAATCAGGGGCCATGTTAATGGGAACATTTCCCAGTCCTGGAATCAGGGACCATGGTAATGGGGACATATCCCAGTCCGGTAATCAGGGACCATGTTAATGGGAACATTTCCCAGTCCTGGAATCAGGGACCATGTTAATGGGAACATTTCCCAGTCCTGGAATCTGGGACCATGTTAATGGGGACATTTCCCAGTCCTGGAATCAGGGACCATGTTAATGGGAACATTTCCCAGTCCTGGAATCTGGGACCATGTTAATGGGGACGTTTCCCAGTCCTGGAATCAGGGACCATGTGAATGGGAACATTTCCCAGTCCTGGAATCAGGGACCATGTTAATGGGAACATTTCCCAGTCCTGGAATCTGGGACCATGTTAATGGGAACGTTTCCCAGTCCTGGAATCAGGGACCATGTGAATGGGAACATTTCCCAGTCCTGGAATCAGCGCCATGTTAATGGGAACATTTCCCAGTCCTGAAATCAGGGGCCATGTTAATGGGAACATTTCCCAGTCCAGGAATCAGGGACCATGTTAATGGGAACATTTCCCAGTCCTGGAATCAGGGGCCATGTTAATGGGAACATTTCCCACTTCTGGAATCAGGGACCATGTTAATGGGAACATTTCCCAGTCCAGGAATCAGGGACCATGTTAACGGGAACATATCTCAGTCCTGGAATCAGGGGCCATGTTAATGGGAACATTTCCCTGTCCTGGAATCAGGGGCCATGTTAATGGGAACATTTCCCAGTCCTGGAATCAGGGACCATGTTAATGGGAACATTTCCCAGTCCTGGAATCAGGGGCCATGTTAATGGGAACATTTCCCAGTTCTGGAATCAGGGACCATGTTAATGGGAACATTTCCCAGTTCTGGAATCAGGGACCATGTTAATGGGAACATTTCCCAGTCCAGGAATCAGGGACCATGTTAACGGGAACATATCTCAGTCCTGGAATCAGGGGCCATGTTAATGGGAACATTTCCCTGTCCTGGAATCAGGGACCATGTTAATGGGAACATTTCCCAGTCCTGGAATCAGGGACCATGTAAATGGGAACATTTCCCAGTCCTGGAATCAGGGGCCATGTTAATGAGGACATTTCCCAGTCCTGGAATCAGGGGCCATGTTAATGGGAACATTTCCCAGTCCTGGAATCAGGGACCATGTTAATGGGAACATTTCCCAGTCCTGGAATCAGGGACCACGTTAATGGGAACATTTCCCAGTCCTGGAATCAGGGACCATGTTAATGGGAACATTGCCCAGTCCTGGAATCAGGGACCATGTTAATGAGGACATTTCCCAGTCCTGGAATCAGGGACCAGGTTAATGGGAACATTTCCCAGTCCTGGAATCAGGGACCATGTTAATGGGAACATTTCCCAGTCCTGGAATCAGGGACCATGTTAATGGGAACATTTCCCAGTCCTGGAATCAGGGACCATGTTAATGGGAACATTTCCCAGTCCTGGAATCAGGGGCCATGTTAATGGGAACATTTCCCAGTCCTGGAATCAGGGACCATGTTAATGGGAACATTTCCCAGTCCTGGAATCAGGGGCCATGTTAATGGGAACAATTCCCAGTCCTGGAATCAGGGGCCATGTTAATGGGAACATTTCCCAGTCCTGGAATCAGGGACCATGTTAATGGGGACATTTCCCAGTCCTGGAATCAGGGACCATGTTAATGGGGACATTTCCCAGTCCTGGAATCAGTGACCATGTTAATGGGGACATTTCCCTGTCCTGGAATCAGGGACCATGTGAATGCGGACATTTCCCAGTCCTGGAATCAGGGGCCAGGTTAATGGGAACATTTCCCAGTCCTGGAATCAGGGACCATGTTAATGGAGACATTTCCCAGTCCTGGAATCAGGGACCATGTTAATGGGAACATTTCCCAGTCCTGGAATCGGGGGCCATGTTAATGGGAACCTTTCTCAGTCCTGGAATCAGGGACCATGTTAATGGGAACCTTTCTCAGTCCTGGAATCAGGGACCATGTTAATGGGAACATTTCCCAGTCCTGGAATCAGGGACCACGTTAATGGGGACATTTCCCAGTCCTGGAATCAAGAACCATGTTAATTGGGACCTTTCCCAGTCCTGGAATAGGGGCCATGTTAATGGGAACATTTCCCAGTGCTGGAATCAAGGGCCATGTTAATGGGAACATTTACCAGTCCTGGAATCAGGGACCATGTTAATGGGGACATTTCCCAGTCCTGGAATCAGGGACCATGTTAATGGGGACCTTTCCCAGTCCTGGAATCAGGGGCCATGTTAATGGGAACATTTCCCAGTCCTGGAATCAGGGACCATGTTAATGGGGACATATCCCAGTCCGGTAATCAGGGACCATGTTAATGGGAACATTTCCCAGTCCTGGAATCAGGGACCATGTTAATGGGAACATTTCCCAGTCCTGGAATCTGGGACCATGTTAATGGGGACATTTCCCAGTCCTGGAATCAGGGACCATGTTAATGGGAACATTTCCCAGTCCTGGAATCTGGGACCATGTTAATGGGGACGTTTCCCAGTCCTGGAATCAGGGACCATGTGAATGGGAACATTTCCCAGTCCTGGAATCAGGGACCATGTTAATGGGAACATTTCCCAGTCCTGGAATCTGGGACCATGTTAATGGGAACGTTTCCCAGTCCTGGAATCAGGGACCATGTGAATGGGAACATTTCCCAGTCCTGGAATCAGCGCCATGTTAATGGGAACATTTCCCAGTCCTGAAATCAGGGGCCATGTTAATGGGAACATTTCCCAGTCCAGGAATCAGGGACCATGTTAATGGGAACATTTCCCAGTCCTGGAATCAGGGGCCATGTTAATGGGAACATTTCCCACTTCTGGAATCAGGGACCATGTTAATGGGAACATTTCCCAGTCCAGGAATCAGGGACCATGTTAACGGGAACATATCTCAGTCCTGGAATCAGGGGCCATGTTAATGGGAACATTTCCCAGTCCTGGAATCAGGGACCATGTTAATGGGAACATTTCCCAGTCCTGGAATCAGGGGCCATGTTAATGGGAACATTTCCCAGTTCTGGAATCAGGGACCATGTTAATGGGAACATTTCCCAGTTCTGGAATCAGGTACCATGTTAATGGGAACATTTCCCAGTCCAGGAATCAGGGACCATGTTAACGGGAACATATCTCAGTCCTGGAATCAGGGGCCATGTTAATGGGAACATTTCCCTGTCCTGGAATCAGGGACCATGTTAATGGGAACATTTCCCAGTCCTGGAATCAGGGACCATGTAAATGGGAACATTTCCCAGTCCTGGAATCAGGGGCCATGTTAATGAGGACATTTCCCAGTCCTGGAATCAGGGGCCATGTTAATGGGAACATTTCCCAGTCCTGGAATCAGGGACCATGTTAATGGGAACATTTCCCAGTCCTGGAATCAGGGACCACGTTAATGGGAACATTTCCCAGTCCTGGAATCAGGGACCATGTTAATGGGAACATTGCCCAGTCCTGGAATCAGGGACCATGTTAATGAGGACATTTCCCAGTCCTGGAATCAGGGACCAGGTTAATGGGAACATTTCCCAGTCCTGGAATCAGGGACCATGTTAATGGGAACATTTCCCAGTCCTGGAATCAGGGACCATGTTAATGGGAACATTTCCCAGTCCTGGAATCAGGGACCATGTTAATGGGAACATTTCCCAGTCCTGGAATCAGGGGCCATGTTAATGGGAACATTTCCCAGTCCTGGAATCAGGGACCATGTTAATGGGAACATTTCCCAGTCCTGGAATCAGGGGCCATGTTAATGGGAACATTTCCCAGTCCTGGAATCAAGGGCCATGTTAATGGGAACATTTTCTATCCTGGAATCAGGGACCATGTTAATGGGGACATTTCCCAGTCCTGGAATCTGGGACCATGTTAATGGGGACATTTCCCAGTCCTGGAATCAGGGACCATGTGAATGGGGACTTTTCCCAGTCCTGGAATCAGGGGCCATGTTAATGGGAACATTTCCCAGTCCTGGAATCAGGGGCCATGTTAATGGGAACATTTCCCAGTCCTGGAATCAGGGACCATGTTAATGGGGACCTTTCCCAGTCCTGGAATCAGGGGCCATGTTAATGGGGACATTTCCCAGTCCTGGAATCAGGGGCCATGTTAATGGGGATGATTCCCAGTCCTGGAATCAGGGGCCATGTTAATGGGAACATTTCCCAGTCCTGGAATCAGGGGCCAGGTTAATGGGAACATTTCCCAGTCCTGGAATCAGGGACCATGTTAATGGGAACATTTCCCAGTCCTGGAATCAGGGGCCAGGTTAATGGGAACATTTCCCAGTCCTGGAATCAGGGGCCATGTTAATGGGAACATTTCCCTGTCCTGGAATCAGGGACCAGTTTAATGGGAGCATTTCCCAGTCCTGGAATCAGGGACCATGTTAATGGGAACTTTTCCCAGTCCTGGAATCAGGGACCATGTTAATGGGAACATATCTCAGTCCTGGAATCAGGGGCCATGTTAATGGGGACATTTCCCAGTCCTGGAATCAGGGGCCATGTTAATGGGAGCATTTCCCAGTCCTGGAATCAGGGACCATGTTAATGGGAACATTTCCCAGTCCTGGAATCAGGGGCCATGTTAATGGGAACATTTCCCAGTCCTGGAATCAGGGACCATGTTAATGGGAACATTTCCCAGTCCTGGAATCAGGGGCCATGTTAATGGGGACATTTCCCAGTCCTGGAATCAGGGGCCATGTTAATGGGAACATTTCCCAGTCCTGGAATCAGGGACCATGTTAATGGGGACATTTCCCAGTCCTGGAATCAGGGGCCAGGTTAATGGGAACATTTCCCAGTCCTGGAATCAGGGGCCAAGTTAATGGGAACATTTCCCAGTCCTGGAATCAGGGACCATGTTAATGGGGACATTTCCCAGACCTGGAATCAGGGACCATGTTAATGGGGACATTTCCCAGTCCTGGAATCAGGGGCCATGTTCATGGGAACATTTCCCTGTCCTGGAATCAGGGACCAGGTTAATGGGAACATTTCCCAGTCCTGGAATCAGGGACCATGTTAATGGGAACATTTCCCAGTCCTGGAATCAGGGGCCATGTTAATCGGAACATTTCCCAGTCCTGGAATCAGGGACCATGTTAATGGGGACATTTCCCAGTCCTGGAATCAGGGACCATGTTAATGGGGACATTTCCCAGTCCTGGAATCAGGGACCATGTTACTGGGAACATTTCCCAGTCCTGGAATCAGGGACCATGTTAATGGGAACATTTCCCAGTCCTGGAATCAGGGACCATGTAAATGGGAACATTTCCAAGTGCTGGAATCAGGGGCCATGTTAATGGGAACATTTCCCAGTCCAGGAATCAGGGACCATATTAATGGGGACATTTCCCAGTCCTGGAATCAGGGACCATGTTAATGGGAACAATTCCCAGTCCTAGAATCAGGGACCATATTAATGGGGACATTTCCCAGTCCTGGAATCAGGGACCATGTTAATGGGAACAATTCCCAGTCCTGGAATCAGGGACCATGTTAATGGGGACCTTTCCCAGTCCTGGAATCAGGGGCCATGTTAATGGGAACATTTCCCAGTCCAGGAATCAGGGACCATATTAATGGGAACATTTCCCAGTCCTGGAATCAGGGGCCAGGTTAATGGGAACATTTCCCAGTCCTGGAATCAGGGGCCAGGTTAATGGGAACATTTCCCAGTCCTGGAATGAGGGACCATGTTAATGGGAACATTTCCCAGTCCTGGAATCAGGGACCATGTTAATGGGAACATTTCCCAGTCCTGGAATCAGGGACCATGTTAATGGGGACCTTTCCCAGTCCTGGAATCAGGGGCCATGTTAATGGGAACATTTCCCAGTCCAGGAATCAGGGACCATATTAATGGCAACATTTCCCAGTCCTGGAATCAGGGACCATGTTAATGGGGATATTTCCCAGTCCTGGAATCAGGGACCATGTTAATGGGGACCATTCCCAGTCCTGGAATAGGGGCCATGTTAATGGGAACATTTCCCAGTCCTGGAATCAAAGGCCATGTTAATGGGAACATTTCCCAGTCCTGGAATCAGGGGCCATGTTAATGGGGACATTTCCCAGTCCTGGAATCAGGGGCCATGTTAATGGGAACATTTCCCTGTCCTGGAATCAGGGGCCAGGTTAATGGGAACATTTCCCAGTCCTGGAATCAGGGACCATGTTAATGGGAACATATCTCAGTCCTGGAATCAGGGGCCATGTTAATGGGGACATTTCCCAGTCCTGGAATCAGGGGCCATGTTAATGGGAACATTTCCCAGTCCTGGAATCAGGGACCATGTTAATGGGAACATTTCCCAGTCCTGGAATCAGGGGCCATGTTAATGGGAACATTTCCCAGTCCTGGAATCAGGGACCATGTTAATGGGAACATTTCCCAGTCCTGGAATCAGGGGCCATGTTAATGGGGACATTTCCCAGTCCTGGAATCAGGGGCCAGGTTAATGGGAACATTTCCCAGTCCTGGAATCAGGGGCCAAGTTAATGGGAACATTTCCCAGTCCTGGAATCAGGGACCATGTTAATGGGGACATTTCCCAGACCTGGAATCAGGGGCCATGTTCATGGGAACATTTCCCTGTCCTGGAATCAGGGACCATGTTAATGGGAACATTTCCCAGTCCTGGAATCAGGGACCATGTTAATGGGGACATTTCCCAGTCCTGGAATCAGGGGCCATGTTAATGGGGACATTTCCCAGTCCTGGAATCAGGGGCCATGTTCATGGGAACATTTCCCTGTCCTGGAATCAGGGACCAGGTTAATGGGAACATTTCCCAGTCCTGGAATCAGGGACCATGTTAATCGGAACATTTCCCAGTCCTGGAATCAGGGGCCATGTTAATGGAGACATTTCCCAGTCCTGGAATCAGGGACCATGTTAATGGGGACATTTCCCAGTCCTGGAATCAGGGACCATGTTAATGGGGACATTTCCCAGTCCTGGAATCAGGGACCATGTTAATGGGAACATTTCCCAGTCCTGGAATCAGGGACCATGTAAATGGGAACATTTCCAAGTGCTGGAATCAGGGGCCATGTTAATGGGAACATTTCCCAGTCCAGGAATCAGGGACCATATTAATGGGGACATTTCCCAGTCCTGGAATCAGGGGCCATGTTAATGGGGACCTTTCCCAGTCCTGGAATCAGGGGCCATGTTAATGGGAACATTTCCCAGTCCAGGAATCAGGGACCATATTAATGGGGACATTTCCCAGTCCTGGAATCAGGGACCATATTAATGGGGACATTTCCCAGTCCTGGAATCAGGGGCCATGTTAATGGGAACATTTCCCAGTCCAGGAATCAGGGACCATATTAATGGGGACATTTCCCAGTCCTGGAATCAGGGACCATGTTAATGGGGACCTTTCCCAGTCCTGGAATCAGGGGCCATGTTAATGGGAACATTTCCCAGTCCAGGAATCAGGGACCATATTAATGGCAACATTTCCCAGTCCTGGAATCAGGGGCCATGTTAATGGAGACATTTCCCAGTCCTGGAATCAGGGGCCATGTTAATGGGGACATTTCCCAGTCCTGGAATCAGGGACCATGTTAATGGGGACATTTCCCAGTCCTGGAATCAGGGACCATGTTACTGGGAACATTTCCCAGTCCTGGAATCAAGGGCCATGTTAATGGGGACATTTCCCAGTCCTGGAATCAGGGACCATGTTAATGGGAACATTTCCCAGTCCTGGAATCAGGGACCATGTAAATGGGAACATTTCCAAGTGCTGGAATCAGGGGCCATGTTAATGGGAACATTTCCCAGTCCAGGAATCAGGGACCATATTAATGGGGACATTTCCCAGTCCTGGAATCAGGGACCATGTTAATGGGAACATTTCCCAGTCCTAGAATCAGGGACCATGTTAATGGGGACCTTTCCCAGTCCTGGAATCAGGGGCCATGTTAATGGGAACATTTCCCAGTCCAGGAATCAGGGACCATATTAATGGGGACATTTCCCAGTCCTGGAATCAGGGACCATATTAATGGGGACATTTCCCAGTCCTGGAATCAGGGGCCATGTTAATGGGAACATTTCCCAGTCCAGGAATCAGGGACCATATTAATGGGGACATTTCCCAGTCCTGGAATCAGGGACCATATTAATGGGGACATTTCCCAGTCCTGGAATCAGGGGCCATGTTAATGGGGACATTTCCCAGTCCTGGAATCAGGGACCATGTTAATGGGGACCTTTCCCAGTCCTGGAATCAGGGGCCATGTTAATGGGAACATTTCCCAGTCCAGGAATCAGGGACCATATTAATGGCAACATTTCCCAGTCCTGGAATCAGGGACCATGTTAATGGGGATATTTCCCAGTCCTGGAATCAGGGACCATGTTAATGGGGACCATTCCCAGTCCTGGAATAGGGGCCATGTGAATGGGGATGATTCCCAGTCCTGGAATCAGGGGCCAGGTTAATGGGAACATTTCCCAGTCCTGGAATCAGGGGCCATGTTAATGGGAACATATCTCAGTCCTGGAGTCAGGGGCCATGTTAATGGGAACATTTCCCTGTCCTGGAATCAGGGACCAGTTTAATGGGAGCATTTCCCAGTCCTGGAATCAGGGACCATGTTAATGGGGACATTTCCCAGTCCTGGAATCAGGGACCATGTTAATGGGGACATTTCCCAGTCCTGGAATCAGGGAAGTTTTACTTCATCTGCTGAATGCTGGATTTGACAGGGCAGCGGAACTTCAGTAGCAACAAAGGATCCACTTTTCCTCCCGCACAAGCTCAGGGATTTCATCCTTTTAAGTTCTGTTTCTCCACCTATCCTAAAAGTGCTTCCAGGGTTTGGGGGTCCGTGCGTATCCAGGCATCCTTGCAGCATATTTTTCAACGCTGCTCTTCCTTACCAGAGCATGTCTGCTTGGCGGTCCCAAGGGATCTGGTAGGTCAGAAATCTGTCCATCTGCAGCCAATTCCTGTGCTCTTTGGGTTACCATATGGAGGCCCAATCCCTTCCTTTCCAGCAGGATGCACTGGGTGGTGATCAGGATCAAGAACCCTTTCAACTTCCCCCTCCTTTGACCAGAGAGGCACTGAACCCAACTGGACCACAGTTACTACTCTGTCTAACATCAGTGAACCCAGCACACACTGGGTGTGGTTTATACGCTTAGAATCTCACTGGGGGAGCTGTCAATATATCCTGTTAGAGTGAGAACAGAGAACACACCAAATCGTAGAAACCTAATGCACTTACGTACTGGCCTTGCCCCTCTCAACCTTACAGTTGAAGTTTAATGTGATACATCTTACAAGTAATGTATTTTCTATTTTTTAACAACTTATTCAGTTGCCCAGATTTCTGTGACTTAATTTCATTAGAGCCTTTCAGGTGGAACTTGTTTAGAACATCCAGAATCCTCTCAGTTTAATCCATGCTTGTGGTTTATCGCAGTGCGCAATTCTGATTTTCAGTTGGCAGGCTTCATGTTTTGGTCAATGGATTATAAAGACATATTGGATTAAAATTTTGACGGGGCAAACTTGAATACTAGTTTTAAGTGAAGGTTTACGAGGTGCAAGAGACACTATAGTTCAGGGTTTGTATCAGCTCGAGTCACTGGGCATGTTACATTACCTTTAGCATCGTCAGAGCCTGAAGCTAAGAGCTTGGGATCCATTAGATTAAAATCCACACTCCAACATCGCTTTTCGTGCTCCTGTAGTGAAAATACACAACAGCCAAGTGAAAATAAACTCTCAACAATTTCAGAGTGTGGCAATACTGTTCAGAGATTGTTGGGTCAAATGGTGAACAGGGAGGAAAAATGATTAAAACCATCACACAAGCCTCATGTACAAAGTATCATTTCACTGAATGATTTGTGAGGCCATTATCTTTGTCACAATTTGTTAGTTAAAGTGCAGGGAAAGAACTGAATGATCTGTAATACTCAACACTCAGGATGAGACGAAGGCACAGAGCTGAGGCACACAGGGTAACCACAGATTGCAACTTGAACTGAATGCATCGTAAACAGAGTGGGGAATTGGGAATTTGGAATGAAAATTCAGTAGAGAGGGGGAAGGAGGTGCTCCTTTTTTCCTTTAACACTTGCAGTGGTTTGTATAAGTTTGAGGCAGTAAGTATTAAAAACTAGGAACCTATAACTGATACTTTATTAAATTAATTTAAACTAGTCAATCAGTTTAAAAAAGAAATTAAATCAAGTGAATTAATTACATAAAAGTTTAATTAGTTAAATATATAAAATGATAGATAGATAGAGATGGCCATGAAGGAGTAGGCTGTATCGGCAGCATGTGGGAGTTTGTGGCGAGCAGCACCAATTCCAGGCAACCACATTTGCAGTAAGTGTCTGCAACTCGAAGAACTTCGGCTCAGAGTTGTTGAGTGGAGACAGAGTTGCAGACATTGCGATGCATCAGAAAGGGGGAGAGTTACCTGGACATTTTAACCCAGGAGGCAGTCACACCCCTTAGGTTAGGACTTGGTTTAGATTTGGTTAGTGGTCAGGGACAGGAGAATGTCACTGTGACTCAGGCACGTAAGAAGACCGCAGTTGCAGTGGTGGAGGAGCCTCAACCTTTGCCATTCTCCAGCAGGCACGAGGTATGTGCGACCGGTATGGATGCAAACAAAGAACATAAGAAATAGAAGCAGGAGAAGGCTACATGGCCTCTCGAGCCTGCTCCACCATTCTTCTAACCCCCAGAGAGCACAGACCTAATCGACTCAATCGCTCCTTACAGGAGAAGCATCTGATCCAAGGAATCAATCGAATGAACTTTCGTTGCGCTGCCTCAAAGGCAAGTATATCCTTTCTCAGATAAGGAGACCAGAACTGTGCACAGTACTCCAGGTGTGGTCTCACCAAGGCCCTGTAAAGTTGTAGCAAGACTTCTTTACTCTTGTACTCCAACCCCTTGCAATAGAGGAAAACATGCCATTTGCCTTCCTAATTGCTTGCTGTACCTGCATGCTAACTCCGTGTTTCTTGTACTAGGACCCCTAAATCTCTCTGAACACCAACATTCGATTGTTTCTCACCATTTAAAAAATCGGAGTGACTGCTGCCAATGAACCGGAAGCTGCGCAGACACGCTCTGCACATAAATCTGTGGTGGTTTAAGTATGAATGTACACTAATATAGTAACATCGCATGCCGGAATCTATGGAGCTATGGGTTGGTTTAATAATGTAGAATAATAGCACAGGTTAGTTTAAGTATTAATGTATGATATTTTCACGAGGGGAGGGTTGTGGAGATTTATTTGTATAGTGCGCAAGCTCCGTGTGAAGGGAAAGGAGCAGAAAATTAATAAAAATGGACGTTTACTGTGTTTTGCCGGTGCAGATTTTCTTTTCCTGGTGTGGCTCTGGTTAGCAGTAGCTTTCTTTTCACCACCCCCTCCCCTCCTTTCTCTCTGGAAGTGTTTTCTTTGTAATGGCGACAATATTTTCTTTTCAGTTAGCGAACAACTGAAAAAACACAAACTGCGCATGTGCAACTACTCCACCTTCGTTGGCTGCAGTCGCGTCCTTAAAAAATATTAATGGGCCAGAAATTCAGGTTGGAGGCTTCCCGCAGGTGCAAGCCCCCGACCTGCACTTACATAGCGCGCCTGCCGTTGTGCTGTGGGCCCGCGTGGGATTCTGATCCTGGGCCTCCTCCAGCTGCCGGTGTGCAGTGCACGTGTATCCCAGGGGCGCAGTTAGTTCGCAGTGTCCCCTGGGATCACGTGGGCCATGGGGAGCCAATCGGAGCAGGGAATCTCCATTCACAGATTTGACAGGAAGACCTGTCAAATCTATGAAGAGATCAGCCCCAAAACATAAGTAAAACTTCGAATAAATTTTTTAAAACCCACATTTATAAAATAACTATAAATTACAAATTAATTTAAATTTCTGAAAAAATTAATTATTTTTTAACGGGGCTAAAAATGAACTTACCTTTCTTTAAAGTATTTTAAAATGATAAACCTGTGGAAAAAATGTTTTAATTTTACTTAATTAACCTCTTACCTAGTTAAAAGCAGGCCTTGCGCCTGCTTTTTCCACACGCAGCTGCTAGGGACTTAACCGCATGGAGAAACCTGTAAAAAAATCAGAAGTTCCAGGTCTACGTGCTGCCTCTCCGGCGCACGCGTTTGACCTCCGAACCCCTTCCTTAAAGGGAATGGCAGTTCAGGTTTCCAGTGCATGCGCGAAACCGGCACTTCCGTTGGCCTTACGGGCGAGTACACAGCGCGTACTCACCCGTGGGGACCCCAATTTCAACCGAAGTGAATAACCTCACATTTCCCTACATTATACTCCATCTGCCACCTTACTGCCCACTCACTTAACCTGTCTATATCCCTTTGCAGACTCTTTATGTCTTCCTTACTGTCCCACCTAGCTTTGTATCGTCAGCCAACTTGGATACATGGCACTCGGTCCCTTCATCGAAGTCATTAATATAAATTGTGAATAGTTGTATCCCAACACTGATCCTTGCGGCACCCCACTAGTTAGAGCCTGCCAACCGAAAGGTGACTCATTCATCCCTACTCTCTTTTCTTTCCGTTAACCAATCCTCTATCTATGCTAATATATTACCACCAACCCCATGAGCCCTTATCTTGCATGCGGCACCTTATCTAATGCCTTTTGGAAATCCAAATACACTACCTCCACTGGTTCCCCTTTATCAACCCTGCTAGTTACATCCACAAAAAACTCTAATAAATTTGTTGTATAGGATTTCCCTTTCATAAAAACATTTTGACTCTGCCTAATCATTTTATGGTTTGCTAAAGGCCCTTTCTTAATAACGGATTCCAGAATTTTCCCGACAACTGATGTCAGGCTAACTGGCCTGTAGTTTCCCGTTTTCTCTCTCCCTTCTCTCTCGAATAACAGGGTTATATTTGCTACCTTCCAATCCGTTGGGACCATTCTAGAATCTAGGGAATTTTGGAAGATCACAATCAATGTAACCACTATCTCTGTAGCCAGCCCTTTTAGAATCCTAGGATGTAGGCCATCAGGTCCAGGGGATGTCGTCAGCTTTTAGTCCCATTCGTTTCTCAAGTACTTTTTCTCTACTGATCTTAATTACTTTAATTTCTTCACTCTCATTAGCCCCTTGGTTCCCCAATATTTTAGGTATGCTTTTTGTGTCTTCTACTGTGAAGACAGAATTTTTGCTAATCTCTTCCTTTTTTCATACTTGTAGAAGCTCTTACATCTGTTGTTAGATTTCTTACTAGTTTACCCCTTATCAATTTTTTTGGTCATCCTTTTCTGGGTTCTAAAGCGCTCCCAAAATTTGGGGTTACTACTATTCTTTGCAACATTATAAACCTCTTCTGTTAATCTAATACAACCCTCAACTTCTTTAGTTAGCCACGGATGGATCACTTTTCCCGTGAAGTTTTTATTTCTCAATGGAATGTATATTTGTTGAGAATTTTAGAATATTTCTTTAAATGTTTGCCACTGCTTATCTACCATCATAGCTTTTAATTTAATTTCCCAATCTACCGTAGCCAACTCGCCCTTCATACCCATGTAACTGGCTTTATTTAAGTTTAAGATTCTAGTTTCGGATTTAAGTATTTCATTCTCAAACACAATGTGAACTTCGATCACACTATGATCACTCTTCCCCAGAGGAACGTTGGAACCAACAACATAGGTGGGACTAGGAATGCAGTTCTGCTGAGAAAGTTTGAGGAGCTATGGTCCAAATTAAAATGCAGAACCTCAAAGGTAATAATCACTGAAATGTTACTTGTGCCATGCACAAATTGGCAAAGGGACAAGCAAATCAGAGTTAAATGCGTGGCTCAGAGTGGTGTGGGAGGAAGTGGTTTTGATTCATGGGTCACTGGCCTTCAAAAAGATCATGGCTGATCTTCCATCTCAACTCCACCTTCCCGCACTATCCCCATATCCCTTGATTTCCTTAATATCCCCAAAATTAGCCATCTCTACCTTGAATATACTCAACGACTGAGCCTCCACTCCCCTCTGGGGTAGAGAATTCCGAAGGTTCACAACGCTTTGAAAAAATTTCTCCTCATCTCAGTCCTAAATGACCTACCACTTATTCTGAGACTGTGACCCCTGGTTCTAGACTCCCCAGCCAGAGGAAACATCCTCCCAGCATCTACCCTGTCAAGCCCTGTAAGAATTTAATATGTTTCAATGAGATCAACTCTCATTCTTCTAAATTCTAGGGAATATAGGCCTAGTCATCTCAATTTCTCCTCGCAGGATAATCCCCCCAATCCCAGGAATCAGGCCTTCGTCGCACTCCCTCTAAGGCAAGTATATCCTTCCTTAGCAAGGAGACCAAAATTGTACACAGTACTCCAGGTGTGGTCTCACCAAAGCCTTATATAATTGCAGGATGATTTTTTTCCTATTCTGCTCCAATTCTTTTGTAATAAAGGCCAACATACCATTTGCTTTCCTAATTGCTTGCTGTACCTGCATGTTAACTTTGTGATTTGTACGTAAAGACACCCAGGTCCCTCTGAATACAATCATTTCCCAATCTCTCACCATTTAAAAAATATTTTGCTTTTCTATGTTTCCTACTAAAGTGGATAACTTCACATTTCTATACATTATATTTCATCAGTCGTAGGGAAACTGCGGTGATCTTATATTAAGGATGTGGTATAAGGCACTTAGAAAATCACAACATGCTTCAGCAGAGCCAACGCGGTTTTATGAAAGGGAAATCGTGTTCGACAAATCTATTTTTGAGGGTGTAACCAGCAGGGTAGATAAGGGGGAACCAGTGGATGTAGTATATTTGCATTTTCAGAAGGCATTCCATAAGGTGCCACACAAGATTAGGGCTCATGGAATTGGGGGTAAAATATTAGCATGGATTGAGGATTGGTTAACAAAACAGAGATTAAGAATGAATAGGTCATTTACGGGACGGCAAGATGTAACTAATGGAGTGACACAAGGATCAGTGCTGGGACCTCAGCTATTTACAATCTTTATCAATGATTTAGATGAGGGGGCCCGAGAGTAATGTATCCAAGTTTGCTGACTATAAAAAGCTGGGTGGGAATGTAAGCTGTTAGGATGGAGAAAGGCTGCAAAGGGACATAGAACTGTTAAGTGATTGGGCAAGAAGGTGGCAGATGGAGTATAATGTGGGTAAGTGTGAATGGTGGAGCAGGCTCGAGGGGTCGTACGGCCTACTTCAGCTCCTATTTCTTACGTTCTTAAGCATTTGGACCCTCCCAGTGCTGCATGAGACTCACCATCCTTAACATCCATTTCAGGATTTCAGAAGCATGGGACTCCATCACTCCTCTGTTGCCCTGCCTACTGCAGTCAACAAGCCTTAAAAACCCAAGCTTGGCATCACCGAACTTCTACTGCGCAACTCATACCGCCCCATTCACACCCCCCCCCACCAACCGAGTAACTCATCCCGACAACTACACACTCCCCGTGTAAGGCATCCCTCCAACTTCACACCCCGCCCTCCCCCCCGCCGAGTAACTCATCCCGACAACTACACACTCCCCGTGTAACTCATCCCTCCAACTTCACACTCCGTGTAACTCATCCTGCCCCCTTCACTCCCCGTGTAACTCATCCCCCCTTCACTCCCCGTGTAACTCATCCTGCCCCCTGCACTCCCTGTGTAACTCATCCCTTGACTCCCCGTGTAACTCATCCCCACTTCACTCCTCGTGTAACTCATCCTGCCCCCTTCACTCCCCGTGTAACTCATCCTGCCCCCTTCACTCCCCGTGTAACTCATCCCGCCCCCTTCACTCCCCGTGTAACTCATCCCGCTCCCTTCAGTCTCCCCAAGTAACTCATCCCGCCCCCTTCATAGTCATAGAGTTATACAGCACAGAAAGAGGCCCTTCGGCCCATCGCGTCTGCGCCGTCCATCAATCCCTGTCCAGTCTAATCCCATTTTCCAGCATTTGGTCCATAGCCTTGTATGCAATGGCATTTCAAGTGCTCATCCAAATGCTTCTTGAATGTTGTGAGGGTTCCTGTCTCTACCACCCTTTCAGGCAGTGAGTTCCAGATTCCAACCACCCTCTGGGTGAAAAAGTTCCTCCTCAAATCCCCTCTAAATCTCCTGCCCCTTACCCTGAATCTATGCCCCCTTGTTACTGACCCCCCTACTAAGGGGAAAAGTTCCTCTTTATCTACCCTATCTATGCCCCTCATCATTTTGTACACATCAATCAGGTCCCCCCTCAGTCTTCTTTGCTCCAAGGAAAACAACCCCAGCCTGTTTAGTCTTTCTTCATAGCTGAGGCGCTCCATCCCAGGTAACATCCTGGTGAATCTTCTCTGCACCCTCTCCAAAGCAATCACATCCTTCCTACAGTGAGGCGACCAGAACTGTACACAGTACTCCAGCTGTGGCCTCACCAGCGTTTTGAACAGCTCCATCATAACCTCCCTGCTCTTATATTCTATGCCTCGGCTAATGAAGGCAAGTATCCCATATGCCTTTTTAACCACCTTATCTACCTGTTCCGCTGCCTTCAGGGATCTATGTACATGTACACCAAGGTTCCTCTGACCCTCTGTACTTCTTAGGGTCCTACCACTCATTGTGTATTCCCTTGCCTTAGTTGTCCGTCCAAAATGCATCACCTCGCACTTTTCAGGGTTAAATTCCATTTGCCACTTTTCCGCCCATCTGACCAACCCGTTTATATCGTCCTGTAGCCTGAGGCTTTCCTCCTCGCAATTGACCACCCCACCAATTTTCGTGTCATCTGCGAACTTACTGATCATACCTTTTACATTCTCATCCAAATCATTTATGTAGATCACAAACAACAAGGGACCCAGCACCGATCCCCGAGGTACCCCACTGGACACAGGCTTCCAGTCACAAAAGCAACCTTCGACCATCACCCTCTGCCTCCTGCCACTCAGCCAGTTTAGGATCCAACGCGCCAAGGCACCCTGGATCCCATGGGCTCTTACTTTCTTGACCAGTCTCCTATGCGGGACTTTGTCAAAAGCTTCACTGAAGTCCATGTAAACCACATCCACAGCATTTCCCTCATCCACCCCCCTAGTCACCCCCTCGAAAAATTCAATCAGATTTGTCAGACATGATTTACCCTTGACAAAGCCATGCTGACTATCCCCGATTAATCCTTGCCTCTTCAAGTGGAGACTAATTTTGTCCCTCAGAATTTATTCCAATAATTTCCCTACCACAGATGTTAGGCTCACTGGCCTGTAATTCCCTGGTTTATCCCTGCTACCCTTCTTGTATAATGGTACTACGTTAGCTGTTCTCCAGTCCTCTGGGACATCCCCTGTGGCCAGAGAGGTTCTGAAAATTTGTGTCAGAGCCCCTGCAATCTCCTCCTTTGCCTCCCACAGCAGCCTGGGATACACCTCGTCCGGGCCTGGGGATTTTTCCACTTTTTGGCCTGCTAAAGCCGCCAGCACCTCCTCCCTCTCGATGCTAATATGTTCAAGTATGTCACAGTCCCCTTGCCCGATTTCTATGTCTAAATCGTCCTTCTCCATAGTGAACACAGATGCAAAAAATTCATTTAAAACCCCGCCAACATCATCTGGCTCCACACACAGGTTGCCACTTTGGTCCCTAATGGGCCCTACCCTTTCCCTGGTTATCCTCTTGCCCTTAATATACTGATAAAACATGTTAGGATTTTCCTTTATTTTGCTCGCCAGTGTTATTTCCCCTTCACACCCAGTGGAACTCATCCCGCCCTTCACTCCCCGTGTAACTCATCCCGCCCCCTTCACTCCCCGTGTAACTCATCCCGCTCTCTTCACTCCCCGTGTAACTCATCCCGCCCTTCACTCCCCGTGTAACTCATCCCGCCCCCTTCACTCCCCGTGTAACTCATCCCGCCCCCTTCACTCCCCGTGTAACTCATCCCGCTCTCTTCACTCCCCGTGTAACTCATCCCGCCCTTCACTCCCCGTGTAACTCATGCGACCCCTTCACTCCCCGTGTAACTCATCCCGCTCTCTTCACTCCCCGTGTAACTCATCCCGCCCCCATCACTCCCCGTGTAACTCATCCCGCCCCCTTCACTCCCCGTGTAAGTCATCCCGCCCCCTTCACGCCCCGTGTAAGTCATCCCACCCCCTTCACTCCCCGTAACTTATCCCGCTCCCTTCACTCCCCGTGTAACTCATCCCGCCCCCTTCACTCCCCGTGTAACTCATCCCGCCCCTTCATTCCGTATAACTCATCCCGTCCCCTTCACTCCCCTTGTAACTCATCCCGCCCCCTTGACTCCCCGTGTAACTCATCCCGTCCCCTTCATTCTCCGTGTAACTCATCCTGCCCCCTTCACTCCCCGTGTAACTCATCCCACTCCTTCACTCCCCGTGTAACTCATCCCGCCCCCTTCACTCCCCGTGTAACTCATCCCGCCCCCTTCACTCTCCCCGTAACACATCCCGCACCCTTCACGCCCCGTGTAACTCATCCCGCCCCCTTCACTCCGAATAACTCATCCCGCTCCCTTCACTCCGTGTAACTCATCCCGTCCCCTTCACTCCCCGTGTAACTCATCCCGCTCCCTTCACTCCGTGTAACTCATCCCGCCCCTTCACTCCCCGTGTAACTCATGCCGCTCCCTTCACTCCCAGTGTAACTCATCCCGCCCCTTCACTCCCCGTGTAACTCATCCCGTCCCCTTCACTTCCGCGTAACTCATCCCGCCCCCTTCACTCCCCATGTAACTCATCCCGCCCCCTTCACTCCCCGTGTAACTCATCCCGCCCCCTTCACTCCCCGTGTAACTCATCCCGTCCCCTTCACTCCCCGTGTAACTCATCCCGCCCCCTTCACTCCCCGTGTAACTCATCGCGCCCCCTTCATTCCCCGTGTAACTCATCCCGTCCCCTTCACTCCCCGTGTAACTCATCCAGTCCCCTTCACTCCCCGTGTAACTCATCCCGCCCCTTCACTCCCCGTGTAACTCATCCCGCCCCCTTCACTCCGTGTAACTCATCCCGCCCCCTTCACTCCCCGTGTAAATCATCCCGCACCCTTCACTCCCCGTGTAACTCATCCCGCCCCCTTCACTCCCCGAGTAACTCATCCCGTCCCCTTCACTCCCCGTGTAACTCATCCCATCCCCTTCACTCCGCGTGTAACTCATTCCGTCCCCTTCACTCCCCGTCTAACTAATCCCGCCCCCTTCACTCCCCGTGTAACTCATCCCACCCTCTTCACACTCCCCGTGTAACTCATCCTGCCCCCTTCACTCCCCGTGTAACTCATCCCGCTCCTTCACTCCACGTGTAACTCATTCCGCCCCCTTCACTCTCCCCGTAACTCATCCCGCACCCTTCACTCCCCGTGTAACTCATCCCGCACCTTCACTCCGAATAACTCATTCCGGCCTCTTCACTCCCGAGTAACTCCTCCCGCTCCTTCACTCCCCGTGTAACTCATCCTGCCCCTTTCACTCCCCGTGTAACTAATCCAGCTCCTTCACTCCCCGTGTAACTCATCCCGCCCCCTTCACTCCCCGTGTAACTCATCCCGACCCCTTCACTCCCCGTGTAACTCATCCCGCCCCCTTCACTCCCCGTGTAACTCATCCCGCTCCCTTCACTCCCCCCGTAACTCATCCCGTCCTCTTCACTTCCGCGTAACTCATCCCGCTCCTTCACTCCCCGTGTAACACATCCCGCCCCCTTCACTCCCCGTGTAACTCATCCCGCACCCTTCACTCCCCGTGTAACTCATCCCGCACCCTTCACTCCCCGTGTAACTCATTCCGCCCCCTTCACTCCGAATAACTCATTCCGCACCCTTCACTCCCGAGTAACTCCTCCCGCTCCTTCACTCCCCGTGTAACTCATCCCGCTCCCTTCACTCCCCGTGTAACTCATCCCGCTCCCTTCACTCCCCGTGTAACTCATCTCGTCCCCTTCACTCCCCGTGTATCACATCCCGCTCCCTTCCCTCCCCGTGTAACTCATCCCGCCCCCTTCACACCCCGTGTAACTCATCCCGCCCCCTCACTCCCCGTGTAACTCATCCCGCCCCCTTCACTCCCCGTGTAACTCATCCTGCCCCCTTCACTCCCCAACTAACTCATCCCGCCCCCTTCACACCCCGTCTAACTCAGCCTGTCCCCTTCACTCCCCGTGTAACTCATCCCGCCCCTGCACTCCCCGTGTAACTCATCCCGCCCCCTTCACTCTCCCCGTAACTCATCCCGCCCCCTTCACTCCCCGTAACTCATCCCGCTCCCTTCACTCCCCGTGTAAGTCTTGCGACCCCTTCACTCCGCGTAACTCATCCCGTCCTTCACTTCCGCGTAACTCATCCCGCCCCCTTCACTCCCCGTGTAACTCAACCCACCCCCTTCACTCCCCGTGTAACTCATCCCGCCCCCTTCACTCCCAGTTTAACTAATCCCGCCCCTTCACTCCACGTGTAACTCATCCCGCCCCCTTCACTCCCCGTGTAACTCATCCCGCCCCCTTCACTCTCCGTGTAACTCATCCCGCCCCCTTCACTCCCCGAGTAACTCATCCCGCTCCCTTCACTCCCCATCTAACTCATCCCGCCCTTCACTCTCCCCGGAACTCATCCCGTCCCCTTCACTCCCCGTAACTCATTCCGCTCCCTTGACTCCCCGTAACTCATCCCGTCCCCTTCACTCCCCGTGTAACTCATCCCGTCCCCTTCACTCCCCGTGTAACTCACACCGTCCCTTTCACTCCCTGTGTAAGTCATCCCACCCCCTTCACTCCCCGTAACTCATCCCGCCCCCTTCACTCTCCCCGTAACTCATCCCGCACCCTTCACTCCCCGTGTAACTCATCCCGCCCCTTCACTCCCCGTGTAACTCATCCCGCCCCCTTCACTCCCCGTGTAACTCATCCCGCCCCCTTCACTCCCCGTGTAACTCATCCCGCTCCCTTCACTCCCCGTGTAACTCATCCCGCCCCCTTCACTCCCCGTGTAACTCATCCCATCCCCTTCACTCCCCGTGTAACTCAACCCGCCCCCTTCACTCCCCGTGTAACTCATCCCGCCCCCTTCACTCCCCGTGTAACTCATCCCGCCCCCTTCACTCCCCGTGTAACTCATCCCGCCCCCTTCACTCCCCGTGTAACTCATCCCGCCCCCTTCACTCCCCGTGTAACTCATCCCGCCCCCTTCACTCCCCGTGTAACTCATCCCGCCCCCTTCACTCCCCGTGTAACTCATCCGGCCCCCTTCACTCCCCGAGTAACTCATCCCGTCCCCTTCACTCTCCCCGTAACTCATCCCGCCCCCTTCACTCTCCCCGTAACTCATCCCGTCCCCTTCACTCCCCGTAACTCATTCCGCTCCCTTCACTCCCCGTAACTCATCCCGCCCCCTTCACTCCACTTGAAACTCATTCCGTCCCCTTCACTTCCCGTGTAACTCATCCCGCCCCCTTCACTCCCCGTGTAACTCATCCCGCCCCCTTCACTCTCCCCGTAACTCATCCCGTCCCCTTCACTCCCCGTAACTCATCCCGCTCCCTTCACTCCCCGTGTAACTCTTGCGACCCCTTCACTCCGCGTAACTCATCCCGTCCTTCACTTCCGCGTAACTCATCCCGCCCCCTTCACTCCCGAGTAACACTTCCCGTCCCATTCACTCCCCGTGTAACACATCCCGCTCTCTTCACTCCCCGTGTAACTCATCCCGACCCCTTCACTCCCCGTGTAACTCATCCCGCCCCTTCACTCCCCGTGTAAGTCATCCCGCTCCCTTCACTCCCCATCTAACTCATCCCGCCCCCTTCACTCTCCCCGCAACTCATCCCGTCCCCTTCACTCCCCGTAACTCATTCCGCTCCCTTGACTCCCCGTAACTCATCCCGCCCCCTTCACTCCCCTTGAAATTCATCCCGTCCCCTTCACTCCCCTTGAAACTCATCCCGTCCCCTTCACTCCCCGTGTAACTCACACCGTCCCTTTCACTCCCCGTGTAAGTCATCCCACCCCCTTCACTCCCCGTAACTCATCCCGCCCCCTTCACTCTCCCCGTAACTCATCCCGCACCCTTCACTCCCCGTGTAACTCATCCCGCCCCTTCACTCCCCATGTAACTCATCCCGCCCCCTTCACTCCCCGTGTAACTCATCCCGCCCCCTTCACTCCCCGTGTAACTCATCCCGCCCCCTTCACTCCCCGTGTAACTCATCCCCTCCCCTTCACTCTCCGTGTAACTCATCCGGCCCCCTGCACTCCCCGAGTAACTCATCCCGTCCCCTTCACTCTCCCCGTAACTCATCCCGCTCCCTTCACACTCACCGTGGAACTCATCCCGCTCCCTTCACTCCCCATCTAACTCATCCCGCCCCCTTCACTCCCCGTGTAACTCATCCCGCCCCCTTCACTCACCGTGTAACTCATCCCATCCCCTTCACTCCCCGTGTAACTCATCCCGCCCCCTTCACTCCCCGTGTAACTCATCCCGTCCCTTTCACTCTCCCCGTAACTCATCCCGTTCCCTTCACTCCCTGTAACTCATTCCGCTCCCTTCACTCCCCGTGTAACTCATCCCGACCCCTTCACTCCCCGTGTAAGTGATCCCGCTCCCTTCACTCCCCGTGTAACTCATCCCGCCCCTTCACTCCCCGTGTAACTCATCCTGCCCCCTTCACTCCCCGTGTAACTCATCCCGCCCCTTCACTCCCCGTGTAACTCATCCCGCCCCCTTCACTCCCCGTGTAAGTCATCCCGCTCCCTTCACTCCCCGTGTAACACATCCCGCCCCCTTCACTCCCCATGTAACTCATCCCGTCCCTTTCACTCTCCCCGTAACTCATCCCGTCCCCTTCACTCCCTGTAACTCATTCCGCTCCCTTCACTCCCCGTGTAACTCATCCCGACCCCTTCACTCCCCGTGTAACTCATCCCGCCCCTTCACTCCGTGTAACTCATCCCGCCCCCTTCACTCCCCGTATAAGTCATCCCGCTCCCTTCACACCCCGTGTAACTCATCCCGCCCCCTTCACTCCCCGTGTAAGTCACCCCGCCCCCTTCACGCCCCGTGTAAGTCATCCCGCCCCTTCATTCCGTATAACTCATCCCGTCCCCTTCACTCCCCTTGTAACTCATCCCGCCCCCTTCACTCCCCGTGTAATTCATCCCGCTCCCTTCACTCCCCGTGTAACACATCCCGCCCCCTTCACTCCCCGTGTAACTCATCCCGCCCCCTTCACTCCCCGTGCAACTCATCCCGCCCCTTCACTCCCCGTGTAACTCATCCTGCCCCCTTCACTCCCCGTGTAACTCATCCTGCCCCCTTCACTCCCCGTGTAACTCATCCCGCCCCCTTCACTCCCCGTGTAACTCATCCTGCCCCCTTCACTCCCCGTGTAACTCATCCCGCCCCCTTCACTCCCCGTGTAACTCATCCCGCCCCCTTCACTCCCCGTGTAACTCATCCCGCCCCCTTCACTCCCCGTGTAACTCATCCCGCCCCCTTCACTCCCCGTGTAACTCATCCGGCCTCCTTCACTCCCCGTGTAACTCATCCCGTCCCCTTCATTCTCCGTGTAACTCATCCCGCCCCCTTCACTCCCCGTGTAACTCATCCCACTCCTTCACTCCCCGTGTAACTCATCCCGCCCCCTTCACTCCACGTGTAACTCATCCCACTCCTTCACTCCACGTGTAACTCATCCCGCCCCCTTCGCTCCCCGTGTAACTCATCCCGCCCCCTTCACTCTCCCCGTAACACATCCCGCACCCTTCACTCCCCGTGTAACTCATCCCGCCCCCTTCACTCCCAGTGTAACTCATCCCGCCCCTTCACTCCGTGTAACTCATCCCGTCCCCTTCACTCCCCGTGTAACTCATCCCGCCCCTTCACTCCCCGTGTAACTCATCCCG
The DNA here is from genome assembly GCF_052327205.1 of Somniosus microcephalus. Lineage (NCBI taxonomy): Eukaryota > Metazoa > Chordata > Chondrichthyes > Squaliformes > Somniosidae > Somniosus > Somniosus microcephalus. Next base: position 202,919,992 of record NC_140989.1, read on the forward strand.
CCCCGCTCCCTTCCCGTCTGACTCATCCTGCCCCCTTCTCTCCCCGTCTCACTCATCCCGTCCCCTTCACTCCCCGTGTAACTCATCCCGCTTCCTTCACTCCCCGTGTAACTCATCCCGCCCCCTTCACTCCCCCCGTAACTCATCCCGTCCCCTTCACTTCCGCGTAACTCATCCCGCTCCCTGCACTCACCGTACTCATCCCGACCCCTTCACTCCCCGTGTAACTCATCCCGACCCCTTCACTCCCCGTAACTCATTCCGCTCCCTTGACTCCCCGTAACTCATCCCGCCCCCTTCACTCCCCTTGAAATTCATCCCGTCCCCTTCACTCCCCTTGACTCATCCCGTCCCCTTCACTCCCCGTAACTCATCCCGCCCCCTTCACTCCCCCCGTAACTCATCCCGCAACCTTCACTCCCCGTGTAACTCATCCCGCCCCTTCACTCCCCGTGTAACTCATCCCGCCCCCTTCACTCCCCGTGTAACTCATCCCGCCCCCTTCACTCCCCGTGTAAATCATCCCGCCCCCTTCACTCCCCGTGTAACTCATCCCGCCCCCTTCACTCCCCGTGTAACTCATCTGGCCCCCTGCACTCCCCGAGTAACTCATCCCGTCCCCTTCACTCTCCCCGTAACTCATCCCGCTCCCTTCACACTCACCGTGTAACTCATCCCGCTCCCTTCACTCCCCATCTAACTCATCCCGCCCCCTTCACTCCCCGTGTAACTCATCCCGCCCCCTTCACTCACCGTGTAACTCATCCCATCCCCTTCACTCCCCGTGTAACTCATCCCGTCCCTTTCACTCTCCCCGTAACTCATCCCGCCCCCTTCACTCCCCGTGTAACTCATCCCATCCCCTTCACTCCCCGTGTAACTCATCCCGTCCCCTTCACTCCCTGTAACTCATTCCGCTCCCTTCACTCCCCGTGTAACTCATCCCGCCCCCTTCACTCCCCGTGTAAGTCACCCCGCCCCCTTCACGCCCCGTGTAACTCATCCCGCCCCTTCATTCCGTATAACTCATCCCGTCCCCTTCACTCCCCTTGTCAGTCATCCCGTCCCCTTCACTCCCCGTGTAACTCATCCCGCTCCCTTCACTCCCCGTGTAACTCATCCCTCCCCCTTCACTCCCCCCGTAACTCATCCCGTCCCCTTCACTTCCGCGTAACTCATCCCGCTCCCTGCACTCACCGTACTCATCCCGACCCCTTCACTCCCCGTGTAACTCATCCCGACCCCTTCACTCCCCGTGTAACTCATCCCGACCCCTTCACTACCCGTGTAACTCATCCCGTCCCCTTCACTCCCAGTGTATAACTCATCCCGCCCCCTTCACTCCCCGTGTAACTCATCCCACTCCTTCACTCCCCGTGTAACTCATCCCGCCCCCTTCACTCCGAATAACTCATCCCGCTCCCTTCACTCCGTGTAACTCATCCCGTCCCCTTCACTCCCCGTGTAACTCATCCCGCTCCCTTCACTCCCAGTGTAACTCATCCCGCCCCTTCACTCCCCGTGTATCTCATGCCGCTCCCTTCACTCCCAGTGTAACTCATCCCGCTCCCATCACTCCCCATCTAACTCATCCCGCCCTTCACTCTCCCCGGAACTCATCCCGTCCCCTTCACTCCCCGTAACTCATTCCGCTCCCTTGACTCCCCGTAACTCATCCCGCCCCCTTCACTCCCCTTGAAACTCATCCCGTCCCCTTCACTCCCCGTGTAACTCATCCCGTCCCCTTCACTCCCCGTGTAACTCACACCGTCCCTTTCACTCCCCGTGTAAGTCATCCCACCCCCTTCACTCCCCGTAACTCATCCCGCCCCCTTCACTCTCCCCGTAACTCATCCCGCACCCTTCACTCCCCGTGTAACTCATCCCGCCCCTTCACTCCCCGTGTAACTCATCCCGCCCCCTTCACTCCCCGTGTAACTCATCCCGCCCCCTTCACTCCCCGTGTAACTCATCCCGCCCCCTTCACTCCCCGTGTAACTCATCCGGCCCCCTTCACTCCCCGAGTAACTCATCCCGTCCCCTTCACTCTCCCCGTAACTCATCCCGCCCCCTTCACTCTCCCCGTAACTCATCCCGTCCCCTTCACTCCCCGTAACTCATTCCGCTCCCTTCACTCCCCGTAACTCATCCCGCCCCCTTCACTCCACTTGAAACTCATCCCGTCCCCTTCACTTCGCGTGTAACTCATCCCGCCCCCTTCACTCCCCGTCTAACACATCCCGCTCTCTTCACTCCCCGTGTAACTCATCCCGACCCCTTCACTCCCCGTGTAACTCATCCCGACCCCTTCACTCCCCGTGTAACTCATCCCGCCCCTTCACTCCCCGTGTAAGTCATCCCGCTCCCTTCACTCCCCATCTAACTCATCCCGCCCCCTTCACTCTCCCCGTAACTCATCCCGTCCCCTTCACTCCCCGTAACTCATTCCGCTCCCTTGACTCCCCGTAACTCATCCCGCTCCCTTCACTCCCCTTGAAATTCATCCCGTCCCCTTCACTCCCCTTGAAACTCATCCCGTCCCCTTCACTCCCCGTGTAACTCACACCGTCCCTTTCACTCCCCGTGTAAGTCATCCCACCCCCTTCACTCCCCGTAACTCATCCCGCCCCCTTCACTCTCCCCGTAACTCATCCCGCACCCTTCACTCCCCGTGTAACTCATCCCGCCCCTTCACTCCCCGTGTAACTCATCCCGCCCCCTTCACTCCCCGTGTAACTCATCCCGACCCCTTCACTCCCCGTGTAACTCATCCCGACCCCTTCACTCCCCGTGTAACTCATCCCGACCCCTTCACTCCCCGTGTAACTCATCCCGTCCCCTTCACTCCCAGTGTATAACTCATCCCGCCCCCTTCACTCCCCGTGTAACTCATCCCGACCCCTTCACTCCCCGTGTAACTCATCCCGCTCCTTCACTCCACGTGTAACTCATTCCGCCCCCTTCACTCTCCCCGTAACTCATCCCGCACCCTTCACTCCCCGTGTAACTCATCCCGCACCTTCACTCCGAATAACTCATTCCGGCCTCTTCACTCCCGAGTAACTCCTCCCGCTCCTTCACTCCCCGTGTAACTCATCCTGCCCCTTTCACTCCCCGTGTAACTAATCCAGCTCCTTCACTCCCCGTGTAACTCATCCCGCCCCCTTCACTCCCCGTGTAACTCATCCCGACCCCTTCACTCCCCGTGTAACTCATCCCGCCCCCTTCACTCCCCGTGTAACTCATCCCGCTCCCTTCACTCCCCCCGTAACTCATCCCGTCCTCTTCACTTCCGCGTAACTCATCCCGCTCCTTCACTCCCCGTGTAACACATCCCGCCCCCTTCACTCCCCGTGTAACTCATCCCGCACCCTTCACTCCCCGTGTAACTCATCCCGCACCCTTCACTCCCCGTGTAACTCATCCCGCCCCCTTCACTCCGAATAACTCATTCCGCCCCCTTCACTCCCGAGTAACTCCTCCCGCTCCTTCACTCCCCGTGTAACTCATCCCGCTCCCTTCACTCCCCGTGTAACTCATCCCGCTCCCTTCACTCCCCGTGTAACTCATCTCGTCCCCTTCACTCCCCGTGTATCACATCCCGCTCCCTTCCCTCCCCGTGTAACTCATCCCGCCCCCTTCACACCCCGTGTAACTCATCCCGCCCCCTCACTCCCCGTGTAACTCATCCCGCCCCCTTCACTCCCCGTGTAACTCATCCCGCCCCCTTCACTCCCCAACTAACTCATCCCGCCCCCTTCACACCCCGTCTAACTCAGCCTGTCCCCTTCACTCCCCGTGTAACTCATCCCGCCCCTGCACTCCCCGTGTAACTCATCCCGCCCCCTTCACTCTCCCCGTAACTCATCCCGCCCCCTTCACTCCCCGTAACTCATCCCGCTCCCTTCACTCCCCGTGTAAGTCTTGCGACCCCTTCACTCCGCGTAACTCATCCCGTCCTTCACTTCCGCGTAACTCATCCCGCCCCCTTCACTCCCCGTGTAACTCAACCCACCCCCTTCACTCCCCGTGTAACTCATCCCGCCCCCTTCACTCCCAGTTTAACTAATCCCGCCCCTTCACTCCACGTGTAACTCATCCCGCCCCCTTCACTCCCCGTGTAACTCATCCCGCCCCCTTCACTCTCCGTGTAACTCATCCCGCCCCCTTCACTCCCCGAGTAACTCATCCCGCTCCCTTCACTCCCCATCTAACTCATCCCGCCCTTCACTCTCCCCGGAACTCATCCCGTCCCCTTCACTCCCCGTAACTCATTCCGCTCCCTTGACTCCCCGTAACTCATCCCGTCCCCTTCACTCCCCGTGTAACTCATCCCGTCCCCTTCACTCCCCGTGTAACTCACACCGTCCCTTTCACTCCCCGTGTAAGTCATCCCACCCCCTTCACTCCCCGTAACTCATCCCGCCCCCTTCACTCTCCCCGTAACTCATCCCGCACCCTTCACTCCCCGTGTAACTCATCCCGCCCCTTCACTCCCCGTGTAACTCATCCCGCCCCCTTCACTCCCCGTGTAACTCATCCCGCCCCCTTCACTCCCCGTGTAACTCATCCCGCTCCCTTCACTCCCCGTGTAACTCATCCCGCCCCCTTCACTCCCCGTGTAACTCATCCCATCCCCTTCACTCCCCGTGTAACTCATCCCGCCCCCTTCACTCCCCGTGTAACTCATCCCGCCCCCTTCACTCCCCGTGTAACTCATCCCGCCCCCTTCACTCCCCGTGTAACTCATCCCGCCCCCTTCACTCCCCGTGTAACTCATCCCGCCCCCTTCACTCTCCCCGTAACTCATCCCGTCCCCTTCACTCCCCGTAACTCATTCCGCTCCCTTCACTCCCCGTAACTCATCCCGCCCCCTTCACTCCACTTGAAACTCATTCCGTCCCCTTCACTTCCCGTGTAACTCATCCCGCCCCCTTCACTCCCCGTGTAACTCATCCCGCCCCCTTCACTCTCCCCGTAACTCATCCCGTCCCCTTCACTCCCCGTAACTCATCCCGCTCCCTTCACTCCCCGTGTAACTCTTGCGACCCCTTCACTCCGCGTAACTCATCCCGTCCTTCACTTCCGCGTAACTCATCCCGCCCCCTTCACTCCCGAGTAACACTTCCCGTCCCATTCACTCCCCGTGTAACACATCCCGCTCTCTTCACTCCCCGTGTAACTCATCCCGACCCCTTCACTCCCCGTGTAACTCATCCCGCCCCTTCACTCCCCGTGTAAGTCATCCCGCTCCCTTCACTCCCCATCTAACTCATCCCGCCCCCTTCACTCTCCCCGCAACTCATCCCGTCCCCTTCACTCCCCGTAACTCATTCCGCTCCCTTGACTCCCCGTAACTCATCCCGCCCCCTTCACTCCCCTTGAAATTCATCCCGTCCCCTTCACTCCCCTTGAAACTCATCCCGTCCCCTTCACTCCCCGTGTAACTCACACCGTCCCTTTCACTCCCCGTGTAAGTCATCCCACCCCCTTCACTCCCCGTAACTCATCCCGCCCCCTTCACTCTCCCCGTAACTCATCCCGCACCCTTCACTCCCCGTGTAACTCATCCCGCCCCTTCACTCCCCATGTAACTCATCCCGCCCCCTTCACTCCCCGTGTAACTCATCCCGCCCCCTTCACTCCCCGTGTAACTCATCCCGCCCCCTTCACTCCCCGTGTAACTCATCCCCTCCCCTTCACTCTCCGTGTAACTCATCCGGCCCCCTGCACTCCCCGAGTAACTCATCCCGTCCCCTTCACTCTCCCCGTAACTCATCCCGCTCCCTTCACACTCACCGTGGAACTCATCCCGCTCCCTTCACTCCCCATCTAACTCATCCCGCCCCCTTCACTCCCCGTGTAACTCATCCCGCCCCCTTCACTCACCGTGTAACTCATCCCATCCCCTTCACTCCCCGTGTAACTCATCCCGCCCCCTTCACTCCCCGTGTAACTCATCCCGTCCCTTTCACTCTCCCCGTAACTCATCCCGTTCCCTTCACTCCCTGTAACTCATTCCGCTCCCTTCACTCCCCGTGTAACTCATCCCGACCCCTTCACTCCCCGTGTAAGTGATCCCGCTCCCTTCACTCCCCGTGTAACTCATCCCGCCCCTTCACTCCCCGTGTAACTCATCCTGCCCCCTTCACTCCCCGTGTAACTCATCCCGCCCCTTCACTCCCCGTGTAACTCATCCCGCCCCCTTCACTCCCCGTGTAAGTCATCCCGCTCCCTTCACTCCCCGTGTAACACATCCCGCCCCCTTCACTCCCCATGTAACTCATCCCGTCCCTTTCACTCTCCCCGTAACTCATCCCGTCCCCTTCACTCCCTGTAACTCATTCCGCTCCCTTCACTCCCCGTGTAACTCATCCCGACCCCTTCACTCCCCGTGTAACTCATCCCGCCCCTTCACTCCGTGTAACTCATCCCGCCCCCTTCACTCCCCGTATAAGTCATCCCGCTCCCTTCACTCCCCGTGTAACTCATCCCGCCCCCTTCACTCCCCGTGTAAGTCACCCCGCCCCCTTCACGCCCCGTGTAAGTCATCCCGCCCCTTCATTCCGTATAACTCATCCCGTCCCCTTCACTCCCCTTGTAACTCATCCCGCCCCCTTCACTCCCCGTGTAATTCATCCCGCTCCCTTCACTCCCCGTGTAACACATCCCGCCCCCTTCACTCCCCATGTAACTCATCCCGCCCCCTTCACTCCCCGTGCAACTCATCCCGCCCCTTCACTCCCCGTGTAACTCATCCTGCCCCCTTCACTCCCCGTGTAACTCATCCTGCCCCCTTCACTCCCCGTGTAACTCATCCCGCCCCCTTCACTCCTCGTGTAACTCATCCTGCCCCCTTCACTCCCCGTGTAACTCATCCCGCCCCCTTCACTCCCCGTGTAACTCATCCCGCCCCCTTCACTCCCCGTGTAACTCATCCCGCCCCCTTCACTCCCCGTGTAACTCATCCCGCCCCCTTCACTCCCCGTGTAACTCATCCGGCCTCCTTCACTCCCCGTGTAACTCATCCCGTCCCCTTCATTCTCCGTGTAACTCATCCCGCCCCCTTCACTCCCCGTGTAACTCATCCCACTCCTTCACTCCCCGTGTAACTCATCCCGCCCCCTTCACTCCCCGTGTAACTCATCCCACTCCTTCACTCCACGTGTAACTCATCCCGCCCCCTTCGCTCCCCGTGTAACTCATCCCGCCCCCTTCACTCTCCCCGTAACACATCCCGCACCCTTCACTCCCCGTGTAACTCATCCCGCCCCCTTCACTCCCAGTGTAACTCATCCCGCCCCTTCACTCCGTGTAACTCATCCCGTCCCCTTCACTCCCCGTGTAACTCATCCCGCCCCTTCACTCCCCGTGTAACTCATCCCGCCCCGCTCCCTTCCCGTCTAACTCATCCTGCCCCCTTCTCTCCCCGTCTCACTCATCCCGTCCCCTTCACTCCCCGTGTAACTCATCCCGCTTCCTTCACTCCCCGTGTAACTCATCCCGCCCCCTTCACTCCCCCCGTAACTCATCCCGTCCCCTTCACTTCCGCGTAACTCATCCCGCTCCCTGCACTCACCGTACTCATCCCGACCCCTTCACTCCCCGTGTAACTCATCCCGTCCCCTTCACTCCCCTTGACTCATCCCGTCCCCTTCACTCCCCGTGTAACTCACACCGTCCCTTTCACTCCCCGTGTAAGTCATCCCACCCCCTTCACTCCCCGTAACTCATCCCGCCCCCTTCACTCCCCCCGTAACTCATCCCGCAACCTTCACTCCCCGTGTAACTCATCCCGCCCCTTCACTCCCCGTGTAACTCATCCCGCCCCCTTCACTCCCCGTGTAACTCATCCCGCCCCCTTCACTCCCCGTGTAAATCATCCCGCCCCCTTCACTCCCCGTGTAACTCATCCCGCCCCCTTCACTCCCCGTGTAACTCATCTGGCCCCCTGCACTCCCCGAGTAACTCATCCCGTCCCCTTCACTCTCCCCGTAACTCATCCCGCTCCCTTCACACTCACCGTGTAACTCATCCCGCTCCCTTCACTCCCCATCTAACTCATCCCGCCCCCTTCACTCCCCGTGTAACTCATCCCGCCCCCTTCACTCACCGTGTAACTCATCCCATCCCCTTCACTCCCCGTGTAACTCATCCCGTCCCTTTCACTCTCCCCGTAACTCATCCCGCCCCCTTCACTCCCCGTGTAACTCATCCCATCCCCTTCACTCCCCGTGTAACTCATCCCGTCCCCTTCACTCCCTGTAACTCATTCCGCTCCCTTCACTCCCCGTGTAACTCATCCCGCCCCCTTCACTCCCCGTGTAAGTCACCCCGCCCCCTTCACGCCCCGTGTAACTCATCCCGCCCCTTCATTCCGTATAACTCATCCCGTCCCCTTCACTCCCCTTGTCAGTCATCCCGTCCCCTTCACTCCCCGTGTAACTCATCCCGCTCCCTTCACTCCCCGTGTAACTCATCCCTCCCCCTTCACTCCCCCCGTAACTCATCCCGTCCCCTTCACTTCCGCGTAACTCATCCCGCTCCCTGCACTCACCGTACTCATCCCGACCCCTTCACTCCCCGTGTAACTCATCCCGACCCCTTCACTCCCCGTGTAACTCATCCCGACCCCTTCACTACCCGTGTAACTCATCCCGTCCCCTTCACTCCCAGTGTATAACTCATCCCGCCCCCTTCACTCCCCGTGTAACTCATCCCACTCCTTCACTCCCCGTGTAACTCATCCCGCCCCCTTCACTCCGAATAACTCATCCCGCTCCCTTCACTCCGTGTAACTCATCCCGTCCCCTTCACTCCCCGTGTAACTCATCCCGCTCCCTTCACTCCCAGTGTAACTCATCCCGCCCCTTCACTCCCCGTGTATCTCATGCCGCTCCCTTCACTCCCAGTGTAACTCATCCCGCTCCCATCACTCCCCATCTAACTCATCCCGCCCTTCACTCTCCCCGGAACTCATCCCGTCCCCTTCACTCCCCGTAACTCATTCCGCTCCCTTGACTCCCCGTAACTCATCCCGCCCCCTTCACTCCCCTTGAAACTCATCCCGTCCCCTTCACTCCCCGTGTAACTCATCCCGTCCCCTTCACTCCCCGTGTAACTCACACCGTCCCTTTCACTCCCCGTGTAAGTCATCCCACCCCCTTCACTCCCCGTAACTCATCCCGCCCCCTTCACTCTCCCCGTAACTCATCCCGCACCCTTCACTCCCCGTGTAACTCATCCCGCCCCTTCACTCCCCGTGTAACTCATCCCGCCCCCTTCACTCCCCGTGTAACTCATCCCGCCCCCTTCACTCCCCGTGTAACTCATCCCGCCCCCTTCACTCCCCGTGTAACTCATCCGGCCCCCTTCACTCCCCGAGTAACTCATCCCGTCCCCTTCACTCTCCCCGTAACTCATCCCGCCCCCTTCACTCTCCCCGTAACTCATCCCGTCCCCTTCACTCCCCGTAACTCATTCCGCTCCCTTCACTCCCCGTAACTCATCCCGCCCCCTTCACTCCACTTGAAACTCATCCCGTCCCCTTCACTTCGCGTGTAACTCATCCCGCCCCCTTCACTCCCCGTCTAACACATCCCGCTCTCTTCACTCCCCGTGTAACTCATCCCGACCCCTTCACTCCCCGTGTAACTCATCCCGACCCCTTCACTCCCCGTGTAACTCATCCCGCCCCTTCACTCCCCGTGTAAGTCATCCCGCTCCCTTCACTCCCCATCTAACTCATCCCGCCCCCTTCACTCTCCCCGTAACTCATCCCGTCCCCTTCACTCCCCGTAACTCATTCCGCTCCCTTGACTCCCCGTAACTCATCCCGCTCCCTTCACTCCCCTTGAAATTCATCCCGTCCCCTTCACTCCCCTTGAAACTCATCCCGTCCCCTTCACTCCCCGTGTAACTCACACCGTCCCTTTCACTCCCCGTGTAAGTCATCCCACCCCCTTCACTCCCCGTAACTCATCCCGCCCCCTTCACTCTCCCCGTAACTCATCCCGCACCCTTCACTCCCCGTGTAACTCATCCCGCCCCTTCACTCCCCGTGTAACTCATCCCGCCCCCTTCACTCCCCGTGTAACTCATCCCGACCCCTTCACTCCCCGTGTAACTCATCCCGACCCCTTCACTCCCCGTGTAACTCATCCCGACCCCTTCACTACCCGTGTAACTCATCCCGTCCCCTTCACTCCCAGTGTATAACTCATCCCGCCCCCTTCACTCCCCGTGTAACTCATCCCACTCCTTCACTCCCCATGTAACTCATCCCGCCCCCTTCACTCTCCCCGTAACACATCCCGCAACCTTCACTCCCCGTGTAACTCATCCCGCCCCCTTCACTCCCCGTGTAACTCATGCCGCTCCCTTCACTCCCAGTGTAACTCATCCCGCTCCCATCACTCCCCATCTAACTCATCCCGCCCTTCACTCTCCCCGGAACTCATCCCGTCCCCTTCACTCCCCGTAACTCATTCCGCTCCCTTGACTCCCCGTAACTCATCCCGCCCCCTTCACTCCCCTTGAAACTCATCCCGTCCCCTTCACTCCCCGTGTAACTCATCCCGCCCCCTTCACTCCCCTTGAAACTCATCCCGTCCCCTTCACTCCCCGTGTAACTCATCCCGTCCCCTTCACTCCCCGTGTAACTCACACCGTCCCTTTCACTCCCCGTGTAAGTCATCCCACCCCCTTCACTCCCCGTAACTCATCCCGCCCCCTTCACTCTCCCCGTAACTCATCCCGCACCCTTCACTCCCCGTGTAACTCATCCCGCCCCTTCACTCCCCGTGTAACTCATCCCGCCCCCTTCACTCCCCGTGTAACTCATCCCGCCCCCTTCACTCCCCGTGTAACTCATCCCGCCCCCTTCACTCCCCGTGTAACTCATCCCGCCCCCTTCACTCCCCGTGTAACTCATCCCGCCCCCTTCACTCCCCGAGTAACTCATCCCGTCCCCTTCACTCTCCCCGTAACTCATCCCGCCCCCTTCACTCTCCCCGTAACTCATCCCGTCCCCTTCACTCCCCGTAACTCATTCCGCTCCCTTCACTCCCCGTAACTCATCCCGCCCCCTTCACTCCACTTGAAACTCATCCCGTCCCCTTCACTCCCCGTGTAACTCATCCCGCTCCCTTCACTCCCCATCTAACTCATCCCGCCCCCTTCACTCTCCCCGTAACTCATCCCGTCCCCTTCACTCCCCGTAACTCATTCCGCTCCCTTGACTCCCCGTAACTCATCCCGCTCCCTTCACTCCCCTTGAAATTCATCCCGTCCCCTTCACTCCCCTTGAAACTCATCCCGTCCCCTTCACTCCCCGTGTAACTCACACCGTCCCTTTCACTCCCCGTGTAACTCATCCCGCCCCCTTCACTCTCCCCGTAACTCATCCCGCACCCTTCACTCCCCGTGTAACTCATCCCGCCCCTTCACTCCCCGTGTAACTCATCCCGCAACCTTCACTCCCCGTGTAACTTATCCCGCCCCCTTCACTCCCCGTGTAACTCATCCCATCCCCTTCACTCTCCCCGTAACTCATCCCGCTCCCTTCACACTCACCGTGGAACTCATCCCGCTCCCTTCACTCCCCATCTAACTCATCCCGCCCTTCACTCCCCGTGTAACTCATCCGCCCCCTTCACTCACCGTGTAACTCATCCCATCCCCTTCACTCCCCGTGTAACTCATCCCGCCCTTCACTCCCCGTGTAACTCATCCCGCCCCCTTCACTCCCCGTGTAACTCATCCCGTCCCTTTCACTCTCCCCGTAACTCATCCCGTTCCCTTCACTCCCTGTAACTCATTCCGCTCCCTTCACTCCCCGTGTAACTCATCCCGACCCTTTCACTCCCCGTGTAACTCATCCCGCCCATTCACTCCCCGTGTAACTCATCCCGCTCCCTTCACTCCCCGTGTAACTCATCCCGACCCCTTCACTCCCCGTGTAACTCATCCCGCCCCTTCACTCCCCGTGTAACTCATCCCGCCCCCTTCACTGCCCGTGTAAGTCACCCCGCCCCCTTCACGCCCCGTTTAAGTCATCCCGCCCCTTCATTCCGTATAACTCATCCCGTCCCCTTCACTCCCCTTGTAACTCATCCCGCCCCCTTCACTCCCCGTGTAATTCATCCCGCTCCCTTCACTCCCCGTGTAACACATCCCGCCCCCTTCACTCCCCATGTAACTCATCCCGCCCCCTTCACTCCCCGTGCAACTCATCCCGCCCCCTTCACTCCCCATGTAACTCATCCCGCCCCCTTCACTCCCCGTGCAACTCATCCCGCCCCCTTCACTCCCCGTGTAACTCATCCCGCCCCTTCACTCCCCGTGCAACTCATCCCGCCCCCTTCACTCCCCGTGTAACTCATCCCGCCCCTTCACTCCCCGTGTAACTCATCCCGCCCCCTTCACTCCCCATGTAACTCATCCCGCCCCCTTCACTCCCCGTGTAACTCATCCCGCCCCCTTCACTCCCCATGTAACTCATCCCGCCCCCTTCACTCCCCGTGCAACTCATCCCGCCCCCTTCACTCCCCGTGTAACTCATCCCGTCCCCTTCACTCCCCGTGTAACTCATCCTGCCCCCTTCACTCCCCGTGTAACTCATCCCGCCCCTTCACTCCCCGTGTAACTCATCCCGCCCCCTTCACTCCCCGTGTAAGTCATCCCGCTCCCTTCACTCCCCGTGTAACTCATCCCGCCCCCTTCACTCCCCGTGTAAGTCATCCCGCCCCCTTCACTCCCCATGTAACTCATCCCGTCCCTTTCACTCTCCCCGTAACTCATCCCGTCCCCTTCACTCCCTGTAACTCATTCCGCTCCCTTCACTCCCCGTGTAACTCATCCCGACCCCTTCACTCCCCGTGTAACTCATCCCGCCCCTTCACTCCCCGTGTAACTCATCCCGCCCCCTTCACTCCCCGTGTAACTCATCCCGCCCCCTTCACTCCCGTGCAAGTCATCCCGCTCCCTTCACTCCCCGTGTAAGTCACCCCGCACCCTTCACGCCCCGTGTAAGTCATCCCGCCCCTTCATTCCGTATAACTCATCCCGTCCCCTTCACTCCCCTTGTAACTCATCCCGCCCCCTTCACTCCCCGTGTAATTCATCCCGCTCCCTTCACTCCCCGTGTAACACATCCCGCCCCCTTCACTCCCCATGTAACTCATCCCGCCCCCTTCACTCCCCGTGTAATTCATCCCGCTCCCTTCACTCCCCGTGTAACACATCCCGCCCCCTTCACTCCCCATGTAACTCATCCCGCCCCCTTCACTCCCCGTGCAACTCATCCCGCCCCCTTCACTCCCCGTGTAACTCATCCCGCCCCTTCACTCCCCGTGTAACTCATCCTGCCCCCTTCACTCCCCGTGTAACTCATCCCGCCCCCTTCACTCCCCGTGTAACTCATCCCGCCCCCTTCACTCCCCGTGTAACTCATCCGGCCTCCTTCACTCCCCGTGTAACTCATCCCGCCCCCTTCACTCCGAATAACTCATCCCGCTCCCTTCACTCCGTGTAACTCATCCCGTCCCCTTCACTCCCCGTGTAACTCATCCCGCTCCCTTCACTCCCAGTGTAACTCATCCCGCCCCTTCACTCCCCGTGTAACTCATGCCGCTCCCTTCACTCCCAGTGTAACTCATCCCGCTCCCATCACTCCCCATCTAACTCATCCCGCCCTTCACTCTCCCCGTAACTCATCCCGCCCCCTTCACTCCCCGTGTAACTCATCCCGCCCCTTCACTCCCCGTGTAACTCATCCCGCCCCCTTCACTCCCCGTGTAACTCATCCCGCCCCCTTCACTCCCCGTGTAACTCATCCCGCCCCCTTCACTCCCCGTGTAACTCATCCCGCCCCCTTCACTCCCCGTGTAACTCATCCGGCCCCCTTCACTCCCCGAGTAACTCATCCCGTCCCCTTCACTCTCCCCGTAACTCATCCCGCCCCCTTCACTCTCCCCGTAACTCATCCCGTCCCCTTCACTCCCCGTAACTCATTCCGCTCCCTTCACTCCCCGTAACTCATCCCGCCCCCTTCACTCCACTTGAAACTCATCCCGTCCCCTTCACTTCCCGTGTAACTCATCCCGCCCCCTTCACTCCCCGTCTAACACATCCCGCTCTCTTCACTCCCCGTGTAACTCATCCCGACCCCTTCACTCCCCGTGTAACTCATCCCGACCCCTTCACTCCCCGTGTAACTCATCCCGCCCCTTCACACTCACCGTGTAAGTCATCCCGCTCCCTTCACTCCCCATCTAACTCATCCCGCCCCCTTCACTCTCCCCGTAACTCATCCCGTCCCCTTCACTCCCCGTAACTCATTCCGCTCCCTTGACTCCCCGTAATTCATCCCGCTCCCTTCACTCCCCTTGAAATTCATCCCGTCCCCTTCACTCCCCTTGAAACTCATCCCGTCCCCTTCACTCCCCGTGTAACTCACACCGTCCCTTTCACTCCCCGTGTAAGTCATCCCACCCCCTTCACTCCCCGTAACTCATCCCGCCCCCTTCACTCTCCCCGTAACTCATCCCGCACCCTTCACTCCCCGTGTAACTCATCCCGCCCCTTCACTCCCCGTGTAACTCATCCCGCCCCCTTCACTCCCCGTGTAACTCATCCCGCCCCCTTCACTCCCATTGTAACTTATCCCGCCCCCTTCACTCCCATTGTAACTTATCCCGCCCCCTTCACTCCCCGTGTAACTCATCCCGCCCCCTTCACTCCCATTGTAACTTATCCCGCCCCCTTCACTCCCCGTGTAACTCATCCCATCCCCTTCACTCTCCGTGTAACTCATCCGGCCCCCTGCACTCCCCGAGTAACTCATCCCGTCCCCTTCACTCTCCCCGTAACTCATCCCGCTCCCTTCACACTCACCGTGGAACTCATCCCGCTCCCTTCACTCCCCATCTAACTCATCCCGCCCCCTTCACTCCCCGTGTAACTCATCCCGCCCCCTTCACTCACCGTGTAACTCATCCCGCCCCCTTCACTCCCCGTGTAACTCATCCCGTCCCTTTCACTCTCCCCGTAACTCATCCCGTTCCCTTCACTCCCTGTAACTCATTCCGCTCCCTTCACTCCCCGTGTAACTCATCCCGACCCCTTCACTCCCCGTGTAACTCATCCCGCCCATTCACTCCCCGTGTAACTCATCCCGCTCCCTTCACTCCCCGTGTAACTCATCCCGACCCCTTCACTCCCCGTGTAACTCATCCCGCCCCTTCACTCCCCGTGTAACTCATCCCGCCCCCTTCACTCCCCGTGTAACTCATCCCGCCCCCTTCACTCCCCGTGTAACTCATCCCGCCCCCTTCACTCCCCGTGTAAGTCACCCCGCCCCCTTCACGCCCCGTTTAAGTCATCCCGCCCCTTCATTCCGTATAACTCATCCCGTCCCCTTCACTCCCCTTGTAACTCATCCCGCCCCCTTCACTCCCCGTGTAATTCATCCCGCTCCCTTCACTCCCCGTGTAACACATCCCGCCCCCTTCACTCCCCCTGTAACTCATCCCGCCCCCTTCACTCACCGTGTAATTCATCCCGCTCCCTTCACTCCCCGTGTAACACATCCCGCCCCCTTCACTCCCCATGTAACTCATCCCGCCCCCTTCACTCCCCGTGCAACTCATCCCGCCCCCTTCACTCCCCGTGTAACTCATCCCGCCCCTTCACTCCCCGTGTAACTCATCCTGCCCCCTTCACTCCCCGTGTAACTCATCCCGCCCCCTTCACTCCCCGTGTAACTCATCCCGCCCCCTTCACTCCCCGTGTAACTCATCCGGCCTCCTTCACTCCCCGTGTAACTCATCCCGTCCCCTTCACTCCCAGTGTATAACTCATCCCGCCCCCTTCACTCCCCGTGTAACTCATCCCACTCCTTCACTCCCCATGTAACTCATCCCGCCCCCTTCACTCTCCCCGTAACACATCCCGCAACCTTCACTCCCCGTGTAACTCATCCCGCCCCCTTCACTCCGAATAACTCATCCCGCTCCCTTCACTCCGTGTAACTCATCCCGTCCCCTTCACTCCCCGTGTAACTCATCCCGCTCCCTTCACTCCCAGTGTAACTCATCCCGCCCCTTCACTCCCCGTGTAACTCATGCCGCTCCCTTCACTCCCAGTGTAACTCATCCCGCTCCCATCACTCCCCATCTAACTCATCCCGCCCCTTCACTCCCCGTGTAACTCATCCCGCCCCGCTCCCTTCCTGTCTAACTCATCCCGCCCCCTTCACTCCCCGTCTCACTCATCCCGTCCCCTTCACTCCCCGTGTAACTCATCCCGCTCCCTTCACTCCCCGTGTAACTCATCCCGCCCCCTTCACTCCCCCCGTAACTCGTCCCGTCCCCTTCACTTCCGCGTAACTCATCCCGCTCCCTGCACTCACCGTACTCATCCCGACCCCTTCACTCCCCGTGTAACTCATCCCGACCCCTTCACTCCCCGTAACTCATTCCGCTCCCTTGACTCCCCGTAACTCATCCCGCCCCCTTCACTCCCCTTGAAATTCATCCCGTCCCCTTCACTCCCCTTGACTCATCCCGTCCCCTTCACTCCCCGTGTAACTCACACCGTCCCTTTCACTCCACGTGTAAGTCATCCCACCCCCTTCACTCCCCGTAACTCATCCCGCCCCCTTCACTCTCCCCGTAACTCATCCCGCAACCTTCACTCCCCGTGTAACTCATCCCGCCCCTTCACTCCCCGTGTAACTCATCCCGCCCCCTTCACTCACCGTGTAACTCATCCCGCCCCCTTCACTCCCCGTGTAACTCATCCCGCCCTTCACTCCCCGTGTAATTCATCCCGCCCCCTTCACTCCCCGTGTAACTCATCCCGCCCCCTTCACTCCCCGTGTAACTCATCCCGCCCCCTTCACTCCCCGTGTAAATCATCCCGCCCCCTTCACTCCCCGTGTAACTCATCCCGCCCCCTTCACTGCCCGTGTAACTCATCCCATCCCCTTCACTCTCCGTGCAACTCATCCGGCCCCCTGCACTCCCCGAGTAACTCATCCCGTCCCTTTCACTCTCCCCGAAACTCATCCCGTCCCCTTGACTCCCTGTAACTCATTCCGCTCCCTTCACTCCCCGTGTAACTCATCCCGCCCCCTTCACTCCCCGTGTAAGTCACCCCGCCCCCTTCACGCCCCGTGTAAGTCATCCCGCCCCTTCATTCCGTATAACTCATCCCGTCCCCTTCACTCCCCTTGTAACTCATCCCGCCCCCTTCACTCCCCGTGTAATTCATCCCGCTCCCTTCACTCCCCGTGTAACACATCCCGCCCCCTTCACTCCCCATGTAACTCATCCCGCCCCCTTCACTCCCCGTGTAACTCATCCCGCCCCTTCACTCCCCGTGTAACTCATCCTGCCCCCTTCACTCCCAGTGTAACTCATCCCGCCCCTTCACTCCCCGTGTAACTCATCCCACCCCGCTCCCTTCCCGTGTAACTCATCCCGCCCCCTTCACTCCCCTTCTCACTCATCCCGTCCCCTTCACTCCGTGTAACTCATCCCGCTCCCTTCACTCCCCGTGTAACTCATCCCTCCCCCTTCACTCCCCCCGTAACTCATCCCGTCCCCTTCACTTCCGCGTAACTCATCCCGCTCCCTGCACTCACCGTACTCATCCCGACCCCTTCACTCCCCGTGTAACTCATCCCGACCCCTTCACTACCCGTGTAACTCATCCCGTCCCCTTCACTCCGTGTATAACTCATCCCGCCCCCTTCACTCCCCGTGTAACTCATCCCACTCCTTCACTCCCCGTGTAACTCATCCCGCCCCCTTCGCTCCCCGTGTAACTCATCCCGCCCCCTTCACTCTCCCCGTAACACATCCCGCACCCTTCACTCCCCGTGTAACTCATCCCGCCCCCTTCACTCCGAATAACTCATCCCGCTCCCTTCACTCCGTGTAACTCATCCCGTCCCCTTCACTCCCCGTGTAACTCATCCCGCTCCCTTCACTCCCAGTGTAACTCATCCCGCCCCTTCACTCCCCGTGTAACTCATGCCGCTCCCTTCACTCCCAGTGTAACTCATCCCGCGCCCCTTCACTCCCCGTGTAACTCATCCCGCCCCCTTCACTTCCGCGTAACTCATCCCGCCCCCTTCACTCCCCGTGAAACTCATGCGACCCCTTCACTCCGTGTAACTCATCCCGTCCTTCACTTCCGCGTAACTCATCCCGCCCCCTTCACTCCCCGTGTAACTCATCCCGCCCCCTTCACTCCCCGTGTAACTCAACCCACCCCGTTCACTCCCCGTGTAACTCATCCCGCCCCCTTCACTCCCCGTGTAACTCATCCCGTCCCCTTCATTCTCCGTGTAACTCATCCTGCCCCCTTCACTCCCCGTGTAACTCATCCCACTCCTTCACTCCCCGTGTAACTCATCCCGCCCCCTTCACTCCCCGTGTAACTCATCCCGCCCCCTTCACTCCCCGTGTAACTCATCCCGCCCCCTTCACTCCCGAGTAACTCCTCCCGCTCCTTCACTCCCCGTGTAACTCATCCTGCCCCCTTCACTCCCCGTGTAACTAATCCCGCCCCCTTCACTCCCCGTGTAACGAATCCCGCCCCCTTCACTCCCCGTGTACCTCATCCAGCCCCCTTCACTCCCCGTGTAACTCATCCCGCCCCCTTCACTCCCCGAGTAACTCATCCCGCTCCCTTCACACTCACCGTGTAACTCATCCCGCTCCCTTCACTCCCCATCTAACTCATCCCGCCCCCTTCACTCTCCCCGTAACTCATCCCGTCCCCTTCACTCTCCCCGTAACTCATCCCGTCCCCTTCACTCCCCGTAACTCATTCCGCTCCCTTGACTCCCCGTAACTCATCCCGCCCCCTTCACTCCCCTTGAAACTCATCCCGTCCCCTTCACTCCCCGTGTAACTCACACCGTCCCTTTCACTCCCCGTGTAAGTCATCCCACCCCCTTCACTCCCTGTAACTCATCCCGCCCCCTTCACTCTCCCCGTAACTCATCCCGCCCCTTCACTCCCCGTGTAACTCATCCCGCCCCCTTCACTCCCCGTGTAACTCATCCCGCCCCCTTCACTCCCCGTGTAACTCATCCCGCCCCCTTCACTCCCCGTGTAACTCATCCCGCTCCCTTCACTCCCCGTGTAACTCATCCCGCCCCCTTCACTCCCCGTGTAACTCATCCCGCCCCCTTCACTCCCCGTGTAACTCATCCCGCCCCCTTCACTCCCCGTGTAACTCATCCCGCCCCCTTCAATCCCCGTGTAACTCATCCCGCCCCCTTCACTCCCCGTGTAACTCATCCCATCCCCTTCACTCTCCGTGTAACTCATCCGGCCCCCTTCACTCCCCGTGTAACTCATCCCGCTCCCTTCACACTCACCGTGTAACTCATCCCGCTCCCTTCACTCCCCATCTAACTCATCCCGCCCCCTTCACTCTCCCCGTAACTCATCCCGCTCCCTTCACACTCACCGTGTAACTCATCCCGCTCCCTTCACTCCCCATCTAACTCATCCCGCCCCCTTGACTCTCCCCGTAACTCATTCCGCTCCCTTCACTCCCCGTAACTCATCCCGCCCCCTTCACTCCACTTGAAACTCATCCCGGCCCCTTCACTTCCCGTGTAACTCATCCCGCCCCCTTCACTCCCCGTGTAACTCATCCCGCCTCTTCACTCCGAATAACTCATTCCGTCCCCTTCACTCCCGAGTAACACTTCCCGTCCCATTCACTCCCCGTGTAACTCATCCCGTCCCCTTCACTCTCCCCGTAACTCATCCCGCTCCCTTCACACTCACCGTGTAACTCATCCCGCTCCCTTCACTCCCCATCTAACTCATCCCGTCCCTTTCACTCTCCCCGTAACTCATCCCGTCCCCTTCACTTCCTGTAACTCATCCCGCCCTCTTCACTCCCCGTGCAACTCATCCCGCCCCCTTCACTCCCCGTGTAACTCATCCCGCCCCCTTCTCTCCCCGTGTAACTCATCCCGCCCCCTTCACTCCCCGTGTAACTCATCCCGCCCCCTTCACTGCCCGTGTAACTCATCCCACCCCCTTCACTCCCCGCGTAAGTCATCCCGCCCCCTTCACTCCCCGTGTAACTCATCCCATCCCCTTCATTCTCCGTGTAACTCATCCTGCCCCCTTCACTCACCGTGTAACTCATCCCGCCCCCTTTACTCCCCGTGTAACTCATCCCGCCCCCTTCACTCTCCTTGAAATTCATCCCGTCCCCTTCACTCCCCTTGTAACTCACACCGTTCCTTTCACTCCCCGTGTAACTCATCCCGCCCCTTCACTCCCCGTGTAACTCATCCCGCCCCCTTCACTCCCCGTGTAACTCATCCCATCCCCTTCACTCTCCGTGTAACTCATCCGGCCCCCTGCACTCTCCCCGTAACTCATCCCGCTCCCTTCACACTCACCGTGTAACTCATCCCGCTCCCTTCACTCCCCATCTAACTCATCCCGCCCCCTTCACTCCCCGTGTAACTCATCCCGCCCCCTTCACTCACCGTGTAACTCATCCCATCCCCTTCACTCCCCGTGTAACTCATCCCGCCCCCTTCACTCCCCGTGTAACTCATCCCGTCCCTTTCACTCTCCCCGTAACTCATCCCGTCCCCTTCACTCCCTGTAACTCATTCCGCTCCCTTCACTCCCCGTGTAACTCATCCCGACCCCTTCACTCCCCGTGTAACTCATCCCGCCCATTCACTCCCCGTGTAACTCATCCCGCTCCCTTCACTCCCCGTGCAACTCATCCCGACCCCTTCACTCCCCGTGTAACTCATCCCGCCCCCTTCACTCCCCGTGTAACTCATCCCGCCCCCTTCACTCCCCGTGTAACTCATCCGGCCTCCTTCACTCCCCGTGTAACTGATCCCGTCCCCTTCATTCTCCGTGTAACTCATCCCACTCCTTCACTCCCCGTGTAACTCATCCCGCCCCCTTCGCTCCCCGTGTAACTCATCCCGCCCCCTTCACTCCCCGTGTAACTCATCCGGCCTCCTTCACTCCCCGTGTAACTGATCCCGTCCCCTTCATTCTCCGTGTAACTCATCCCGCCCCCTTCACTCCCCGTGTAACTCATCCGGCCTCCTTCACTCCCCGTGTAACTGATCCCGTCCCCTTCATTCTCCGTGTAACTCATCCCACTCCTTCACTCCCCGTGTAACTCATCCCGCCCCCTTCGCTCCCCGTGTAACTCATCCCGCCCCCTTCACTCTCCCCGTAACACATCCCGCACCCTTCACTCCCCGTGTAACTCATCCCGCCCCCTTCACTCCGAATAACTCATCCCGCTCCCTTCACTCCGTGTAACTCATCCCGCTCCCTTCACTCCCAGTGGAACTCATCCCGCCCCTTCACTCCCCGTGTAACTCATCCCGCCCCGCTCCCTTCCCGTGTAACTCATCCCGCCCCCTTCACTCCCCGTCTCACTCATCCCGTCCCCTTCACTCCCCGTGTAACTCATCCCGCTCCCTTCACTCCCCGTGTAACTCATCCCGCCCCCTTCACTCCCCCCGTAACTCATCCCGTCCCCTTCACGTCCGCGTAACTCATCCCGCTCCCTGCACTCACCGTACTCATCCCGACCCCTTCACTCCCCGTGTAACTCATCCCGTCCCCTTCACTCCCAGTGTCTAACTCATCCCGCCCCCTTCACTCCCCGTGTAACTCATCCCGTTCCCTTCACTCTCCCCGTGTAAATCATCCCGCCCACTTCACTCCCCGTGTAACTCACCCCGTCACCTTCACTCCCCGTGTAACTCATCCCGCCCCCTTCACTCCCCGTGTAACTCATCCCGCCCCCTTCACTCCCCGTGTAACTCATCCCGTCCCTTTCACTCCCTGTTGAACTAAGCCCGCCCCCTTCACTCCCCGTGTAACTCATCCCGCCCTCTTCACTCCCCGTGTAACTCATCCCGCCCCCTTCACTCCCCGTGTAACTCATCCCGCCCCCTTCACTTCCCGCGTAACTCATCCCGCCCCCTTCACTCCCCGTGTAACTCATCCTGCCCCCTTCACTCCGGGTAACTCATCCCGACACTTCGCTCCCCGTGTAACTCATCCCGCTCTCTTCACTCCCCCGTAAATCATCCCGTCCCCTTCACTTCCGCGTAACTCATCCCGCTCCCTTCACTCCCCGTGTAACTCATCCAGACCCCTTCACTTCCCGTGTAACTCATCCCGCCCCCTTCACTCCCCGTGTAACTCATCCCGCTCCCTTCACTCCCCGTGTAACTCATCCCGACCCCTTCACTCCCCGTGTAACTCATCCCGCCCCCTTCACTCCCCGAGTAACTCATCCCGTCCCCTTCACTCCCCGTGTAACTCATCCCATCCCCTTCACTCCGTGTAACTCATCCGGCCCCCTTCACTCCCCTTGTAACTCATCCCGCCCCCTTCACTCCGAATAACTCATTCCGCCCCCTTCACTCCCGAGTAACTCATCCCGCCCCCTTCACTCCCCGTGTAACTCATCCCGTCCCCTTCACTCCCCCCGCCTCTTCACTCCGAATAACTCATTCCGTCCCCTTCACTCCCGAGTAACTCTTCCCGTCCCATTCACTCCCCGTGTAACTCATACCGCTCCCTTCACTCCCCGTGTAAGTCATCCCACCCCTTTCACTCCGAATAACTCATCCCGCCCCCTTCACTCCCCGTGTAACTCATCCCGCACCCTTCACTCCCCTTGAAACTCATCCGGTCCCCTTCCCTCCCCGTGAAACTCATCCCGCCCTCTTCACTCCCCGTGTAACTCATCCCGCCCCCTTCACTCCCCGTGTAACTCATCCCGCCCCCTTCACTCCCCGTGGAACTCATCCCGCCCCCTTCACTCCCCTTGAAACTCATCCCATCGCCTTCACTCCCCGTGTAACTCATCCCGCCTCTTCACTCCGAATAACTCATGCCGCCCCCTTCGCTCCTCGTGTAACTCATCCCGTCCCCTTCACTCTCCGTGTAACTCATCCAGTCCCCTTCGCTCCCCGTGTAACTCATCCCGCCCCCTTCACTCCGTGTAAATCATCCCGCCCCCTTCACTCCGTGTAACTCATCCCGCCCCCTTCACTCCCCGTGTAACTCATCCCGCCCCTTCACTCCGCGTGTAACTCATCCCGCTCCCTTCACTCCCCGTGTAACTCATCCCGTCCCCTTCACTCCCCGTGTAACTCATCCCGTCCCCTTCACTCCCCGTGTAACTCATCCCGTCCCCTTCACTCCCCGTGTAACTCATCCCGCTCCCTTCACTCCCCATGTAACTCATCCCGTCCCCTTCCCTCCCCGTGTAACTCATCCCGTCCCCTTCACTCCCCGTGTAACTCATCCCGACCCCTTCACTGCCCGTCTAACTCATCCCGCCCCCTTCACTCCCCGTGTAACTCATCCGGCCCCCTTCACTCCCCGCGTAACTCATCCCGCCCCCTTCACTCCCCGTGTAACTCATCCGGCCCCCTTCACTCCCCGTGTAACTCATCCCGCCCCCTTCGCTCCCCATGTAACTCGTCCCGCCCCCTTGGCTCCCCGTGTAACTCATCCCGTCCCCTTCACTCCCCGTGTAACTCATACCGTCCCCTTCACTCCCCGTGTAACTCATCCCGCCCCCTTCACTCCGAATAACTCATTCCACCCCTTCACTCCCGAGTAACTCATCCCGCTCCTTCATTCCCCGTGTAACTCATCCCGCTCCCTTCACTCCCCGTGTAACCCATCCCACCCCCTTCACTCCCCGTATAACTCATCCCGCCCCCTTCACTCCGAATAACTCATTCCACCCCTTCACTCCCGAGTAACTCATCCCGCTCCTTCACTCCCCGTGTAACTCATCCCGCTCCCTTCACTCCCCGTGGAACTCATTCCACTCCCTTCACTCCCCGTGTAACCCATCCCGCCCCCTTCACTCCCCGTGGAACTCATTCCACTCCCTTCACTCCCCGTGTAACTCATCCCGCCCCCTTCACTCCCCGTGTAACTCATCCCGCTCCCTTCACTCCCCGTGTAACCCATCCCGCCCCCTTCACTCCCCGTGGAACTCATTCCACTCCCTTCACTCCCCGTGTAACTCATACCGTCCCCTTCACTCCCCGTGTAACTCATCCCGCCCCCTTCACTCCGAATAACTCATTCCACCCCTTCACTCCCCGTGGAACTCATTCCACTCCCTTCACTCCCCGTGTAACTCATCCCGCCCCCTTCACTCCCCGTGTAACTCATCCCGCTCCCGTCACTCCCCGTATAACTCATCCCGTCCCCTTCACTCCCCGTGTAACACATCCCGCCCCCTTCACTCCGTGTAACTCATCCCGCCCCCCTCATGCCCCGTGTAACTCATCCCGCCCCCTTCGCTCCTCGTGTAACTCATCCCGTCCCCTTCACTCTCCGTGTAACTCATCCAGTCCCCTTCGCTCCCCGTGTAACTCATCCCGCCCCCTTCACTCCGTGTAAATCATCCCGCCCCCTTCACTCCCCGCGTAAATCATCCAGCCACCTTCACTCCCCGTGTAACTCATCCCGCCCCCTTCACTCCCCGTGTAACTCATCCCGCCCCCTTCACTCCCCGTGAAACTCATCCCGCCCCCTTCACTCCCCGTGAAACTCAACCAGCCCCCTTCACTCTCCCCGTAACTCATCCCGCTCCCTTCACTCCGCGTGTAACTCATCCCGCTCCCTTCACTCCCCGTGTAACTCATCCCGCCCCCTTCACTCCCCGTGAAACTCATCCCGCCCCCTTCACTCCCCGTGAAACTCAACCAGCCCCCTTCACTCTCCCCGTAACTCATCCCGCTCCCTTCACTCCCCGTGTAACTCATCCCGTCCCCTTCACTCCCCGTGTAACTCACACCGTCCCTTTCACTCCCCGTGTAAGTCATCCCACCCCCTTCACTCCCCGTAACTCATCCCGCCCCCTTCACTCTCCCCGTAACTCATCCCGCACCCTTCACTCCCCGTGTAACTCATCCCGCCCCTTCACTCCCCGTGTAACTCATCCCGCCCCCTTCACTCCCCGTGTAACTCGTCCCGCCCCCTTCACTCCCCGTGTAACTCATCCCGCCCCCTTCACTCCCCGTGTAACTCATCCCGCCCCCTTCACTCCCCGTGTAACTCATCCCGCCCCCTTCACTCCCCGTGTAACTCATCCCGCCCCCTTCACTCCCCGTGTAACTCATCCGGCCCCCTTCACTCCCCGAGTAACTCATCCCGTCCCCTTCACTCTCCCCGTAACTCATCCCGCTCCCTTCACACTCACCGTGTAACTCATCCCGATGCCTTCACTCCCCATCTAACTCATCCCGCCCCCTTCACTCTCCCCGTAACTCATCCCGTCCCCTTCACTCCCCGTAACTCATTCCGCTCCCTTCACTCCCCGTAACTCATCCCGCCCCCTTCACTCCACTTGAAACTCATCCCGTCCCCTTCACTTCCCGTGTAACTCATCCCGCCCCCTTCACTCCCCGTGTAACTCATCCCGCCTCTTCACTCCGAATAACTCATCCCGTCCCCTTCACTCCCCGTAACTCATTCCGCTCCCTTCACTCCCCGTAACTCATCCCGCCCCCTTCACTCCACTTGAAACTCATCCCGCCCCATTCACTCCCCGTGTAACTCAACCCGCCCCTTCACTCCCCGTGTAACTCATCCCGACCCCTTCACTCCCCGTGTAACTCATCCCGACCCCTTGACTCCCCGTGTAACTCATCCCGCCCCTTCACTCCCCGTGTAACTCATCCCGACCCCTTCACTCCCCGTAACTCATTCCGCTCCCTTGACTCCCCGTAACTCATCCCGCTCCTTCACTCCCCGTGTAACTCATCCCGCCCCCTTCACTCCCCGTGTAACTCATCCCGCCCCCTTCACTCCCCGTGTAACTCATCCCGCCCCCTTCACTCCCCTTGAAACTCATCCCGTCCCCTTCACTCCGTGTAACTCATCCCGTCCCCTTCACTCCCCGTGTAACTCATCCCGCCCCCTTCACATCCCGTGTGACTCTTCCCGTCCCATTCACTCCCCGTGTAACTCATCCCGCTCCCTTCACTCCCCGTGTAACTCATCCCGCCCCCTTCACTCCCCGTGTAACTCATCCCATCCCATCACTCCCCGTGTAACTCATCCCGCCCCCTTCACTCCCCGTGTAACTCATCCCGCCCCCTTCACTCTCCCCGTAACTCATCCCGTCCCCTTCACTCCCCGCAACTCATTCTGCTCCCTTCACTCCCGGTAACTCAGCCCGCCCCCTTCACTCCCCTTGAAACTCATCCCATCCCCTTCACTCCCCGTGTAACTCATCCCGCCCCCTTCACTCCCCCGTAACTCATCCCGCTCCCTTAACTCCCCGTGTAACTCATCCCACCCCCTTCACTCCCCGAGTAACTCATCCCGTCCCCTTCACTCTCCCCGTAACTCATTCCACGCTCTTCACACTCCCCGTGTAACCCATCCCGTCCCCTTCACTCCCCGTGTAACTCATCCCGCCCCCTTCACTCCCCGTGCAACTCATCCCGCTCCCTTCACTCCCCGTGTAACTCATCCCGCCCCCTTCACTCCCCGTGTAACTCATCCCGTCCCCTTCACTCCCCGTAACTCATCCCGCCCCCTTCACTCCCCGTGTAACTCATCCCATCCCCTTCACTCCCCGTGTAACTCATCCCGTCCCATTCACTCCCCGTGTAACTCATCCCGCCCCCTTCGCTCCCCGTGTAACGCATCCCGTCACCTTCACTCCCCGTGTAACTCATCCCGTCCCCTTCACTCCCCGTGTAACTCATCCCGTCCCCTTCATTCTCCGTGTAACTCATCCCGCTCCTTCACTCCCCGTGTAACTCATCCCGCCCCCTTCACTCCCAGTGTAACTCATCCCGCCCCCTTCACTCTCCCCGTAACTCATCCCGCACCCTTCACTCCCCGTGTAACTCATCCCGCCCCCTTCACTCCGAATAACTCATTCCGCCCCTTCACTCCCGAGTAACTCATCCCGCTCCTGCACTCCCCGTGTAACTCATTCCGCTCCCTTCACTCCCCCCGTAACTCATCTCGTCCCCTATCCTTCCGCGTAACTCATCCCGACCCCTTCACTCCCCGTGTAACTCATCCCGACCCCTTCACTCCCCGTGTAACTCATCCCGTCCCCTTCACTCCGTGTAACTCATCCCGCCCCCTTCACTCCGTGTAACTCATCCCGCCCCCTTCACTCCCCGTTTAACTAATCCCGCCCTCTTCACTCCCCGTGTAACTCATCCCGCCCCCTTCACTCCCCGTGTAACTCATCCCGCCCCCTTCACTTCCCGCGTAACTCATCCCGCCCCCTTCACTCCCCGTGTAACTCATCCCGCCCCCTTCACTCCGGGTAACTCATCCCTACACTTCGCTCCCCGTGGAACTCATCGCGCCCCCTTCACTCCCCGTGTAACTCATCCCGTCCCTTTCACTCCCCGTGAAACTCATCCCGCCCCCTTCACTCCCCGTGTAATTCATCCCGCCCCTTCACTCCCCGAATAACTCATCCCGCCCACTTCAGTCCCCGTGTAACTCATCCCGCTCTCTTCACTCCCCCGTAAATCATCCCGTCCCCTTCACTTCCGCGTAACTCATCCCGCTCCCTTCACTCCCCGTGTAACTCATCCGGCCTCCTTCACTCCCCGTGTTCCTCATCCCGCCCCCTTCACTCCCCGTGTTCCTCATCCCGCCCCCTTCGCTCCACGTGTAACTCATCCCGACCCCTTCACTCCCCGTGTAACACATCCCGCCCCCTTCACTCCCCGTGTAACTCATCCCGCCCCCTTCACTCCCCGTGTAACTCATCCCGCCCCCTTCGCTCCGAATAACTCATTCTGCCCCTTCACTCCCGAGTAACTCATCCCGCTCATTCACTCCCCGTGGAACTCATCCTGCCCCCTTCACTCCCCGTGTAACTCATCCCGCTCCCTTCACTCCCCGTGTAACTCATCCCGTCCCTTTCACTCCCCGTGTAACTCATCCCGCCTCCTTCATTCCCCGTGTAACTCACCCCGCCCCTTCACTCCCCGTGTAACTCATCCCGCCCCCTTCACTCCCCGTGTAACACATCCCGCTCCCTTCACTCCCCCCGTAACTCATCCCGTCCCCTTCACTCCCCGTGTAACTCATCCCGTCCTTCACTCCCCGTGTAACTCATCCCGTCCTTCACTCCCCGTGTAACTCATCCCGACCCCTTCACTCCGTGTAACTCATCCCGTCCTTCACTCCCCGTGTAACTCATCCCATCGCCTTCACTCCCCGTGTAACTCATCCCGCTCCCTTCACACTCACCGTGCAACTCATTCCGCTGTCTTCACTCCCCGTAACTCATCCCGCCCCCTTCACTCCCCTTGAAACTCATCCCGCTCCCTTCACTCCCCCGTAACTCATCCCGTCCCCTTCACTTCCGCGAAACTCATCCCGCTCCCTTCACTCCCCGTGTAACTCATCCCGCTCCCTTCACTCCCCGTGTAACTCATCCCGTCCCCTTCACTCCCCGTGTAACTCATCCCATCCCCTTCACTCCCCGTGTAACTAATCCCGCCTCCTTCACTCCCCGTGTAACTCATCCCGTCCCCTTCACTCCGTGTAACTCATCCCGCCCCCTTCACTCCCCTTGTAACTCATCCCGCCCCCTTCACTCCGAATAACTCATTCCGCCCCCTTCACTCCCGAGTAACTCATCCCGCCCCCTTCACTCCCCGTGTAACTCATCCCGTCCCCTTCACTCCCCCCGCAACTCATCCCGCCTCTTCACTCCGAATAACTCATTCCGTCCCCTTCACTCCCGAGTAACTCTTCCCGTCCCATTCACTCCCCGTGTAAGTCATCCCACCCCTTTCACTCCGAATAACTCATCCCGCCCCCTTCACTCCCCGTGTAACTCATCCCGCACCCTTCACTCCCCTTGAAACTCATCCGGTCCCCTTCCCTCCCCGTGAAACTCATCCCGCCCCCTTCACTCCCCGTGTAACTCATCCCGCCCCCTTCACTCCCCGTGTAACTCATCCCGCCCCCTTCACTCCCCGTGGAACTCATCCCGCCCCCTTCACTCCCCTTGAAACTCATCCCATCGCCTTCACTCCCCGTGTAACTCATCCCGCCTCTTCACTCCGAATAACTCATTCCGCTCCCTTCACTCCCCGTGTAACTCATCCCGCCCCCTTCGCTCCTCGTGTAACTCATCCCACCCCCTTCACTCTCCGTGTAACTCATCCAGTCCCCTTCGCTCCCCGTGTAACTCATCCCGCCCCCTTCACTCCCCGTGTAACTCATCCCGCCCCCTTCGCTCCTCGTGTAACTCATCCCGTCCCCTTCACTCTCCGTGTAACTCATCCAGTCCCCTTCGCTCCCCGTGTAACTCATCCCGCCCCCTTCACTCCGTGTAAATCATCCCGCCCCCTTCACTCCGTGTAACTCATCCCGCCCCCTTCACTCCCCGCGTAAATCATCCAGCCCCCTTCACTCCCCGTGTAACTCATCCCGCCCCCTTCACTCCCCGTGTAACTCATCCCGCCCCTTCACTCCGCGTGTAACTCATCCCGCTCCCTTCACTCCCTGTGTAACTCATCCCGTCCCCTTCACTCCCCGTGTAACTCATCCCGTCCCCTTCACTCCCCGTGTAACTCATCCCGTCCCCTTCACTCCCCGTGTAACTCATCCCGCTCCCTTCACTCCCCATGTAACTCATCCCGTCCCCTTCCCTCCCCGTGTAACTCATCCCGTCCCCTTCACTCCCCGTGTAACTCATCCCGACCCCTTCACTGCCCGTCTAACTCTTGCCGACCCCTTCACTCCCCGTGGAACTCATCCCGCTCCTTCATTCCCCGTGTAACTCATCCCGCTCCCTTCACTCCCCGTGTAACCCATCCCGCCCCCTTCACTCCCCGTATAACTCATCCCGCTCCCTTCACTCCCCGTGTAACTCATTCCACTCCCTTCACTCCCCGTGTAACTCATCCCGCCCCCTTCACTCCCCGTGTAACTCATCCCGCTCCCTTCACTCCCCGTATAACTCATCCCGTCCCCTTCACTCCCCGTGTAACTCATCCCGCCCCCTTCACTCCCCGTGCAACTCATCCCGCTCCCTTCACACCCCGTGTAACACATCCCGCCCCCTTCACTCCGTGTAACTCATCCCGCCCCCCTCATGCCCCGTGTAACTCATCCCGCCCCCTTCGCTCCTCGTGTAACTCATCCCGTCCCCTTCAGTCTCCGTGTAACTCATCCAGTCCCCTTCGCTCCCCGTGTAACTCATCCCGCCCCCTTCACACCGTGTAAATCATCCCGCCCCCTTCACTCCGTGTAACTCATCCCGCCCCCTTCACTCCCCGCGTAAATCATCCAGCCACCTTCACTCCCCGTGTAACTCATCCCGCCCCCTTCACTCCCCGTGTAACTCATCCCGCCCCCTTCACTCCCCGTGTAACTCATCCCGCCCCCTTCACTCCCCGTGAAACTCATCCCGCCCCCTTCACTCTCCGTAAAACTCAACCAGCCCCCTTCACTCTCCCCGTAACTCATCCCGCTCCCTTCACTCCGCGTGTAACTCATCCCGCTCCCTTCACTCCCCGTGTAACTCATCCCGTCCCCTTCACTCCCCGTGTAACTCATCCCGTCCCCTTCACTCCCCGTGTAACTCATCCCGTCCCCTTCACTCCCCGTGTAACTCATCCCGCTCCCTTCACTCCCCATGTAACTCATCCCGTCCCCTTCACTCTCCCCGTAACTCATCCCGCTCCCTTCACTCCCCATGTAACTCATCCCGTCCCCTTCACTCCCCGTGTAACTCATCCCGCTCCCTTCACTCCCCATGTAACTCATCCCGTCCCCTTCACTCCCCGAGTAACTCATACCGTCACCTTCACTCCCCGTGTAACTCATCCCGCCCTTCACTCCGAATAACTCATTCCACCCCTTCACTCCCGAGTAACTCATCCCGCTCCTTCACTCCCCGTGTAACTCATCCCGCTCCCTTCACTCCCGGTGTAACCCATCCCGCCCCCTTCACTCCCCGTATAACTCATCCCGCTCCCTTCACTCGCCGTGTAACTCATTCCACTCCCTTCACTCCCCGTGTAACTCATCCCGCCCCCTTCACTCCCCGTGTAACTCATCCCGCTCCCTTCACTCCCCGTATAACTCATCCCGTCCCCTTCACTCCCCGTGTAACTCATCCCGCCCCCTTCACTCAGTGTAACTCATCCCGCCCCCTTCACTCCCCGTGCAACTCAGCCCGCTCCCTTCACACCCCGTGCAACACATCCCGCCCCCTTCACTCCGTGTAACTCATCCCGCCCCCCTCATGCCCCGTGTAACTCATCCCGCCCCCTTCACTCCCCGTGTAACTCATCCCGCCCCCTTCACTCCCCGTGTAACTCATCCCGCTCCCTTCACTCCCCTTGTAACTCATCCCGCCCCCTTCACTCCCCGTCTAACTCATCCCGTCCCCTTCACTCCCCGTGTAACTCATCCCGCCTTCACTCCCCGTGTAACTCATCCCGCCTCTTGTCTCCGAATAACTCATTCCGCCCCCTTCACTCCCGAGTAACTCATCCCGTCCCCTTTACTCCCCGTGCAACTCATACCGCTCCCTTCACTCCCCGTTTAACTCATGCCGCCCCCTTCACTCCCCGTTTAACTCATCCCGCCCCCTTCACTCCCCGTGTAACTCATCCCGCCTCTTCACTCCGAATAACTCATTCCGCCCCCTTCACTCCCGAGTAACTCTTCCCGTCCCATTCACTCCCCGTGTAACTCATCCCGCTCCCTTCACTCCCCGTGTAACTCATCCCGCCCCCTTCACTCCCCGTGTAACTCATCCCGCCTCTTCACTCCGAATAACTCATTCCGCCCCCTTCACTCCCGAGTAACTCTTCCCGTCCCATTCACTCCCCGTGTAACTCATCCCGCTCCCTTCACTCCCCGTGTAACTCATCCCGCCCCCTTCACTCCCGGTGTAACTCACTCCAGGTGTAACTCATCCCGCCCCCTTCACTCCCCGTGTAACTTATCCCATCCCCTTCACTCCCCGTGTAACTCATCCCGTCCCCTTCACTCCCCGTGTAACTCATCCCGTCCCCTTCATTCTCCGTGTAACTCATCCCGCCCCCTTCACTCCCCGTGTAACTCATCCCGCTCCTTCACTCCCCGTGTAACTCATCCCAGCCCCTTCACTCCCCGTGTAACTCATCCCGCTCCCTTCACTCCGAATAACTCATTCCGCCCCTTCACTCCCGAGTAACTCATCCCGCTCCTTCACTCCCCGTGTAACTCATCCCGCCCCCATCAGTCCCCGTGTAACTCATCCCGCCCCCTTCACTCCCCGTGTAACTCATCCCGCTCCCTTCACTCCCCCCGTAACTCATCCCGTCCCCTATCCTTCCGCGTAACTCATCCCGACCCCTTCACTCCCCGTGTAACTCATCCCGACCCCTCCACTCCCCGCGTAACTCATCCCGCCCCCTTCACTCCCCATGTAACTCATCCCGCCCCTTCACTCCCCGTGTAACACATCCCGCTCCCTTCACTCCCCATGTAACTCATCCCGCCCCCTTCACTCCCCGTGTAACTCATCCCGCTCCCTTCACTCCCCGTGTAACTCATCCCGCCCACTTCACTCCCCGTGTAACTCATCCCATCCCCTTCACTCCCCGTATAACTCATCCCGCCCCCTTCACTCCGTGTAACTCATCCCGCCCCCATCACTCCGTGTAACTCATCCCGCCCCCTTCACTCCCCGTGTAACTCATCCCGCCCCCTTCACTCCCTGTGTAACTCATCCCTCCCCCTTCACTCCCCATGCAACTCATTCCACCCCTTTCACTCCCGAGTAACTCATGCCGCTCACTTCACTCCCCGTAACTCATCCCGCCCCCTTACTCCGCCCCACTCATTCCGCCCCCTTCACTCCCGAGTAACTCTTCCCGTCCCCTTCACTTCCGCGTAACTCATCCCGCTCCCTTCACTCCCCGTGTAACTCATCCCGACCCCTTCACTCCCCGTGTAACTCATGCGACCCCTTCACTCCGTGTAACTCATCCCGTCCTTCACTTCCGTGTAACTCATCCCGCTCCCTT
The DNA here is from genome assembly GCF_052327205.1 of Somniosus microcephalus. Lineage (NCBI taxonomy): Eukaryota > Metazoa > Chordata > Chondrichthyes > Squaliformes > Somniosidae > Somniosus > Somniosus microcephalus. Next base: position 202,953,083 of record NC_140989.1, read on the forward strand.
CACTCCCCGTGTAACTCATCCCGACCCCTTCACTCCCCGTGTAACTCATGCGACCCCTTCACTCCGTGTAACTCATCCCGTCCTTCACTTCCGTGTAACTCATCCCGCCCCCTTCACTCCCCGTGCAACTCATCCCATCCCCTTCACTCCCCGTGTAACTCATCCCGCCCCTCACTCCCCGTGTAACTCATCCCGCCCCCTTCACTCCCCGTGTAACTCATCCCGCCCCTTCACTCCCCGTTTAACTCATCCCGTCCCCTTCACTCTCCCCGCCCACTTCACACTCACCGTGTAACTCATCCCGCTCCCTTCGGAACTCATCCCGCCCCCTTCACTCCCCGTCTAACTCATCCCGTCCCCTTCACTCCCCGTGTAACTCATCCCGCCCCCTTCACTCCCCGTGTAACTCATCCCGCCCCCTTCACTCCCCGTGGAACTCATCCCGCTCCCTTCACTCCCCGTGTAACTCATCCCGCCCCCTTCACTCGCCGTGTAACTCATCCCGTCCCCTTCACGCTCCCCGGAACTCATCCCGCCCCCTTCACTCTCCCCGTAACTCATCCCGCCACATTCACTCCCTGTGTAACTCAGCCCCTCTTCACTCCCCGTGTAACTCATCCCACCCCCTTCACTCCCCGTGTAACTCATCCCGCCGCCTTCACTCCCGTGTAACTCATGCCGCCGCCTTCACTCCCCGTGTAACTCATCCCGCTCCCTTCACTCCCAGTGTAACTCATCCCGTCCCCTTCACTCCCCGTGTAACTCATCCCACCCCCTTCACTCCCCGTGTCCCCTTCATTCCCCGTGTTACTCATCCCGTCCCCTTCACTCCCCGTGCAACTCATCCCGCCCCCTTCACTCCCGTGTAACTCATCCCGCCCCCTTCACTCCCCGTGTATCTCATCCCGACCACTTCACTCCCCGTGTAACTCATCCCGACCCCTTCGCTCCCCGTGTAACTCATCCCGCCCCCTTCACTCCCCGTGTCCCCTTCATTCCCCGTGTTACTCATCCCGTCCTTCACTCCCCGTGCAACTCATCCCGCCCCCTTCACTCCCGTGTAACTCATGCCGCCGCCTTCACTCCCCGTGTAACTCATCCCGCTCCCTTCACTCCCAGTGTAACTCATCCCGTCCCCTTCACTCCCCGTGTAACTCATCCCACCCCCTTCACTCCCCGTGTCCCCTTCATTCCCCGTGTTACTCATCCCGTCCCCTTCACTCCCCGTGCAACTCATCCCGCCCCCTTCACTCCCGTGTAACTCATCCCGCCCCCTTCACTCCCCGTGTATCTCATCCCGACCACTTCACTCCCCGTGTAACTCATCCCGACCCCTTCGCTCCCCGTGTAACTCATCCCGCCCCCTTCACTCCCCGTGTCCCCTTCATTCCCCGTGTTACTCATCCCGTCCTTCACTCCCCGTGCAACTCATCCCGCCCCCTTCACTCCCGTGTAACTCATCCCGCCCCCTTCACTCCCCGTGTATCTCATCCCGACCCCTTCGCTCCCCGTGTAACTCACCCCGACCCCTTCGCTCCCCGTGTTACTCACCCCGACCCCTTCGCTCCCCGTGTTACTCATCCCGTCCCCTTCACTCCCCGTGCAACTCATCCCGCCCCCTTCACTCCCGTGTAACTCATCCCGCCCCCTTCACTCCCCGTGTATCTCATCCCGACCCCTTCACTCCCCGTGTAACTCACCCCGACCCCTTCGCTCCCCGCGTAACTCATCCCGCTCCTTTCACTCCCCGTGTAACTCATCCCGCTCCTTTCACTCCCATTGTAACTCATCCCGCTCCCTTCACTCCGTGTAACTCATCCTGCCCCCTTCACACGCCGTGTAACTCATCCCATCCCCTTCATTCTCCCTGTCTAACTCATCCCACCCCCTTCGCACCCGTGATAACTCATCCCGCCCCCTTCACTTCCCGTGTAACTCATCGCGCCCCCTTCACTCCCCGTGTAACTCATCCCGCCCCCTTCACTCCCTGTCTAACTCATCCCGTCCCCTTGACTCCCCGTGCAACTCATCCCGCTCCCTTCACTCCCCGTGGAACTCATCTCGCCCCCTTCACTCCCCGTGTAACTCATCCCGCCCCCTTCACGCTCCCCGGAACTCATCCCGCCCCCTTCACTCTCCCCGTAATTCATCCCGCCACATTCACTCCCCGTGTAACTCATCCCCTCTTCACTCCCCGTGTAACTCATTCCACCCCCTTCACTCCCCGCGTAACTGATCCCGTCCCCTTCAATCCCCATGTAACTCATCCCGACCCCTTCACTCCCCGTGTAACTCATCCCGCCGCCTTCACTCCCGTGTAACTCATGCCGCCGCCTTCACTCCCCGTGTAACTCATCCCGCTCCCTTCACTCCCCGTGTAACTCATCCCGCTCCCTTCACTCCCAGTGTAACTCATCCCGTCCCCTTCTCTCCCCGTAACTCATCCCGTCCCCTTCACTCCCCGTGTAACTCATCCCACCCCCTTCACTCCCCGTGTCCCCTTCATTCCCCGTGTTACTCATCCCGTCCCCTTCACTCCCCGTGCAACTCATCCCGCCCCCTTCACTCCCGTGTAACTCATCCCGCCCCCTTCACTCCCCGTGTATCTCATCCCGACCACTTCACTCCCCGTGTAACTCATCCCGACCCCTTCGCTCCCCGTGTAACTCATCCCGCCCCCTTCACTCCCCGTGTCCCCTTCATTCCCCGTGTTACTCATCCCGTCCCCTTCACTCCCCGTGCAACTCATCCCGCCCCCTTCACTCCCGTGTAACTCATCCCGCCCCCTTCACTCCCCGTGTATCTCATCCCGACCTCTTCACTCCCCGTGTAACTCACCCCGACCCCTTCGCTCCCCGCGTAACTCATCCCGTCTACTTCACTCCCCGCGTAACTCATCCCGCTCCTTTCACTCCCCGTGTAACTCATCCCGCTCCTTTCACTCCCATTGTAACTCATCCCGCTCCCTTCACTCCGTGTAACTCATCCTGCCCCCTTCACACGCCGTGTAACTCATCCCATCCCCTTCATTCTCCCTGTCTAACTCATCCCACCCCCTTCGCACCCGTGATAACTCATCCCGCCCCCTTCACTTCCCGTGTAACTCATCGCGCCCCCTTCACTCCCCGTGTAACTCATCCCGCCCCCTTCACTCCCTGTCTAACTCATCCCGTCCCCTTGACTCCCCGTGCAACTCATCCCGCTCCCTTCACTCCCCGTGGAACTCATCTCGCCCCCTTCACTCCCCGTGTAACTCATCCCGCCCCCTTCACTCTCCGTAAAACTCTTCCAGCCCCCTTCACTCCCCGTGTAACTCATCCCGCCCCCTTCACTCTCCCCGTAACTCATCCCGCACCCTTCACTCCCCATGTAACTCATTCCGCCCCCTTCACTCCAGAGTAACTCATCCCGCCCCCTTCAGTCCCGGTATAACTCATCCCGCTCCCTTCACTCCCCATGTAACTCATCCCGCCCCCTTCGCTCCCCGTGTAAATCATCCCGCCCACTTCACTCCCCGTGTAACTCATCCCGCCGCCTTCACTCCCCGTGTAACTCATCCCGCTCCCTTCACTCACCGTGCAACTCATCCGGTCCCCTTCACTCCCCGTGTAACTCATCCGCCCCCTTCCCTCCCCGTGAAACCCATCCCGCCTCCTTCACTCCCCGGGTCCACTTCATTCCCCGTGTTACTCATCCCGTCCCCTTCACTCCCCGTGTAACTCATCCCGCCCCCTTCACTCTCCCCGTAGCTCAACCCGCTCCCTTCACTCCCCGTGTAACTCATCCCCTCTTCACACCCCGTGTAACTCATTCCGCCCCCTTCACTCCCCGCGTAACTGATCCCGTCCCCTTCAATCCCCATGTAACTCATCCCGACCCCTTCACTCCCCGTGTAACTCATCCCGCCGCCTTCACTCCCGTGTAACTCATCCCGCCCCCTTCACTCCCCGTGTATCTCATCCCGACCACTTCACTCCCCGTGTAACTCATCCCGACCCCTTCGCTCCCCGTGTAACTCATCCCGCCCCCTTCACTCCCCGTGTCCCCTTCATTCCCCGTGTTACTCATCCCGTCCCCTTCACTCCCCGTGCAACTCATCCCGCCCCCTTCACTCCCGTGTAACTCATCCCGCCCCCTTCACTCCCCGTGTATCTCCTCCCGACCCCTTCACTCCCCGTGTAACTCATCCCGACCCCTTCGCTCCCCGCGTAACTCATCCCGTCTACTTCACTCCCCGCGTAACTCATCCCGCTCCTTTCACTCCCCGTGTAACTCATCCCGCTCCTTTCACTCCCATTGTAACTCATCCCGCTCCCTTCACTCCGTGTAACTCATCCTGCCCCCTTCACACGCCGTGTAACTCATCCCATGCCCTTCATTCTCCCTGTCTAACTCATCCCGCCCCCTTCGCACCCGTGATAACTCATCCCGCCCCCTTCACTTCCCGTGTAACTCATCCCGCCCCCTTCACTCCCCGTGTAACTCATCCCGCCCCCTTCACTCCCTGTCTAACTCATCCCGTCCCCTTGACTCCCCGTGCAACTCATCCCGCTCCCTTCACTCCCCGTGGAACTCATCTCGCCCCCTTCACTCCCCGTGTAACTCATCCCGCCCCCTTCACTCTCCGTAAAGCTCTTCCAGCCCCCTTCACTCCCCGTGTAACTCATCCCGCCCCCTTCACTCTCCCCGTAACTCATCCCGCACCCTTCACTCCCCATGTAACTCATTCCGCCCCCTTCACTCCAGAGTAACTCATCCCGCCCCCTTCAGTCCCGGTATAACTCATCCCGCTCCCTTCACTCCCCATGTAACTCATCCCGCCCCCTTCGCTCCCTGTGTAAATCATCCCGCCCACTTCACTCCCCGTGTAACTCATCCCGCCGCCTTCACTCCCCGTGTAACTCATCCCGCTCCCTTCACTCACCGTGCAACTCATCCGCCCCCTTCCCTCCCCGTGAAACCCATCCCGCCTCCTTCACTCCCCGGGTCCCCTTCATTCCCCGTGTTACTCATCCCGTCCCCTTCACTCCCCGTGTAACTCATCCCGCCCCCTTCACTCCCCGTGTAACTCATCCAGCTCCCTTCACTCACCGTGCAACTCATCCCGTCCCCTTCACTCTCCCCGTAGCTCAACCCGCCCCCTTCACTCCCCGTGTAACTCATCCCGCCTCCTTCACTCCCCGGGTCCCCTTCATTCCCCGTGTTACTCATCCCGTCCCACTCATCCCGTCCCCTTCACTCCCCGTGTAACTCATCCCTACCCCTTCACTCCCCGTGTAGCTCATCCCGCTCCCTTCACTCCCCGTGTAACTCATCCCGCCCCCTTCACTCCCCGTGCAACTCATCCCGCCCCGTTCACTCCCCGCGTAACTCATCCCATCCCCTTCACTCCGTGTAACTCATCCCGTTCCCTTCACTCCCCGTGTAACTCATCCCGCCCCCTTCACTCCCCGTGTAACTCATCCCGCCCCCTTCGCTCCCCGTGTAACTCATCCCGCCCCCTTCACTCGCCGTGTAACTGATCCCGTCCCCTTCACTCCGTGTAACTCATCCCGATCCCTTGACTCCCCGTGTAACTCATCCCGCTCCCTTCACTCCGTGTAACTCATCCTGCCCCCTTCACACTCCGTGTAACTTATCCCGCCCCCTTCATTCTCCCCGTCTAACTCATCCCATCCCCTTCACTCCCCATGTAACTCATCCCGCCCCCTTCGCTCCCCGTGTAACTCATCCCGACCCCTTCACTCCCCGTGTAACTCATCCCGACCCCTTCACTCCCCGTGTAACTCATCCCGCCCCCTTCACACCCCGAGTAACTCATCCCGTCCCCTTCATTCCCCGTGTAACTCATCCCGCCCCCTTCACTCCCCGTGTAACTCATCCCGCCCCCTTCACCCCCCCGTGTAACTCATCCGGCCCCCTTCACTCCCCGTGTAACACATCCCGCCCCCTTCACTCCCCGTGTAACTCATCCCGCCCCCTTCGCTCCCCGTGTAACTCATCCCGTCCCCTTCACTCCCCGTGTAACTCATCCCACTCCTTCACTCCGTGTAACTCATCCCGCCCCCTTCACTCCGAATAACTCATTCTGCCCCTTCACTCCCCGTAACTTATTCCGCTCCCTGCACTCCCCGTAACCCATCCCGCCCCCCTCACTCCCCGTGTAACTCATCCCGTTCCTTCACTCCCCGTGTAACACATCCCGCCCCCTTCACTCCCCGTGTAACTCATCCCGCCCCCTATCCTTCCACGTAACTCATCCCGACCCCTTCACTCCCCGCGTAACTCATCCCGCCCCCTTCACTCCCCGTGTAACTCATCCCGCCCCCTTCACTCCCCGTGTAACACATCCCGCTCCCTTCACTCCCCATGTAACTCATCCCGCCCCCTTCACTCCCCGTGGAACTCATCCCGCTCCCTTCACTCCCCGTGTAACTCATCCCCCGTCACTCCTTGTGTAACTCATCCCGCCCCCTTCACTCCCCGTGGAACTCATCCCGACCCCTTCACTCCCCGTGTAACTCATCCCCCGTCACTCCTCGTGTAACTCATCCCGCCCCCTTCACTCCCCGTGTAACTCATCCCGCTCCCTTCACTCCCCGTGTAACTCATCCCGACCCCTTCACTTCCCGTGTAACTCATCCCGCCCCCTTCACTCCCCGTGTTCCTCATCCCGCCCCCTTCGCTCCACGTGTAACTCATCCCGACCCCTTCACTCCCCGTGTAACTCATCCCGACCCCTTCACTCCCCATGTAACTCATCCCGCCCCCTTCACACCCCGAGTAACTCATCCCGTCCCCTTCACTCCCCGTGTAACTCATCCCATCCCCTTCACTCCCCGTGTAACTCATCCCGCCCCCTTCACTCCCCGTGTTCCTCATCCCGCCCCCTTCGCTCCACGTGTAACTCATCCCGACCCCTTCACTCCCCGTGTAACTCATCCCGACCCCTTCACTCCCCATGTAACTCATCCCGCCCCCTTCACACCCCGAGTAACTCATCCCGTCCCCTTCACTCCCCGTGTAACTCATCCCATCCCCTTCACTCCCCGTGTAACTCATCCCGCTCCCTTCACTCCCCGTGTAACTCATCCCGCCCCCTTCACCCCCCCGTGTAACTCATCCGGCCCCCTTCACTCCCCGTGTAACACATCCCGCCCCCTTCACTCCCCGTGTAACTCATCCCACTCCTTCACTCCGTGTAACTCATCCCGCCCCCTTCACTCCGAATAACTCATTCTGCCCCTTCACTCCCCGTAACTTATACCGCTCCCTGCACTCCCCGTAACCCATCCCGCCCCCCTCACTCCCCTTGAAACTCATCCCGTCCCCTTCACTCCCCGTGTAACTCATCCCACCCCCTTCGCTCCCCGTGTAACTCATCCCGCCCCCTTCACTCCGTGTAACTCATCCCACCCCCTTCGCTCCCCGTGTAACTCATCCCGCCCACTTCACTCCCCGTGTAACTCATCCCATCCCCTTCACTCCCCGTATAACTCATCCCGCCCCCTTCACTCCGTGTAACTCATCCCGCCCCCTTCACTCCGTGTAACTCATCCCGCCCCCTTCACTCCGTGTAACTCATCCCGCCCCCTTCACTCCCCGTGTAACTCATCCCGTCCCTTTCACTCCCCGTGTAACTCATCCCATCCCCTTCACTCTCCGTAAAACTCATCCAGCCCCCTTCACTCCGTGTAACTCATCCCGCCCCCTTCACTCCCCATGCAACTCATTCCGCCCCTTGCACTCCCGAGTAACTCATGCCGCTCACTTCACTCCCCGTAACTCATCCCGCCCCCTTCACTCCCCTTGAAACTCATCCCATCCCCTTCACTCCCCGTGTAACTCATCCCGCCTCCTCACTCCGAATAACTCATTCCGCCCCCTTCACTCCCGAGTAACTCTTCCCGTCCTTCACTTCCGCGTAACTCATCCCGCTCCCTTCACTCCGTGTAACTCATCCCGTCCTTCACTTCCGTGTAACTCATCCCGCTCCCTTCACTCCCCGTGTAACTCATCCCGACCCCTTCACTCCCCGTGTAACTCATGCGACCCCTTCACTCCGTGTAACTCATCCCGTCCTTCACTTCCGTGTAACTCATCCCGCCCCCTTCACTCCCCGTGTAACTCATCCCGCCCCCTTCACTCCCCGTGTAACTCATCCCATCCCCTTCACTCCCCGTGTAACTCATCCCACCCCTTCACTCCCCGTGTAACTCATCCCGCCCCCTTCACTCCCCGTGTAACTCATCCCGCCCCTTCACTCCCCGTTTAACTCATCCCGTCCCCTTCACTCTCCCCGCCCACTTCACACTCACCGTGTAACTCATCCCGCTCCCTTCACTCCCCTTGTAACTCATCCCGCCCCCTTAACTCCCCGTCTAACTCATCCTGTCCCCTTCACTCCCCGTGTAACTCATCCCGCCCCCTTCACTCCCCGTGTAACTCATCCCGCTCCCTTCACTCCCCGTGTAACTCATGCCGCCCCCTTCACTCCCCGTGGAACTCATCCCGCTCCCTTCACTCCCCGTGTAACTCATCCCGCCCCCTTCACTCGCCGTGTAACTCATCCCGTCCCCTTCACGCTCCCCGGAACTCATCCCGCCCCCTTCACTCTCGCCGTAACTCATCCCGCCACCTTCACTCCCTGTGTAACTCATCCCCTCTTCACTCCCCGTGTAACTCATTCCGCCCCCTTCACTCCCCGCGTAACTGATCCCGTCCCCTTCAATCCCCATGTAACTCATCCCGACCCCTTCACTCCCCGTGTAACTCATCCCGCCCCCTTCACTCCCCATGTAACTCATCCCGCCCCCTTCGCTCCCCGTGTAAATCATCCCACCCACTTCACACCCCGTGTAACTCATCCCGCCCCTTTCACTCCCCGTGTAACTCATCCCACCGCCTTCACTCCCGTGTAACTCATCCCGCTCCCTTCACTCACCGTGTAACTCATCCCGCCCCTTTCACTCCCCGTGTAACTCATGCCGCCGCCTTCACTCCCCGTGCAACTCATCCCGCTCCCTTCACTCCCAGTGTAACTCATCCCGTCCCCTTCTCTCTCCCCGTAACTCATCCCGTCCCCTTCACTCCCCGTGTAACTCATCCCACCCCCTTCACTCCCCGTGTCCCCTTCATTCCCCGTGTTACTCATCCCGTCCCCTTCACTCCCCGTGCAACTCATCCCGCCCCCTTCACTCCCGTGTAACTCATCCCGCCCCCTTCACTCCCCGTGTATCTCATCCCGACCACTTCACTCCCCGTGTAACTCATCCCGACCCCTTCGCTCCCCGTGTAACTCATCCCGCCCCCTTCACTCCCCGTGTCCCCTTCATTCCCCGTGTTACTCATCCCGTCCCCTTCACTCCCCGTGCAACTCATCCCGCCCCCTTCACTCCTGTGTAACTCATCCCGCCCTTCACTCCCCGTGTATCTCATCCCGACCCCTTCACTCCCCGTGTAACTCATCCCGACCCCTTCGCTCCCCGCGTAACTCATCCCGCTCCTTTCACTCCCCGTGTAACTCATCCCGCTCCTTTCACTCCCATTGTAACTCATCCCGCTCCCTTCACTCCGTGTAACTCATCCTGCCCCCTTCACACGCCGTGTAACTCATCCCATCCCCTTCATTCTCCGTCTAACTCATCCCGCCCCCTTCGCACCCGTGATAACTCATCCCGCCCCCTTCACTTCCCGTGTAACTCATCGCGCCCCCTTCACTCCCCGTGTAACTCATCCCGCCCCCTTCACTCCCTGTCTAACTCATCCCGTCCCCTTGACTCCCCGTGCAACTCATCCCGCTCCGTTCACTCCCCGTGTAACTCATCCCGCCCCCTTCACTCTCCGTAAAACTCTTCCAGCCCCCTTCACTCCCCGTGTAACTCATCCCGCCCCCTTCACTCTCCCCGTAACTCATCCCGCCCCCTTCACTCCAGAGTAACTCATCCCGCCCCCTTCAGTCCCGGTATAACTCATCCCGCTCCCTTCACTCGCCATGTAACTCATCCCGCCCCCTTCGCTCCCCGTGTAAATCATCCCGCCCACTTCACTCCCCGTGTAACTCATCCCGCCGCCTTCACTCCCCGTGTAACTCATCCCGCTCCCTTCACTCACCGTGCAACTCATCCGGTCCCCTTCACTCCCCGTGTAACTCATCCGCCCCCTTCCCTCCCCGTGAAACCCATCCCGCCTCCTTCACTCCCCGGGTCCCCTTCATTCCCCGTGTTACTCATCCCGTCCCCTTCACTCCCCGTGTAACTCATCCCGCCCCCTTCACTCCCCGTGTAACTCATCCAGCTCCCTTCACTCACCGTGCAACTCATCCCGTCCCCTTCACTCTCCCCGTAGCTCAACCCGCCCCCTTCACTCCCCGTGTAACTCATCCCGTCCCCTTCACTCCCCGTGCAACTCATCCCGCTCCCTTCACTCCCCGTATAACTCATCCCGCCCCCTTCATTCTCCCCGTCTAACTCATCCCATCCCCTTCACTCCCCATGTAACTCATCCCGCCCCCTTCGCTCCCCGAGTAACTCATCCCGCCCCCTTCAATCCCGGTGTAACTCATCCCGCCCCCTTCACTCCCCGTGTAACTCATCCCGTTCCTTCACTCCCCGTGTAACACATCCCGCCCCCTTCACTCCCCGTGTAACTCATCCCGTCCCCTTCACTCGCCATGTAACTCATTCCACCCCTTCACTCCCCGTGTAACTCATTCCGCCCCCTTCACTCCCCGTGTAACTGATCCCGTCCCCTTCAATCCCCATTTAACTCATCCCGACCCCTTCACTCCCCGTGTAACTCATCCCGCCCCCTTCGCTCCCCATGTAACTCATCCCGCCCCCTTCGCTCCCCGTGTAAATCATCCCGCCCACTTCACTCCCCGTGTAACTCATCCCGCCCCTTTCACTCCCCGTGTAACTCATCCCGCCGCCTTCACTCCCCGTGTAACTCATCCCGCTCCCTTCACTCACCGTGCAACTCATCCGGTCCCCTTCACTCCCCGTGTAATTCATCCGCCCCCTTCACTCCCCGTGTAACTTATCCCGCCCCCTTCACTCTCCCCGTAGCTCAACCCGCCCCCTTCACTCTCCCCGTAGCTCAACCCGCCCCCTTCACTCCCCGTGTAACTCATCCCGCCCCCTTCACTCCCCGTGTCCCCTTCATTCCCCGTGTTACTCATCCCGCCCCCTTCACTCCCCGTGTAACTCATCCCGTCCCCTTCACTCCCCGTGCAACTCATCCCGCCCCCTTCACTCCGAATAACTCATCCCGCCCCGTTCACTCCCCGCGTAACTCATCCCATCCCCTTCACTCCGTGAAACTCATCCCGTCCCCTTCACTCCCCGTGTAACTCATCCCGTCCCCTTCACTCCCCGTGTAACTCATCCCGCCCCCTTCACTCCCCGTGTAACTCATCCCGCCCCCTTCACTCTCCGGAAAACTCATCCAGCCCCCTTCACTCTCCCCGTAACTCATCCCGCTCCCTTCACTCCGCATGTAACTCATCCCGCTCCCTTCACTCCCCGTGTAACTCATCCTACCCCGTTCACTCCCCGTGCAACTCATCCCGCCCCCTTCACTCCGTGTAACTCATCCCACCCCCTTCACTCCCCGTGTAACTCATCCCGCTCCCTTCACTCCCCGTGTAACTCATCCCGCACCCTTCACTCCCCGTGCAACTCATCCGGTCCCCTTCACTCCCCGTGTAACTCATCCGCCCCCTTCACTCCCCGTGTAACTCATCCCGTCCCCTTCACTCTCCCCGTAGCTCAACCCGCCCTCTTCATTCCCCGTGTTACTCATCCCGTCCCCTTCACTCCCCGTGTAACTCATCCCGCCCCTTCACTCCCCGTGCAACTCATCCCGCCCCCTTCACTCCGAATAACTCATTCCGTCCCCTTCACTTCCGAGTAACTCATCCCGCCCCCTTCACTCCCCGTGTAACTCATCCCGCTCTCTTCACTCCCCGTGTAACTCATCCCGCCACCTTCACTCTCCCCGTAACTCATCCCGCCCCCTTCACTCCCCTTGAAACTCATCCCGTCCCCTTCATTCCCCATGTAACTGATCCCGTCACCGTCACTCCCCGTGTATCTCACCCGCCCACTTCACTCCCCGTGAAACTCATCCCGCCCCCTTCGCTCCCCGTGTAACTCATCCCGCCCCCTTCACTCCCCGTGTAACTCATCCCACCCCCTTCCCTCCCCGTGTAACTCATCCCGCCCCCTTCACTCCCCGTGTAACTCATGCCGCCCCCTTCACTCCCCGTGTAACTCATCCCGCCCCCTTCACTCCCCGTGTAACTCAACCCGCCCCCTTCACTCCCCGTGTAACTCATCCCCCCTTCACTCTCCCCGTAACTCATCCCACCACCTGCACTCCCCGCGTAACTCATCCCGCCCCCTTCACTCCCCGCGTAACTCATCCCATCCCCTTCACTCCGTGTAACTCATCCCGCCCCCTTCACTCCCCGTGTAACTCATCCCGACCCCTTCACTCCCCGTGTTCCTCATCCCGTCCCCTTCACTCCCCGTGTATCTCATCCCGCCCCCTTTACTCCCCGTGTAACTCATCCCGCCCCCTTCACTCCCCGTGTAACTGATCCCGTCCCCTTCGCTCCGTGTAACTCATCCCGCCCCCTTCACTCCCCGAGTAACTCATCCCGCTCCCTTCACTCCCCCTGTAACTCATCCCGAACCCTTCACTCCCCGTGTAACTCATCCCGACCCCTTCGCTCCCCGTGTTCCTCATCCCGTCCCCTTCACTCCCCGTGTAACTCATCCCACCCCCTTCACTCCCCGTGTAACTCATCCCGCTCCCTTCACTCCCCCCATAACTCATCCCGCCCCCTTCACTCCCCGTGTTCCTCATCCCGCCCCCTTCACTCCCAGTGTTCCTCATCCCGTCCCCTTCACTCCGTGGAACTCATCCCACCCCCTTCACTCCCCGCGTAACTCATCCCGCCCCCTTCACTCCCCGCGTAACTCATCCCACCCCCTTCACTCCGTGTAACTCAGCCCGCCCCCTTCACTCCCCGTGTAACTCATCCCGTGCCCTTCACTCCCCGTGTAACTCATCCCGCCCCCTTCACTCTCCGAGTAACTCCTCCCGCCCCCTTCACTCCCCGAGTAACTCATCCCGCCCTCTTCACTCCCCGTGTAACTCATCCCGCCCCCTTCACTCCGGTGTAACTCATCCCTCCCCCTTCACTCCCCGTGTAACTCATCCCGCCCCCTTCACTCCCCGTGTAACTCATCCCGCCCCCTTCACTCCCCGTGTAACTCATCCCGCCCCCTTCACTCCCCGTGTAACTCATCCCATCCCCTTCACTCCCCGTGTAACTCATCCCGCTCCCTTCACTCCGTGTAACTCATCCCGCCCCCTTCACTCCCCATGTAACTCATCCCGCCCCCTTCACTCCGTGTTCCTCATCCCGCCCCCTTCACTCCGTGTAACTCATCCCACCCCCTTCACTCCCCGCGTAACTCATCCCGCCCCCTTCACTCCCCGCGTAACCCATCCCACCCCCTTCACTCCGTGCAACTCAGCCCGCCCCCTTCACTCCCCGCGAAACTCATCCCGCCCCCTTCACTCCGCGTAACTCATCCCGCCCCCTTCACTCCCCGTGTAACTCAGCCCGCCCCCTTCACTCCCCGCGAAACTCATCCCGCCCCTTCACTCCCCGCGAAACTCATCCCGTCCCCTTCACTCCCCGTGTAACTCATCCCGCCCCCTTCACTCCGTTTAACTCATCCCGCCCCCTTCACTCCCCATGTAACTCATCCCGCCCCCTTCACTCCCCATGTAACTCATCCCGCCCCCTTCACTCCCCGTGTTCCTCATCCCATCCCCTTCACTCCGTGTAACTCATCCCATCCCCTTCACTCCCCGCGTAACTCATCCCGCCCCCTTCACTCCCCGCGTAACTCATCCCACCCCCTTCACTCCGTGTAACTCATGCCGCCCCCTTCACTCCCCGTGTAACTCATCCCGCCCCCTTCACTCCCCGTGTAACTCAACCCGCCCCCTTCACTCCCCGTGTAACTCATCCCCCCTTCACTCTCCCCGTAACTCATCCCACCACCTTAACTCCCCGCGTAACTCATCCCGCCCCCTTCACTCCCCGCGTAACTCATCCCATCCTCTTCACTCCGTGTAACTCATCCCGCCCCCTTCACTCCCCGTGTAACTCATCCCGACCCCTTCACTCCCCGTGTTCCTCATCCCGTCCCCTTCACTCCCCGTGTATCTCATCCCGCCCCCTTTACTCCCCGTGTAACTCATCCCGCCCCCTTCACTCCCCGTGTAACTGATCCCGTCCCCTTCGCTCCGTGTAACTCATCCCGCCCCCTTCACTCCCCGAGTAACTCATCCCGCTCCCTTCACTCCCCCGTAACTCATCCCGAACCCTTCACTCCCCGTGTAACTCATCCCGACCCCTTCGCTCCCCGTGTTCCTCATCCCGTCCCCTTCACTCCCCGTGTAACTCATCCCGCCCCCTTCACTCCCCGTGTAACTCATCCCGCTCCCTTCACTCCCCCCATAACTCATCCCGCCCCCTTCACTCCCCGTGTTCCTCATCCCGCCCCCTTCACTCCGTGTTCCTCATCCCGTCCCCTTCACTCCGTGTAACTCATCCCACCCCCTTCAATCCCCGCGTAACTCATCCCGCCCCCTTCACTCCCCGCGTAACTCATCCCACCCCCTTCACTCCGTGTAACTCAGCCCGCCCCCTTCACTCCCCGCGAAACTCATCCCGCCCCCTTCACTCCGTGTAACTCATCCCGCCCCCTTCACTCCCCGTGTAACTCATCCCGTGCCCTTCACTCCCCGTGTAACTCATCCCGCCCCCTTCACTCCCCGTGTAACTCCTCCCGCCCCCTTCACTCCCCGAGTAACTCATCCCGCCCTCTTCACTCCCCGTGTAACTCATCCCGCCCCCTTCACTCCGGTGTAACTCATCCCTCCCCCTTCACTCCCCGTGTAACTCATCCCGCCCCCTTCACTCCCCGTGTAACTCATCCCGCCCCCTTCAGTCCCCGTGTAACTCATCCCATCCCCTTCACTCCCCGTGTAACTCATCCCGCTCCCTTCACTCCGTGTAACTCATCCCGCCCCCTTCACTCCCCATGTAACTCATCCCGCCCCCTTCACTCCCCGTGTAACTCATCCCGCCCCCTTCACTCCCCGTGTAACTCCTCCCGCCCCCTTCACTCCCCGTGTAACTCATCCCGCCCTCTTCACTCCCCGTGTAATTCATCCCGCCCCCTTCACTCCCCGTGTAACTCATCCCGCCCCCTTCACTCCGTGTAACTCATCCCGCTCCTTCACTCCCCGTGCAACTCATCCCGCCCCCTTCACTCCGAATTACTCATTCCGTCCCCTTCACTTCCGAGTAACTCATCCCGCCCCCTTCACTCCCCGTGTAACTCATCCCGCCACCTTCACTCTCCCCGTAACTCATCCCGCCCCCTTCACTCCCCGTAACTCATCCCGCCCCCTTCACTCCCCGTAACTCATCCCGCCCCCTACACTCCCCTTGAAACTCATCCCGTCCCCTTCATTCCCCGTGTAACTGATCCCGTCACCGTCACTCCCCGTGTATCTCACCCGCCCACTTCACTCCCCGTGAAACTCATCCCGCCCCCTTCGCTCCCCGTGTAACTCATCCCGCCCCCTTCGCTCCCCGTGTAACTCATCCCGCCCCCTTCACTCCGTGTAACTCATCCCACCCCCTTCCCTCCCCGTGTAACTCATGCCGCCCCCTTCACTCCCCGTGTAACTCATCCCGCCCCCTTCGCTCCCCGTGTAACTCATCCCGCCCCCTTCACTCCGTGTAACTCAACCCGCCCCCTTCACTCCCCGTGTAACTCATCCCCCCTTCGCTCCCCGCGTAACTCATCCCCCCTTCACTCCCCGTGTAACTCATCCCGTCCCCTTCACTCTCCCCGTAACTCATCCCACCACCTTCACTCCCCGCGTAACTCATCCCGCCCCCTTCACTCCCCGCGTAACTCATCCCATCCCCTTCACTCCGTGTAACTCATCCCGCCCCCTTCACTCCCCGTGTAACTCATCCCGACCCCTTCACTCCCCGTGTTCCTCATCCCGTCCCCTTCACTCCCCGGGTAACTCATCCCGCCCCCTTTACTCCCCGTGTAACTCATCCCGCCCCCTTCACTCCCCGTGTAACTGATCCCGTCCCCTTCGCTCCGTGTAACTCATCCCGACCCCTTCACTCCCCGTGTTCCTCATCCCGTCCCCTTCACTCCCCGTGTAACTCATCCCGACCCCTTCACTCCCCGTGTTCCTCATCCCGTCCCCTTCACTCCCCGTGTAACTCATCCCGCCCCCTTCACTCCCCGTGTAACTCATCCCGCTCCCTTCACTCCCCCCATAACTCCTCCCGCCCCCTTCACTCCCCGTGTAACTCATCCCGCCTCCTTCACTCCCCGTGTTCCTCATCCCGCCCCCTTCACTCCCAGTGTTCCTCATCCCGTCCCCTTCACTCCGTGTAACTCATCCCACCCCCTTCACTCCCCGCGTAACTCATCCCGCCCCCTTCACTCCCCGCGTAACTCATCCCACCCCCTTCACTCCGTGTAACTCAGCCCGCCCCCTTCACTCCCCGTGTAACTCATCCCGTCCCCTTCACTCCCCGTGTAACTCATCCCGCCCCCTTCACTCCCCGTTTAACTCCTCCCGCCCCCTTCACTCCCCGTGTAACTCATCCCGCCCTCTTCACTCCCCGTGTAACTCATCCCGCCCCCTTCACTCCCCGTGTAACTCATCCCGCCCCCTTCACTCCCCGTGTAACTCATCCCGCCTCCTTCACTCCCCGTGTAACTCATCCCGCCTCCTTCACTCCCCGTGTAACTCATCCCGCCCCCTTCACTCCCCGTGTAACTCATCCCATCCCCTTCACTCCCCGTGTAACTCATCCCGCTCCCTTCACTCCGTGTAACTCATCCCGCCCCCTTCACTCCCCATGTAACTCATCCCGCCCCCTTCACTCCCCGTGTTCCTCATCCCGCCCCCTTCACTCCCAGTGTTCCTCATCCCGTCCCCTTCGCTCCGTGTAACTCATCCCACCCCCTTCACTCCCCGCGTAACTCATCCCGCCCCCTTCACTCCCCGCGTAACTCATCCCACCCCCTTCACTCCGTGCAACTCAGCCCGCCCCCTTCACTCCCCGCGAAACTCATCCCGCCCCCTTCACTCCGCGTAACTCATCCCGCCCCCTTCACTCCCCGTGTAACTCAGCCCGCCCCCTTCACTCCCCGCGAAACTCATCCCGCCCCCTTCACTCCCCGCGAAACTCATCCCGCCCCCTTCACTCCGCGTAACTCATCCCGCCCCCTTCACTCCCCGTGTAACTCAGCCCGCCCCCTTCACTCCCCGCGAAACTCATCCCGCCCCCTTCATTCCCCGTGTAACTTATCCCGCCCCCTTCACTCCCCGTTTAACTCATCCCGCCCCCTTCACTCCCCGTGTAACTCATCCAGCTCCCTTCACTCCCCGTGTCACTCATCCCGCTCCCTTCACTCCCCGTTTAACTCATCCCGCTCCCTTCACTCCCCATGTAACTCATCCCGCCCCCTTCACTCCCCATGTAACTCATCCCGCCCCCTTCACTCCCCGTGTTCCTCATCCCGTCCCCTTCACTCCGTGTAACTCATCCCATCCCCTTCACTCCCCGCGTAACTCATCCCGCCCCCTTCACTCCCCGCGTAACTCATCCCACCCCCTTCACTCCGTGTAACTCAGCCCGCCCCCTTCACTCCCCGTGAAACTCATCCCGCCCCCTTCACTCCCCGCGAAACTCATCCCGCCCCCTTCACTCCCCGTGTAACTCATCCCGTCCCCTTCACTTCCCGTGTAACTCATCCCGCCCCCTTCACTCCCCGTGTAACTCATCCCGCCCCCTTCACTCCCCGTGTAACTCCTCCCGCCCCCTTCATTCCCCGTGTTACTCATCCCGCCCCCTTCACTCCCCGTGTAACTCATCCCGTCCCCTTCACTCCCCGTGCAACTCATCCCGCCCCCTTCACTCCGAATAACTCATCCCGCCCCGTTCACTCCCCGCGTAACTCATCCCATCCCCTTCACTCCGTGAAACTCATCCCGTCCCCTTCACTCCCCGTGTAACTCATCCCGTCCCCTTCACTCCCCGTGTAACTCATCCCGCCCCCTTCACTCCCCGTGTAACTCATCCCGCCCCCTTCACTCTCCGGAAAACTCATCCAGCCCCCTTCACTCTCCCCGTAACTCATCCCGCTCCCTTCACTCCGCATGTAACTCATCCCGCTCCCTTCACTCCCCGTGTAACTCATCCTACCCCGTTCACTCCCCGTGCAACTCATCCCGCCCCCTTCACTCCCCGTGTAACTCCTCCCGCCTCCTTCAATCCCGGTGTAACTCATCCCGCCCCCTTCACTCCCCGTGTAACTCATCCCGTTCCTTCACTCCCCGTGTAACTCATCCCGCCCCCTTCACTCCCCGTGTCCCCTTCATTCCCCGTGTTACTCATCCCGCCCCCTTCACTCCCCGTGTAACTCATCCCGTCCCCTTCACTCCCCGTGCAACTCATCCCGCCCCCTTCACTCCGAATAACTCATCCCGCCCCGTTCACTCCCCGCGTAACTCATCCCAGCCCCTTCACTCCGTGAAACTCATCCCGTCCCCTTCACTCCCCGTGTAACTCATCCCGTCCCCTTCACTCCCCGTGTAACTCATCCCGCCCCCTTCACTCCCCGTGTAACTCATCCCGCCCCCTTCACTCTCCGGAAAACTCATCCAGCCCCCTTCACTCTCCCCGTAACTCATCCCGCTCCCTTCACTCCG
The DNA here is from genome assembly GCF_052327205.1 of Somniosus microcephalus. Taxonomy (NCBI): domain Eukaryota; kingdom Metazoa; phylum Chordata; class Chondrichthyes; order Squaliformes; family Somniosidae; genus Somniosus; species Somniosus microcephalus. The sequence continues at coordinate 202,971,926 of NC_140989.1, forward strand.
CATGTAACTCATCCCGCCCCCTTCACTCCGTGTAACTCATCCCACCCCCTTCACTCCCCGTGTAACTCATCCCGCTCCCTTCACTCCCCGTGTAACTCATCCCGCTCCCTTCACTCCCCGTGCAACTCATCCGGTCCCCTTCACTCCCCGTGTAACTCATCCGCCCCCTTCACTCCCCGTGTAACTCATCCCGTCCCCTTCAATCTCCCCGTAGCTCAACCCGCCCTCTTCATTCCCCGTGTTACTCATCCCGTCCCCTTCACTCCCCGTGTAACTCATCCCGCCCCTTCACTCCCCGTGCAACTCATCCCGCCCCCTTCACTCCGAATAACTCATTCCGTCCCCTTCACTTCCGAGTAACTCATCCCGCCCCCTTCACTCCCCGTGTAACTCATCCCGCTCTCTTCACTCCCCGTGTAACTCATCCCGCCACCTTCACTCTCCCCGTAACTCATCCCGCCCCCTTCACTCCCCTTGAAACTCATCCCGTCCCCTTCATTCCCCATGTAACTGATCCCGTCACCGTCACTCCCCGTGTATCTCACCCGCCCACTTCACTCCCCGTGAAACTCATCCCGCCCCCTTCGCTCCCCGTGTAACTCATCCCGCCCCCTTCTCTCCCCGTGTAACTCAACCCGCCCCCTTCACTCCCCGTGTAACTCATCCCCCCTTCACTCTCCCCGTAACTCATCCCACCACCTTAACTCCCCGCGTAACTCATCCCGCCCCCTTCACTCCCCGCGTAACTCATCCCATCCTCTTCACTCCGTGTAACTCATCCCGCCCCCTTCACTCCCCGTGTAACTCATCCCGACCCCTTCACTCCCCGTGTTCCTCATGCCGTCCCCTTCACTCCCCGTGTATCTCATCCCGCCCCCTTTACTCCCCGTGTAACTCATCCCGCCCCCTTCACTCCCCGTGTAACTGATCCCGTCCCCTTCGCTCCGTGTAACTCATCCCGCCCCCTTCACTCCCCGAGTAACTCATCCCGCTCCCTTCACTCCCCCGTAACTCATCCCGAACCCTTCACTCCCCGTGTAACTCATCCCGACCCCTTCGCTCCCCGTGTTCCTCATCCCGTCCCCTTCACTCCCCGTGTAACTCATCCCGCCCCCTTCACTCCCCGTGTAACTCATCCCGCTCCCTTCACTCCCCCCATAACTCATCCCGCCCCCTTCACTCCCCGTGTTCCTCATCCCGCCCCCTTCACTCCGTGTTCCTCATCCCGTCCCCTTCACTCCGTGTAACTCATCCCACCCCCTTCAATCCCCGCGTAACTCATCCCGCCCCCTTCACTCCGTGTAACTCAGCCCGCCCCCTTCACTCCCCGCGAAACTCATCCCGCCCCCTTCACGCCGTGTAACTCATCCCGCCCCCTTCACTCCCCGTGTCACTCATCCCGTGCCCTTCACTCCCCGAGTAACTCATCCCGCCCTCTTCACTCCCCGTGTAACTCATCCCACCCCCTTCACTCCGGTGTAACTCATCCCTCCCCCTTCACTCCCCGTGTAACTCATCCCGCCCCCTTCACTCCCCGTGTAACTCATCCCGCCCCCTTCAGTCCCCGTGTAACTCATCCCATCCCCTTCACTCCCCGTGTAACTCATCCCGCTCCCTTCACTCCGTGTAACTCATCCCGCCCCCTTCACTCCCCATGAAACTCATCCCGCCCCCTTCACTCCGTGATCCTCATCCCGCCCCCTTCACTCCGTGCAACTCATCCCACCCCCTTCACTCCCCGCGTAACTCATCCCGCCCCCTTCACTCCCCGCGTAACCCATCCCACCCCCTTCACTCCGTGCAACTCAGCCCGCCCCCTTCACTCCCCGCGAAACTCATCCCGCCCCCTTCACTCCGCGTAACTCATCCCGCCCCCTTCACTCCCCGTGTAACTCATCCCGCCCCCTTCACTCCCCGTGTAACTCATCCCGCCCCCTTCACTCCCCGTGTAACCCATCCCATCCCCTTCACTCCCCGTGTAACTCATCCCGGTCCCTTCACTCCCCGTGTAACTCATCCCGCTCCCTTCACTCCGTGTAACTCATCCCGCCCCCTTCACTCCCCATGTAACTCATCCCGCCCCCTTCACTCCCCGTGTAACTCATCCCGCCCCCTTCACTCCCCGTGTAACTCCTCCCGCCCCCTTCACTCCCCGTGTAACTCATCCCGCCCTCTTCACTCCCCGTGTAATTCATCCCGCCCCCTTCACTCCCCGTGTAACTCATCCCGCCCCCTTCACTCCGTGTAACTCATCCCGCTCCTTCACTCCCCGTGCAACTCATCCCGCCCCCTTCACTCCGAATTACTCATTCCGTCCCCTTCACTTCCGAGTAACTCATCCCGCCCCCTTCACTCCCCGTGTAACTCATCCCGCCACCTTCACTCTCCCCGTAACTCATCCCGCCCCCTTCACTCCCCGTAACTCATCCCGCCCCCTACACTCCCCTTGAAACTCATCCCGTCCCCTTCATTCCCCGTGTAACTGATCCCGTCACCGTCACTCCCCGTGTATCTCACCCGCCCACTTCACTCCCCGTGAAACTCATCCCGCCCCCTTCGCTCCCCGTGTAACTCATCCCGCCCCCTTCGCTCCCCGTGTAACTCATCCCGCCCCCTTCACTCCGTGTAACTCATCCCACCCCCTTCCCTCCCCGTGTAACTCATGCCGCCCCCTTCACTCCCCGTGTAACTCATCCCCCCTTCGCTCCCCGCGTAACTCATCCCGTGCCCTTCACTCCCCGAGTAACTCATCCCGCCCTCTTCACTCCCCGTGTAACTCATCCCGCCCCCTTCACTCCGGTGTAACTCATCCCTCCCCCTTCACTCCCCGTGTAACTCATGCCGCCCCCTTCACTCCCCGTGTAACTCATCCCCCCTTCACTCCCCGTGTCACTCATCCCGTGCCCTTCACTCCCCGAGTAACTCATCCCGCCCTCTTCACTCCCCGTGTAACTCATCCCGCCCCCTTCACTCCGGTGTAACTCATCCCTCCCCCTTCACTCCCCGTGTAACTCATCCCGCCCCCTTCACTCCCCGTGTAACTCATCCCGCCCCCTTCAGTCCCCGTGTAACTCATCCCATCCCCTTCACTCCCCGTGTAACTCATCCCGCTCCCTTCACTCCGTGTAACTCATCCCGCCCCCTTCACTCCCCATGAAACTCATCCCGCCCCCTTCACTCCGTGATCCTCATCCCGCCCCCTTCACTCCGTGCAACTCATCCCACCCCCTTCACTCCCCGCGTAACTCATCCCGCCCCCTTCACTCCCCGCGTAACCCATCCCACCCCCTTCACTCCGTGCAACTCAGCCCGCCCCCTTCACTCCCCGCGAAACTCATCCCGCCCCCTTCACTCCCCGTGTAACTCATCCCGCCCCCTTCACTCCCCGTGTAACCCATCCCATCCCCTTCACTCCCCGTGTAACTCATCCCGGTCCCTTCACTCCCCGTGTAACTCATCCCGCTCCCTTCACTCCGTGTAACTCATCCCGCCCCCTTCACTCCCCATGTAACTCATCCCGCCCCCTTCACTCCCCGTGTAACTCATCCCGCCCCCTTCACTCCCCGTGTAACTCCTCCCGCCCCCTTCACTCCCCGTGTAACTCATCCCGCCCTCTTCACTCCCCGTGTAATTCATCCCGCCCCCTTCACTCCCCGTGTAACTCATCCCGCCCCCTTCACTCCGTGTAACTCATCCCGCTCCTTCACTCCCCGTGCAACTCATCCCGCCCCCTTCACTCCGAATTACTCATTCCGTCCCCTTCACTTCCGAGTAACTCATCCCGCCCCCTTCACTCCCCGTGTAACTCATCCCGCCACCTTCACTCTCCCCGTAACTCATCCCGCCCCCTTCACTCCCCGTAACTCATCCCGCCCCCTACACTCCCCTTGAAACTCATCCCGTCCCCTTCATTCCCCGTGTAACTGATCCCGTCACCGTCACTCCCCGTGTATCTCACCCGCCCACTTCACTCCCCGTGAAACTCATCCCGCCCCCTTCGCTCCCCGTGTAACTCATCCCGCCCCCTTCGCTCCCCGTGTAACTCATCCCGCCCCCTTCACTCCGTGTAACTCATCCCACCCCCTTCCCTCCCCGTGTAACTCATGCCGCCCCCTTCACTCCCCGTGTAACTCATCCCCCCTTCGCTCCCCGCGTAACTCATCCCGTGCCCTTCACTCCCCGAGTAACTCATCCCGCCCTCTTCACTCCCCGTGTAACTCATCCCGCCCCCTTCACTCCGGTGTAACTCATCCCTCCCCCTTCACTCCCCGTGTAACTCATGCCGCCCCCTTCACTCCCCGTGTAACTCATCCCCCCTTCACTCCCCGTGTCACTCATCCCGTGCCCTTCACTCCCCGAGTAACTCATCCCGCCCTCTTCACTCCCCGTGTAACTCATCCCGCCCCCTTCACTCCGGTGTAACTCATCCCTCCCCCTTCACTCCCCGTGTAACTCATCCCGCCCCCTTCACTCCCCGTGTAACTCATCCCGCCCCCTTCAGTCCCCGTGTAACTCATCCCATCCCCTTCACTCCCCGTGTAACTCATCCCGCTCCCTTCACTCCGTGTAACTCATCCCGCCCCCTTCACTCCCCATGAAACTCATCCCGCCCCCTTCACTCCGTGATCCTCATCCCGCCCCCTTCACTCCGTGCAACTCATCCCACCCCCTTCACTCCCCGCGTAACTCATCCCGCCCCCTTCACTCCCCGCGTAACCCATCCCACCCCCTTCACTCCGTGCAACTCAGCCCGCCCCCTTCACTCCCCGCGAAACTCATCCCGCCCCCTTCACTCCGCGTAACTCATCCCGCCCCCTTCACTCCCCGTGTAACTCATCCCGCCCCCTTCACTCCCCGTGTAACTCATCCCGCCCCCTTCACTCCCCGTGTAACCCATCCCATCCCCTTCACTCCCCGTGTAACTCATCCCGGTCCCTTCACTCCCCGTGTAACTCATCCCGCTCCCTTCACTCCGTGTAACTCATCCCGCCCCCTTCACTCCCCATGTAACTCATCCCGCCCCCTTCACTCCCCGTGTAACTCATCCCGCCCCCTTCACTCCCCGTGTAACTCCTCCCGCCCCCTTCACTCCCCGTGTAACTCATCCCGCCCTCTTCACTCCCCGTGTAATTCATCCCGCCCCCTTCACTCCCCGTGTAACTCATCCCGCCCCCTTCACTCCGTGTAACTCATCCCGCTCCTTCACTCCCCGTGCAACTCATCCCGCCCCCTTCACTCCGAATTACTCATTCCGTCCCCTTCACTTCCGAGTAACTCATCCCGCCCCCTTCACTCCCCGTGTAACTCATCCCGCCACCTTCACTCTCCCCGTAACTCATCCCGCCCCCTTCACTCCCCGTAACTCATCCCGCCCCCTACACTCCCCTTGAAACTCATCCCGTCCCCTTCATTCCCCGTGTAACTGATCCCGTCACCGTCACTCCCCGTGTATCTCACCCGCCCACTTCACTCCCCGTGAAACTCATCCCGCCCCCTTCGCTCCCCGTGTAACTCATCCCGCCCCCTTCGCTCCCCGTGTAACTCATCCCGCCCCCTTCACTCCGTGTAACTCATCCCACCCCCTTCCCTCCCCGTGTAACTCATGCCGCCCCCTTCACTCCCCGTGTAACTCATCCCCCCTTCGCTCCCCGCGTAACTCATCCCCCCTTCACTCCCCGTGTAACTCATCCCGTCCCCTTCACTCTCCCCGTAACTCATCCCACCACCTTCACTCCCCGCGTAACTCATCCCGCCCCCTTCACTCCCCGCGTAACTCATCCCATCCCCTTCACTCCGTGTAACTCATCCCGCCCCCTTCACTCCCCGTGTAACTCATCCCGACCCCTTCACTCCCCGTGTTCCTCATCCCGTCCCCTTCACTCCCCGTGTAACTCATCCCGCCCCCTTTACTCCCCGTGTAACTCATCCCGCCCCCTTCACTCCCCGTGTAACTGATCCCGTCCCCTTCGCTCCGTGTAACTCATCCCGACCCCTTCACTCCCCGTGTTCCTCATCCCGTCCCCTTCACTCCCCGTGTAACTCATCCCGACCCCTTCACTCCCCGTGTTCCTCATCCCGTCCCCTTCACTCCCCGTGTAACTCATCCCGCCCCCTTCACTCCCCGTGTAACTCATCCCGCTCCCTTCACTCCCCCCATAACTCATCCCGCCCCCTTCACTCCCCGTGTAACTCATCCCGCTCCCTTCACTCCCCCCATAACTCATCCCGCCACCTTCACTCCCCGTGTAACTCATCCCGCCTCCTTCACTCCCCGTGTTCCTCATCCCGCCCCCTTCACTCCCAGTGTTCCTCATCCCGTCCCCTTCACTCCGTGTAACTCATCCCACCCCCTTCACTCCCCGCGTAACTCATCCCGCCCCCTTCACTCCCCGCGTAACTCATCCCACCCCCTTCACTCCGTGTAACTCAGCCCGCCCCCTTCACTCCCCGTGTAACTCATCCCGTCCCCTTCACTCCCCGTGTAACTCATCCCGCCCGCTTCACTCCCCGTTTAACTCCTCCCGCCCCCTTCACTCCCCGTGTAACTCATCCCGCCCTCTTCACTCCCCGTGTAACTCATCCCGCCCCCTTCACTCCCCGTGTAACTCATCCCGCCCCCTTCACTCCCCGTGTAACTCATCCCGCCTCCTTCACTCCCCGTGTAACTCATCCCGCCTCCTTCACTCCCCGTGTAACTCATCCCGCCCCCTTCACTCCCCGTGTAACTCATCCCATCCCCTTCACTCCCGGTGTAACTCATCCCGCTCCCTTCACTCCGTGTAACTCATCCCGCCCCCTTCACTCCCCATGTAACTCATCCCGCCCCCTTCACTCCCCGTGTTCCTCATCCCGCCCCCTTCACTCCCAGTGTTCCTCATCCCGTCCCCTTCGCTCCGTGTAACTCATCCCACCCCCTTCACTCCCCGCGTAACTCATCCCGCCCCCTTCACTCCCCGCGAAACTCATCCCGCCCCCTTCACTCCGCGTAACTCATCCCGCCCCCTTCACTCCCCGTGTAACTCAGCCCGCCCCCTTCACTCCCCGCGAAACTCATCCCGCCCCCTTCACTCCCCGCGAAACTCATCCCGCCCCCTTCACTCCGTGTAACTCATCCCGTCCCCTTCACTCCCCGTGTAACTCATCCCGCCCCCTTCACTCCCCGTGTAACTCATCCCGCTCCCTTCACTCCCCGTGTAATTCATCCCGCCCCCTTCACTCCCCGTGTAACTCATCCCGCTCCCTTCACTCCCCGTGTTACTCATCCCGCCATCTTCACTCCCCGTGTAACTCATCCCGCCCCCTTCACTCCCCGTGTAACTCATCCCGCCCCCTTCACTCCCCGTGTAACTCATCCCATCCCCTTCACTCCCCGTGTAACTCATCCCGCTCCCTTCACTCCCCGTGTAACTCATCCCGCTCCCTTCACTCCGTGTAACTCATCCCGCCCCCTTCACTCCCCATGTAACTCATCCCGCCCCCTTCACTCCCCGTGTAACTCCTCCCGCCCCCTTCACTCCCCGTGTAACTCATCGCGCCCTCTTCACTCCCCGTGTAATTCATCCCGCCCCTTCACTCCCCGTGTAACTCATCCCGCTCCCTTCACTCCCCGTGTTCCTCATCCCGCCATCTTCACTCCCCGTGTAACTCATCCCGCCCCCTTCACTCCCCGTGTAACTCATCCCATCCCCTTCACTCCCCGTGTAACTCATCCCGCTCCCTTCACTCCCCGTGTAAGTCATCCCGCTCCCTTCACTCCGTGTAACTCATCCCGCCCCCTTCACTCCCCGTGCAACTCATCCCGCCCCCTTCACTCCCCATGTAACTCATCCCGCCCCCTTCACTCCCCGTGTAACTCATCCCGCCCCCTTCACTCTGTGCAACTCATCCCGCCCCCTTCACTCTGTGTAACTCATCCCGCCCCCTTCACTCCCCGTGTAACTCATCCCTCCCCCTTCACTCCGTGTAACTCATCCCGCCCCCTTCACTCCCCGTGTAACTCATCCCGCCCCCTTCACTCCCCGCGAAACTCATCCCGCCCCCTTCACTCCGTGTAACTCATCCCGCCCCCTTCACTCCCCGTGTAACTCAGCCCGCCCCCTTCACTCCCCGCGAAACTCATCCCGCCCCCTTCACTCCGTGTAACTCATCCCGCTCCCTTCACTCCCCGTGTAACTCATCCCGCTCCCTTCACTCCGTTTAACTCATCCCGCCCCCTTCACTCCCCATGTAACTCATCCCGCCCCTTCACTCCCCGTGTAACTCATCCCGCCCCCTTCACTCCCAGTGTTCCTCATCCCGTCCCCTTCACTCCGTGTAACTCATCCCATCCCCTTCACTCCCCGCGTAACTCATCCCTCCCCCTTCACTCCGTTTAACTCATCCCGCCCCCTTCACTCCCCGTGTAACTCAGCCCGCCCCCTTCACTCCCCGTGTAACTCATCCCGCCCCCTTCACTCCCCGTGTAACTCATCCCGCCCCCTTCACTCTCCGTGTAACTCATCCCGCCCCCTTCACTCCCCGTGTAACTCATCCCGCCCCCTTCACTCCCCGTGTAACTCATCCCGCCCCCTTCACTCCCAGTGTTCCTCATCCCGTCCCCTTCACTCCGTGTAACTCATCCCATCCCCTTCACTCCCCGCGTAACTCATCCCTCCCCCTTCACTCCGTTTAACTCATCCCGCCCCCTTCACTCCCCGTGTAACTCAGCCCGCCCCCTTCACTCCCCGCGAAACTCATCCCGCCCCCTTCACTCCCCGTGTAACTCATCCCGTCCCCTTCACTCCGTGTATCTCATCCCGCCCCCTTCACTCCCCGTGTAACTCCTCCCGCCCCCTTCACTCCCCGTGTAACTCATCCCGCCCTCTTCACTCCCCGTGTAACTCATCCCGCTCCCTTCACTCCCCGTGTTACTCATCCCGCCATCTTCACTCCCCGTGTAACTCATCCCGCCCCCTTCACTCCCCGTGTAACTCATCCCGCTCCCTTCACTCTCCGTGTAACTCATCCCGCCCCTTCACTCCCCGTGTAACTCATCCCGCCCCCTTCACTCCGTGTAACTCATCCCGCTCCCTTCACTCCCCGTGTAACTCATCCCGCTCCCTTCACTCAACGTGTAACTCATCCCGCTCCCTTCACTCAACTTGTAACTCATCCCGCTCCCTTCACTCCCCGTGTTACTCATCCCGCCATCTTCACTCCCCGTGTAACTCATCCCGCCCCCTTCACTCCCCGTGTAACTCATCCCGCCCCCTTCACTCCCCGTGTAACTCATCCCGCTCCCTTCACTCCCCATGTAACTCATCCCGCCCCTTCACTCCCCATGTAAGAATTGCGTCACCATGTCAATGTGCTCAGCAGCTCAAGTTCATTTTAAATGGGAGAGAAACTGCACTGGGAAATTCTATTCAATACAAAGTAGAAGTTACTGTACCTGGTAAACTTTTGATCTCTGCCCTGTGAATCCATCCCACAGAATGACTGTCCCTTCATAGTCACTGCTCGCTAACAGGTTCTTGTGGTAACTGCTCCAGCTGATACAGCTGAAATCAAATCGGCAAAACACATCATCATGAACAGCTTCTAGAACTTCCTCACAGCATACTCCAATGACACAGGCTAACAGCTATCTGCCACAACCTTGGAACAGGAGGAGGGCATTCAGCCCCTTGAACTTGTTGTGTCATTCTATTAGATTATGGCTGATCTGTACCTAAACTCCAAATCTCGATAGCCTTGGCCAACTCGGCTTGGTCGACCTCAGCTCCAATAGATCCCCAGCATCCACAGTTTTCTGGGGGACAGAGTTCCAGATTTTCACTGCCCTTTGTGAAGAACTGCTTCCTGACAACACCCCTTAACAGTCCAGCTCTAATTTTAAGGTTATGCCTCTTGTTCTGGACTCCCCACCAGAGCAAACAGTTTCTCTTTTATCTACCCTATCAACTCCTTTAATCATCTTAAACACCTCAAGTAGTTCACCCCTTAATCTTCTATATTCAAGGGATCCTCGGTTCCGAGGGACTGCCGGAGAAGATATTCGAGGGAATACAAGCCTAGTCTATGCAACCTATCATAATTTAACCTTCTATCCCCGGTATCATTCTGGTGAATCTACAGTACACCCACTCCAAGGCCAATATAGCCTTCCTGAGGTGCGGTGCCCAGAACTGAACACTGTTCTCCAGCTGGGGTCTAACCAGAGCTCTGTACAGCCGTAATCCAGCCCGAGATAAAGGCCAATATTCCAATAGCTTTTTAAATTATTTATTGTACCTGTCTACTCGCTTTTCCACTCTCTTATGATTACTTAGGGACTCCCCAGGCCCTTAGACATCGAGTTAGAATCATAGAATGATAAAAGACAGAAGGAGGCTATTCGGCCCATCGTGCTCTTTGAAGTGATCCAATTAGTCCCCTTCCACATAGCCGTGCAAATTTTTCCCTTTAAAGAAATATATCTAATTCCCTCCCATAACCATCTGTACAGTCGGTGAGTTCCTGCCCGGGAACACCGGAGGAATTTCTCGACATCTACCCTCTCAATCCCCTTCATAATTTTGAAGAACTATCAGCATTACCTTTTAGAGAGAAAAGAGCTCCAGCCTTTTCTGCTTTTTATATCCTCTCAGTTCTGGTATGATCCTTGTAAATCTATTGAGCACATTCGCCAGTGCCTCTATATCCGTTTGATGGGACAGTGTAGAGGGAGCTTTGCTCTGCATCTAACCCGTGCTGTACCTGCCCTGGGAGTGTTTGATGGGACAGTGTAGAGGGAGACTTACTCTGTATCTAACCCGTGCTGTACCTGCCCTGGGAGTGTTTGATGGGACAGTGTAGAGGGAGACTTACTCTGCATCTAACCCGTGCTGTACCTGCCCTGGGAGTGTTTGATGGGACAGTGTAGAGGGAGACTTACTCTGTATCTAACCCGTGCTGTACCTGCCCTGGGAGTGTTTGATGGGACAGTGTAGAGGGAGACTTACTCTGTATCTAACCCGTGCTGTACCTGCCCTGGGAGTGTTTGATGGGACAGTGTAGAGGGAGCTTTACTCTGTATCTAACCCGTGCTGTACCTGCCCTGGGAGTGTTTGATGGGACAGTGTAGAGGGAGACTTACTCTGTATCTAACCCGTGCTGTACTTGCCCTGGGAGTGTTTGATGGGACAGTGTAGAGGGAGCTTTACTCTGTATCTAACCCGTGCTGTACCTGCCCTGGGAGTGTTTGATGGGACAGTGTAGAGGGAGCTTTACTCTGTATCTAACCCGTGCTGTACTTGCCCTGGGAGTGTTTGATGGGACAGTGTAGAGGGAGCTTTACTCTGTATCTAACCCATGCTGTACCTGCCCTGGGAGTGTTTGATGGGACAGTGTAGAGGGGGCTTTACTCTGTATCTAACCCGTGCTGTACCTGACCTGGGAGTTGAGAGCGAAAGTCCGCATTACCCAAGTAACTCAAATGTTATTTCTGGGAAGTTGTGCGATCAGCACACGAGTTAAAACAGCTTTCTGCTGAGCATGTGTTGTAAATTGTGTAATCAGGCCTAAAAGCAAGGATATCTTCACAGGGAAGTAAAATAGTAAGAATGTATAAGAGTCATTCAGCCATATCTGTAATGGTCTGGAGTATGTCAGCTTGGTCACTTGTGTTATGGGGGAAATGAGAAGAGTTTGACGGAAATTAGATCACCTCTAGGCATGGTAATAAATGATGGGAAAGTTTATGACAGCAATCAACATACTTGTGTTTATGGAAGTGCATCTTTGTTGGGTTTATGTTATTCTGTTGTCATTTGTATGTATCTTTGATGTACTATGATTTATTGGTGGTATGCATGGAATGCAGTGATCAAAGGTGAAATTTGGTATGAGAGATGTGAGTGAACCACTGTTCAGCAGCCCATACTGGAATCGTGAAGTATGTCTCAGCACCTGATACTGGAATCGTGGATACGATGATGCCTCACAGAGCCCATACTGGTTGTAGATGGTATCAGGTTTCAATAAAGACTGATCTTTATTGCCGAGAACAGACTTTAACAGCAACACAATTCATGAGATAAATGCCAGCATTGCAAGAGACTGTGAATCAAAACACAACATGCACCTGGCCCAACACCCCACCCTCGATGAGGAATGTCTTTACAACCGCGTCCACATCCACAGGAAACGAATATCGATCTTTGCTAAAGCCCTGAAGGACGTCGCTTTTAACCGGGTCCATACCCAGACCCCAAGAGGACCCCCCCCCCCCCCGACCACCAGAGATCAGCGGGGTACATACCAGGACCACTACAGAGACCACCACCACACCAACCGGGACCAGAGAGGATCCCCATGCACAACAACAATATCCGACCTGCACCACTCCTGTCCCACAGGGGAACAGGACCGCTCCCAGCCAGACAGAGGGAGAGATGCACAGGGCGTACGCAATATCTCAGACAGAGACAATCCATTAAGAGACAATAAGCAGACGTGCAGCAGCATCTACTTCTGCCTTATGGATCAGAAAATGAAAAAAATCAAGGACTAATTAATAGAAAGAATTGTAACCAAGTAGTATTAGCATTTATAGACAACTGAGATGATCTTTTTTTCCCACATTTAGACACGACAAACACATATCATTCTTTAACATATCATAGTAAAAGATCAAACTTAACATGAAATCCTTATATATTTCGACCTGGAATATCCAAGGTCTACGCTCTTCGGTGCTCGACGTGAAGAGTAGGACCCCAGAGTTCACAGATGAAACTAAAGATCTAGATATTATCATTTTACAGGAAACTTGGTATAAAGGAAAAGGACACACTGGCCGTCCCCAAGGGTACACAGAGCTGGTGGTCCCCTCCAATAAATTACCAGGAGTAACCCAAGGCAGAGACTCCGGAGGCATACTGATTTGGTTTAAAACAGAGCTTAAGAATTGCATCAAATTTATTAAAAAAAGGCGAAAACCACATGTGGCTCAAAATTGAGAGGGGGATTATCTCTAACACCCAAGATGTTTTCATTTGCGCACTCTATATCCCCCCAACGGAATCCCCGTATTTTAAAGAGGACACCTTCTCCAACATTGAGAGGGAGATTATCCAATTCCAGGCCAAGGGGAACGTGTTGATCTGTGGTGACCTCAATTCAAGAACTGGCGAAGAACCAGACTTCACCAATAATCAGGGAAACAATTACATATTCGGGAATAACCACTTCGATATCCCTTCCCTTCCATACAGGCATAACTGCGACAAGCAGACAAATACGAACGGAAAACAACTCCTACAGCGCTGTCGAAGCCTGGGTCTGTACATTGTCAATGGTAGGTTCATGGGAGACCTCCAAGGAAGACCGACCTATTGCTCACCTCTTGGCTGCAGCACCGTAGACTATATGATTACGGATTTGGACCCATCCTCTTTCAGAGCATTCACAGTCAAACTACAAACAACACTGTCAGATCATAGTCAAATTACTATGTATCTCAAAAAGACAGAAACAAACAACATAGAAACACAACCCAGTAAACTGTACAACACCAAAAAATCGTACAGATGGGCCAAAAACGACACGGAAAAATACCAGAAAGCAATTAGCGATGAATCAACTCAAGCTCTCTTGGACACCTTTCTGGATAACATATACACACACAATAAAGAAGGCGTAAACCGGGCAGTGAATAACCTAAACAATATTTTTGATAATTTGGCAACAAGGTCAAACTTGATAGCTCGCAAGAACAAACCCAAAACAAAAAACTATGAAAAATGGTTTGACCCAGATTGCCATAACATGAGGAAAAAACTTAGAAAATTATCAAACCAAAAACACAGACATCCAGAAAACGAGGAATTACGCCTTACTTATTGTCAGACACTAACACAATACAGAAACACACTCAGAACCAAAAAAGAGCAATATATTAAGAATACACTCAGCTCCATTGAGGAATCCATTGATTCCAATTGTTTCTGGGACAACTGGAATACATTACACAAAAAACAACACGACAAATTGGCCATTCAAAATGGAGACACATGGGAAAACCACTTTGAAAAATTATACCAGAAAAACACACTAAGGCCAGAGCAACACCAAATATGCAAAAAACTGGAAAAGCTCGAAATGGCCATAAAAGATAACCAAAACCCACTAGACTCCATAATAACAGAAAAAGAACTTTTTGAAAAACTCAAGGACCTGCGACCAGGAAAAGCTTGCGGGGCAGACGGCATACTAAGCGAGATGATTAAACACACAGACGATAAAATGAAACTGGCTATCCTAAAACTCTTCAACTTGGTTCTGAGTGTCGGTTACTTCCCTGATATCTGGAACAAAGGACTCATGACGCCCATATACAAAAGTGGGGACAAAGTCGACCCAAATAACTATCGAGGCAGCTGTGTAAACAGTAACCTGGGGAAGGTATTCTGTAGTATCATAAACAAAAGACTTATAAACTTCCTTGAGGAGCACAATGTCTTGAGTAAAAGCCAAATTGGATTCCTGCCAAACTATAGAACATCAGATCATATCTTCACCCTACAGACCCTAATTGACAAACACGTTCATCAAAACAAAAGCAAAATCTACGCATGCTTTATAGATTTCCAGAAGGCTTTCGATTCCATCTGGCATGACGGTTTATTCCTGAAACTTATCGAAAGCGGGGTAGGGGGAAAAACATATGATGTAATTAAATCAATGTACACAAACAACAAATGTGCAGTAAAAATTGGAGACAAACAAACAAAATACTTCCCACAGGGGCGGGGGGTGACGCAGGGCTCGCCAATCTCACCGACACTCTTTAATATTTACATAAATGAATTGGCAAAACTACTTGAACAATCTACAGCACCCAGCCGCACCCTATATGAATCCAAGGTTAAATTCCTCCTCTATGCAGACAACCTGGTTCTGCTGTCACCAACTAAGGAGGGTCTACAGCAGAACCTGGATCTGCTGGAGTCGTACTGCCAGACTTGGGCACTGACAATAAATCCCCAAAAAACCAAAGTCCTTGTGTTCCAGCAAAGATCCAGACATCAGGGACCCAAAATAAATTTCACACTAGGAACAACCAAAATTGAACAAACCACTAACTACACATACTTGGGCTTAAAAATCAGTTCTACGGGAAATTTCAAACTGGCTGTGAATGAACTGAAAGAGAAAGCAAGAAGGGCTTTCTATGCCATTAAAAAGTCAATCCAAATAGAAATCCCAATTAGCATTTGGCTCAAAATTTTCAAATCAGTAATTGAACCAATTGCACTCTATGGCAGTGAAGTGTGGGGACCGCTAACACAACAAGAATTTGCAAAATGGGACAAACACCCAATTGAGATCCTACATGCAGAATTCTGTAAAAGTATCCTCCGGACTCAAAGGAAAACCGTAAACAATGCATGCAGGGCAGAACTAGGCCAATATCCATTAATAATCACTATCCAAAAAAGAGCCACCAAATTTTGGAAACACCTAGAAATGAGCAACCCCCAATGCTATCATTACGAAGCCCTGAAATGCCAAGAGAGGACCATAAAGAAGAATACCCTCAGTCAACTAGTCCTGGGACTCAGTGAAGTAACTACTAACACTGCTAACAATAACCAGCCCCAGGACAGTGACAGCGTAACACAAAGAATTCGACCCAACACAATTGTCACTAAACAAAAGGAAAAATATCTGTCATATTGGGCAGAAACAACAAAAATCCAAAGCAAACTCAATTGCTACTTGGCCCTAAACAGACAATACAACATGGCTGATTACCTGACCATGGTAAAGGATAGCAAACTGAGAAAAACCTTGACAATGTACAGACTTAGTGAACATAGCCTGGCGATCGAAAAAGGTAGACACAGGCAGACCCGACTACCAAGAGAGGACAGGATATGCTCTCACTGCAGTCAGGGAGCGGTGGAGACAGAGATGCACTTCCTCACAGCTTGTAGAAAATATCAGGGCATAAGGGAGAATTTCTATCCAAAATTCACAAAAATATGCCCGGAATTCAGAAATTTGAATGACGACCAAAAACTCCCATACCTACTAGGGGAAGAGAGAAATTGTGTAACACTAGCGGCACACTATGTTACAGCTTGCCATAAACAGAGGGACAACCACTAAATATAAGAAAAGAGTATATATAAATTATATGAAAGTATATTTATACACTCAGGGATATATCTGTTTATACACTGTATGGATAGATCTGTATTTTTGTGTACAAACATGAATGTTTTTCGATGCTTTGGCAACATAAGATGTAACTTGTCATGCCAATAAAGCGATTTGAATTGAATTGAATTGAATTGACTGATCCTGCATTGCTACAACTGAGTGAGAGAGAGATCTGGCGTTTAAACTAAGAAAAGGAACAAGAAAGCAGTCCCACATCTTGGTGACCCTGACGTGATTTTTTTTCAAATTTAGTTAAGTCTGAGCTGGACCAACATGATATTTTCAAAGTTTGTCATGTCGAAGTTGGTTCAGTGATTTTTTCACATTTCGTTGAAGTTGGATTTGGTTCGAGGAAGTGTTTCCCACACATCAGTTCGAGGGGTGTGTATTCTCTTAGTTGTCGCGACTTAAAGGGATCTCCAGTTCGCAATGGGAGGATCAGAGAATATCCAGACGAGGTCCTTTCATTTCTTAATAAATGGATCGAGTCTAAAGGGGGCCCTACGGGATAGGGCAGGAAACAATGACTGGAGGATGGAGAGAGGCACAGCAGCCCTTAGTGGAGAGTGCCCAGTTAAAAAAGATTGTGTTAGGGTTAAAAAGTGAGAGAGAGAGAACGGTGTTAGTGTTACAGCATCAAATGCTGGGGATTCAGAAATTAGGAGGAAGCCGAGGCCAGAGATAGGGAAGTCTCAGAACTTATACAGCAGTGAGCAGGACGTACAGAGCAGCTAGCAGCAGCCAGGAAAGAGACAGAGAACTGGCGATTCCAGGTGCTCGGAGCAGCCAGGACTATTCTGATGCTTGATCAGCAGCTTGCTGCTGAACAGAACAGGAATCAAGAACGAGAGAAAGGAATCTCGAAGCTGCAGCATTTGGTGATTTTAGCTTGTCCAGCGGAGACAGAAATTGATGAAGCCTGGTGGTGTTCAGAGGATTCCCCAGGTCCAAGAGTTGAAAAGGGGATTAAGGGACAGGGAGCATGGCCATCATTCCCTTCCGCACCCCCTTTGACTTCTCTGACTTCAGAGCCCTGAACCTGCGTGGTTCGAGTGGCAATGTTCGGTATGGAGGAGGAGCAGTGAGATGCCTCTTCAGCTCCTCAGATGCTTGTCACCCCGCAACATTACACCCGACCTTCCAGTAATGTGGAGAGCGCGGGGAGCACGTTCGGGCGGACAATGCGAGAACATGATCATGAATCTTTCACTCCCTATGGAAGTCGAGAAGGGAACACTACCTTTAGTGGTTTTGGGGATTCCTGGCAGGAGCAAGGAGGGGTAAATTTACAGGACGAGAGCTATCCTTGGTGAAGTGGGACCTGCACCGCTTCAGGATCTTAAGTTTTCTCAATGGTGGTGTAATATTCTCGGGTGGTGACAGTCAGGGGAAATATCAGAGAAGCAGAGGGTTCATACAGTTATATGGGCTTTAGGGAATCAGCGGGGAAAGGTGTTAGATTTTGAAACAAACCCCAGGTCCCTGCTCGGTAGAATAATAGTTGCTCATTCGGGCAGAGTTGAAAAAGCGCCTTGCCTTACCAGAGGAAGGACCCAGGGAAGTGGGGGAACGTATATTCCAGTTGTGTAAAGGCTTGGGAACAAGTTGGATTGACATCAGTTATTATGGGGATGATAGAGAGAGAGATTATTTTGATCCTTCTACCCGCCCCTCAGTAGTGCTGGAAGTAAATGCCTGGGGTGGGGACAAGAGTTTTGATAAATTTATGGTGAAGGTGGAAAGCCTGTAGCAGACAGCTGCAGGTATCCAGGTCATGGAAGCGAGACAGGGGTGACAGTGATGGAAGTCAGATGGACCCGAGTGGATAAATACCGGGTGGGGTCGGATGAGGGGAGCGGGGCCCGGAGGAACCTAGGTTCCGACCCATTGATTAATAGAGGACAGGGATAGATTGGCTAAAGTAGAGAAGTTAGAACAAAAGTTGAAGAATCAGGAAAAGGAAGCAATGAGACCTCAATCCAGTTGGTAAGGCCGGGGGAAGATTCCGCAAGTGAGGCCGCGCTTCAAACACACGTCATTCTCTTAGGACCCTTACTTCAGGATAAGGGTGTCCGTCCCCTTATTGAGCTATCTGTGGAAGGGCAATGGAAATGATCTTTAATTGACACACAGTCCGCCGAATGAATGCAGGTTGAGGTGGTCCTGGAGGGAGGGGATCTCCCTCCCCAGAGACAGTACCCCATCACCCCAGACTCAGGAGGAGCAATTACTGAGAAACTGATGCAGAAACAGTTAGAGATGAAAGCAATGGGAGAAACTTGCTCAGAGCACTTGAAGTTTCTGTACGAATGGGCTGTCTCAGAACTGATGGGATGTTCAGTGAAAACCTAAAATGTGGGAGTTGTAAGCATGGTCAAAAGGGAGGCAGAATGAGACTTGGAATGTTGAAAATGTTGAGAGGCACAGTTACAGCAGTTCCGAAGGGTGAACTGAGAGAAGGACTGGGATTCTCGACTGAATCTTCAGCGTTTCCTTTACCCTATGTTGTTATACCATCTTCAGCTGCTTCATCAATGACCTTCCCTCCAACATAAGGTCAGAAATAGAGATGTTCGCTGACGACTGCACAGTGTTCAGTGCCATTTGCAGCTCCACAGATAATGAAGCAGTCCATGCCCACATGCAACAAGACCTGGACGACGTTCAGGCTTGGGCTGATAAGTGGCAGGTAACATTCGCGCCACAGAAGTGCCAGGCAATGACTATCTCCAACAAGCGAGAGTCTAACCACCTCCCCAGGCCATTCAATGGCATCACCATCGCCGAATCCCCCACAATCAACATCCTGGGGGGTCACCATTAACCAGAAACTTAACTCAACCAGCCACATAAATACTGTGGCAACAAGAGCAGGTCAGAGGCTAGGTATTCTGCAGCGAGTGTCTCACCTCCTGACTCCCCAAAGCCTTTCCACCATCTACAAGGCACAAGTAAGGAGTGTGATGGAATACTCTCCACTTGCCTGGATGAGTGCAGCTCCAACAACACTCAAGAAGCTCGACACCATCCAGGACAAAGCAGCCTGCTTGATTGACACCCCATCCTCCACCTTAAACATTCACTCCCTCCACCACCGGCGTACCGTGGCTGCAGTGTGTACAGTCTACAAGATGCACTGCAGCAACTTGCCAAGGCTTCTTCGGCAGCACCTCCCAAACCCGCGACCTCTTCCACCTCGAAGGACAAGGGCAGCAGGCACATGGGAACACCACCACCTCCAAGTTCCCCTCCAAGTCACACACCATCCTGATTTAGAAGTATATCGCTGATCCTTCATCGTCGCTGGGTCAAAATCCTGGAACTCCCTCCCTACCAGCATTGTGGGAGTACCATCACCACACGGACTGCAGCGGTTCAAGGCGGCGGCTCACCACCACCTTCTCAAGGGCAACTAGGGATGAGCAATAAATGCTGGCATCGCCAGCGACGCCCTGATCCCATAAACGAATAAAAAAAAATACCCCTCCCATATACCACAGAAAAATGTTAAGAATTGTACAGGCTTGGTTGAGGACACGGACTGAGAGTTAAAGATTTTGAATCAGTACAGAATGGGATTCAATAGGAAACATCATAAATTGAAAATTGGTTTAAGGGAAAAAGAACATAACATAAGAATCAGGAGCCGGCCATATGGCCACCTCAACCCTGCTCCACCATTCAATATCATGGCTGATCTTCAACCTCAACTCCACTTTTCCACTCAATCCCCATTGCCTTTGATTCCCCAAGAGTCCAAAAATCTATCTATCTCAGCCTTGAATATACCCAACGACTCAGCCCTTTGGGATAGAGAATTCTAAAGATTCACAACCCTGAGCGAAGAAATTCCTCATCTCAGTCTTAAATGGTCAATCCCTTATCCCGAGACTATGACCTCCTAGTTCTAGACTCTGCAGCCAGGGGAAACAATCTCAGCATCTATCCTGTCAATCCCCCTCAGAATCTTGTATATTTCAATGAGATCACCTCTCATTCTTCTAAACTCCAGAGTATCAGCCCATTCTACACAACCTCTCATCATAGGACAGCCGTCTCATCCCAGAAATCAATCTAGTGAACCTTCGTGGCACCGCCTCTAAGGCAAGTATATCCTTCCTCAGATAAGGATAAAATAGATAAAGGAGAAAAGCGAAGATCATGTCTCAATTCTACAGAATTTTTTTTTGTTTTCAGTGTGAATGTTAATGTCTTTACAAAGTGTGTGTAAATGTTACTGTATCATTGGTTGTGGCTATGCCCTCTTTTTGAAGTTGTGTTTAAGATATTGGTCTGAAGTTGGAGTTATTGAGGTTAACTTATCTATTAAATTGTGAAAACCAGACTTTTATTATGACCATGGTGAAATTATGGTTGTTGTAAATTGTGTGCAAGTCTCTAGTTCCGGACATGAGATTATATTGCTTAAAAAATTAGCATTTTTGAATTTGTGACCAATTTCAAGTACTCAATGCTTTGAGGCGATTGTTTATTCATCTTAATGGTACTGGAATGTGTGACAAGGGGGGGGAATGGGAATGCTCCGGCTATCACCAGTATGATTACAATCTGAAGACATCCTGTAGTTGGCTTGTACTACAGAATTGTTTCGCAGAATGTTTATAGTGGTGTTGTTAATGATGTTTTTACCTGCTGAATTGAATTGATCAGGATCTTTGTAATTTTCAAAGGCACAAAGAGTTTGCAAAAGCAAGTTTTTTTTATTTGCCTAAAGTGTTTTACATTTTCTTGAAAGCTGCGAGAAGCTATGTGACACAAGCTGACACTGACTGATGTTGTCTGGGTTTGTCTTTTTCTGAAATGCAAAAAAAAGTTAACTCTTTTCACAAGCAGCAATGAATTCTTTGTAATTAACTACGTAACAACGTTTGCATTGCTGAATGTAAACATTTTGGACATTTTTACATTTTAAGTTTTTTTTTAAATTGGAATGATGTTTCCCCACAGTGACAGAAGAGAATCAAGAATTGATGAATTAACCCATTGGGCTCAGGAGCCACAATGGATTTTCTGTTTTTTTCTTTTAAGCAGAGGACTATATTTGTGTTGATGGCGTAAGATTACCAAGAGTGGTTCTTTGCAGACTTTAACTTCTTATCTGCAGATATTGATGGATCTTGAAACTCGCAACATGGTGACAAAAATTGGACTTAAGACTTTGCCTTTTCAATGCTTGGATTTACCCTATTCGGAGTCATTTGTTATCTTCCAAGACACATTGCTCGGGGGGTTTGGCAAATGCAATTACTTTTCTCTCCTTTGTAAAACCGTCAAGCCTGGGCACAATTTGTTTGTGAAATTTAAACTGATTAGATAAATTACTGTTCAAGCACACGAGAAGGGAAATTTCTCTGAAATTTAAGGGGATAATCAAATTTTCTTTTTGAAAAGGTCCAGTCTATGTGGTTCCGTCCAAACTGTATGTTAAAGAAAATTTTTGGCGGGGACAGACTGTTGCGTTAAGGTAGCGAACATCCCTGATCTTGCAGACTGGATCGCTTTGTGGAGTATTTTGAGCAATAAAAGGTCCAAAAAGTTAAGTGGTGACAATCATATTGTATTGGATGGTAACGTTTCTCCAGGGCTCTCATGTATTGGATGGTAACGTTTCTCCAGGGCTCATGTATTGGATGGTAACGTTTCTCCAGGGCTCATGTATTGGATGGTAACGTTTCTCCAGGGCTCATGTATTGGATGGTAACGTTTCTCCAGGGCTCATGTATTGGATGGTAACGTTTCTCCAGGGCTCATGTATTGGATGGTAACGTTTCTCCAGGGCTCAGGAATAAGATGAAATGGTAATATAATGGGAATTTTGCTAAAACCATTTTCCTAGGTGATTATGCGTGAATTTCAGGAACTCAAATAGGGGTTAGGAAAAGATGTGAGTGTGCATCCCTGAGTAACATAAATCACATGAGCATGATTCCTGAAAAGGTTTCAATTTGGTACTGAGGTACATTCTATTGAAAGTCAGGAAAGTGTAGGTGACAATCATTAATTGATAGGTTAATTCTGATAGGTGGTATGTTGTTACTCTGTTGACATTTGTCTCTTTGATGCACTATGATTTATTGGTGTTATGCATGGAATGGAATGATCAAAGGTGAAACTCGGTATAAGAGATGCGAGTGAACCACTGTTCAGCAATGTTCCCTCTAAGCTGCACGGCATTCCAGGGAACCTGCGCAGTCAGCTTTTCAATGTAAAAACCACGCATGCACAGTATTTTGAATGGCCCGGGCAGGGAACATCTGCTGTTCAGCAACTCATACTGGAATCATGAAGCATGTCTCACAGCACCTCATACTGGAATCGTGGATAGTATGATGTCTCAGAGTCCATACTGGCTGTGGATGGTATGAGCTTTCAATAAAGGCTGATCCTGTATTGCTGCAACTGAGCGTGTGTGTAATCTGGTGTTTAAAGTAACGAGACAAAAAAGCAGCAAGCAGTCCAACAGGATTGTTTGATGGGGCAGTGTAGAATGAGGTTTAAGTTGTATCTAACCCGCACCGTACCTGCCCTGGGAATATCTGATGGGGCAGTGTAGAATGAGGTTTAAGTTGTATCTAACCCGTGCCGTACCTGCCCTGGGAATATCTGATGGGGCAGTGTAGAATGAGGTTTAAGTTGTATCTAACCCGTGCCGTACCTGCCCTGGGAATATCTGATGGGGCAGTGTAGAATGAGGTTTAAGTTGTATCTAACCCGTGCCGTACCTGCCCTGGGAATATCTGATGGGACAGAGTAGAGGAACCTTCGACTGTTCTACACCAGACTGAATTCTGCTGATGTTTATGATGCACTTAGACCAATGCTTGTAGTGAAAGTACTGACCTGATTTTGGAGTTGCAGGTCATTTCATTGACTGGATAGTGAATGTCCACGGCGTCCTGGATCACAGTACCGTACTCAAAAACCTTGATTCGCTTCGTCACACCAGCAATGGCAAAGAAATCACAATCTCTGTCAAATTCAATGCTGCAAGAAAAAAGGCAACAATTTCATAAAGAAATTATTATGGGTGAAGTGAAAGGAACAGTAGGGATCAGTGAACAGCGGGGATCAGGCGGGCTTCCGACCACATATACGTGATCACAAAGACCGTCTATTTGCACCTCTAACATCGCCCGTCTCCGCACCTGCCTCAGCTCATCTGCTGCTGAAAACCTCATCCATGCCTTTGTTACCTCTAGGCTTAACTTAACTAAAGCACTCCTGGTTGGCCTCCCACATACTACCCTACATAAACTTGAGGTCATCCAAAGCTCTACTGAACGTATCCTAACTCACACCAAGTCCTGTTCACCTATCACCCTTGTGCTCGCTGATCTACATTAGCTCCCAGTTAAGCCTCGATTTAAAAATTCCTATCCTTATTTTCAAATCCCTCCATGCCGTTTCCCCTCCCGATCGGATATCTCCTCCAGCCCTACATCCCTTAGAGATATCTGCGCTCCTCCAATTCTGGCTTCTTGCGCGCATCCCCGATTTTAATCGCTCCATGCCTTCAGCTGCCAAGGCCCAACCTCTGGAATTCACTCCCTAAACCTCTCCGCCTCCCTACCTTTCTTTCCTCCTTTAAGATGCTCCTTAAAACCTACCTTCATCTACCCCAGCATCTCATATGGCTCGGTGTCAAATTTTTTTGATAACTCTCCTGTGAAGTTCCTTGGGACGTTTTACTGCGTTAAAAGGAGCTATATAAATACAAGTTATTGTTGTGAACAGCAGGGATCAGCAGTGACCATATCCTGCCATGTATTAACTTCAGGTATCAATGAGGGGTCTTGGGACTCATCCCACCACCCACCCTTGATACACTACTCCCCGCCTGGATACAATCTCCCCACGGACCCCGCCTGGATACAATCTCCCCACGGACCCCGCCTGGATACAATCTCCCCACGGACCCCGCCTGGATACAATCTCCCCACGGACCCCGCCTGGATACAATCTCCCCACGGACCCCGCCTGGATACAATCTCCCCACGGACCCCGCCTGGATACAATCTCCCCACCGATCCCGCCTGGATACAATCTCCCCACCGATCCCGCCTGGATACAATCTCCCCACGGATCCCGCCTGGATACAATCTCCCCACGGATCCCGCCTGGATACAATCTCCCCACGGATCCCGCCTGGATACAATCTCCCCACGGATCCCGCCTGGATACAATCTCCCCACGGATCCCGCCTGGATACAATCTCCCCACGGATCCCGCCTGGATACAATCTCCCCACCGATCCCGCCTGGATACAATCTCCCCACGGATCCCGCCTGGATACAATCTCCCCACGGATCCCGCCTGAATACAATCTCCCCACCGATCCCGTCTGGATACAATCTCCCCACGGATCCCGCCTGAATACAATCTCCCCACGGATCCCGCCTGGATACAATCTCCCCACCAATCCCGCCTGGATACAATCTCCCCACGGATCCCGCCTGGATACAATCTCCCCACCGATCCCGCCTGGATACAATCTCCCCACCGATCCCGTCTGGATACAATCTCCCCACGGATCCCGCCTGGATACAATCTCCCCACCAATCCCGCCTAGATACAATCTCCCCACGGATCCCGCCTGGAAACAATCTCCCACGGATCCCGCCTAGATACAATCTCCCCACGGATCCCGCCTGGATACAATCTCCCCACGGATCCCGCCTGGATACAATTTGAGTCAAGATGGCGGCCGAGACGGTCCGGTGCTGAGCGCGCTCTCCCTGCTTCGGGCGGCCAGCTCTCTCCGCTCGCTCTCGCAACCGGAGCGAAGTGATCGGCGAGTCGGGCAGAGGCAGCGCAGCGAGCAGCAGCAGCCACGACGACCCGCTGGAGCATGTCGGCCGGCAGCTCCTCGGCGGGAAGGCATTCCGACTGGGAGGAGGGGAGCCGAGGATGGCGGCCAGAGGCCGAACCGTGAGAGAGAGAAGCAGGCCCCGGGCCGTCGGACCGTGCAGCCGGCGACGGTGAGGAGGAGGCCGCGGCGACTGGAGCATTCACATCCCGACGATGTGTTCGGTGAGTCGGGCAGAGGCAGCGCAGCGCAACGAGCAGTAGCCACGAGGACCCGCTGCAGCACGTCGGCCGGCAGCTCCATGGCGTGAAGCTCGCAGTCCGACTGGGAGGAGGGGAGCCGCGCATGGCGGCCAGAGGTCGGATCGTGAGCAGGAGAAGCAGGCCACCACTTGGAGCCGGTAACAGTGAGGAGGAGGCCGCGGTGACGAGGAGGATGGAGCAGCTGAGGAACATCGTGCTCCCACTGCCACTGGAAGCCATTGTATTGACTTTCTGAACACAGCGCTGTATGAATAGCTGACGTGTCCCTACGGGGAGTAAGCATTCCATTGTAATTGTACTTGTACTGGTACTGGTTACATATGGCAAATAAAATTGAATCTCCCCACGGATCCCGCCTGGATACAATCTCCCCACGGATCCCGCCTGGATACAATCTCCTCACGGATCCCGCCTGGATACAATCTCCTCACGGATCCCGCCTTGATACAATCTCCCCACCGATCCCACCTGGATACAATCTCCCCACCCATGTCTCACCTGGATACAATCTCCCCCCCCCATGTCTCACCTGGATAAAATCTCCCCCCCCCCCATGTCCCACCTGGATACAATCTCCCCTCCCATGTCTCACCTGGATACAATCTCCCCTCCCATGTCTCACCTGGATACAATCTCCCCTCCCATGTCCCACCTGGATACAATCTCCCCGCCATGTCTCACCTGGATACAATCTCCTCCCCATGTCTCACCTGGATACAATCTCCCCCCCATGTCTCACCTGGATACAATTTCCCCTCCCATGTCTCACCTGGATACAATCTCCCCTCCCATGTCCCACCTGGATACAATCTCCCCCCCATGTCTCACCTGGATACAATTTCCCCTCCCATGTCCCACCTGGATACAATCTCCCCTCCCATGTCTCACCTGGATACAATCTCCCCTCCCATGTCCCACCTGGATACAATCTCCCCGCCATGTCTCACCTGGATACAATCTCCCCCCCCCATGTCTCACCTGGATACAATCTCCCCCCCCATGTCTCACCTGGATACAATCTCCCCCCCCATGTCTCACCTGGATACAATCTCCCCCCCATGTCTCACCTGGATACAATCTCCCCCCCCATGTCTCACCTGGATACAATCTCCCCTCCCATGTCTCACCTGGATACAATCTCCCCCCCATGTCTCACCTGGATACAATCTCCCCGCCCATGTCTCACCTGGATACAATCTCCCCCCCCATGTCTCACCTGGATACAATCTCCCCGCCATGTCTCACCTGGATACAATCTTCCCCTCCATGTCTCACCTGGATACAATCTCCCCCCCCATGTCTCACCTGGATACAATCTCCCCCCCATGTCTCACCTGGATACAATCTCCCCCCCCATGTCTCACCTGGATACAATCTCACCCCCATGTCTCACCTGGATACAATCTCACCCCCATGTCTCACCTGGATACAATCTCCCCGCCCATGTCTCACCTGGATACAATCTCCCCCCCCATGTCTCACCTGGATACAATCTCCCCGCCATGTCTCACCTGGATACAATCTCCCCCCCCATGTCTCACCTGGATACAATCTCCCCCCCATGTCTCACCTGGATACAATCTCCCCCCCATGTCCCACCTGGATACAATCTCCCCCCCATGTCTCACCTGGATACAATCTCCCCCGCCATGTCTCACCTGGATACAATCTCCCTCCCCATGTCTCACCTGGATACAATCTCCCTCCCCATGTCTCACCTGGATACAATCTCCTCCCCATGTCTCACCTGGATACAATCTCCCCCCCTCATGTCTCACCTGGATACAATCTCCCCCCCATGTCCCACCTGGATACAATCTCCCCCCCCCATGTCTCACCTGGATACAATCTCCCCGCCATGTCTCACCTGTATACAATCTCCCCGCCATGTCTCACCTGGATACAATCTCCCCCCCGCCCCCCATGTCTCACCTGGATACAATCTCCCCCCCCATGTCTCACCTGGATACAATCTCCCTCCCGCCCCCCATGTCTCACCTGGATACAATCTCCCCCAGTCCCAGAAGTCTCCCATTCACCTGGATACAATCTCCCCGCCATGTCTCACCTGGATACAATCTCCCCGCCATGTCTCACCTGGATACAATCTCCCCCCCCATGTCTCACCTGGATACAATCTCCTCCCCATGTCCCACCTGGATACAATCTCCCCCCCCCATGTCCCACCTGGATACAATCTTCCCCCCCATGTCTCACCTGGATAACAATCTCCCCCCATGTCTCACCTGGATACAATCTCTCCCCCCATGTCCCACCTGGATACAATCTCCTCCCCATGTCTCACCTGGATACAATCTCCCCCCCCATGTCTCACCTGGATACAATCTCCCCCCTCATGTCTCACCTGGATACAATCTCCCCCCCATGTCTCACCTGGATACAATCTCCTCCCCCCATGTCCCACCTGGATACAATCTCCCCCCCCATGTCTCACCTGGATACAATCTCCCCCCCATGTCCCACCTGGATACAATCTCCCCCCCATGTCTCACCTGGATACAATCTCCCCCCCCATGTCTCCACCTGGATACAATCTCCCCCCCCATGTCCCACCTGGATACAATCTCCCCCCATGTCCCACCTGGATACAATCTCCCCCTCATGTCCCACCCTGGATACAATCTCCCCCCTCATGTCACCTGGATACAATCTCCCCCCCCATGTCTCACCTGGATACAATCTCCCCCCCCATGTCTCACCTGGATACAATCTCCCCCCCATGTCCTCACCTGGATACAATCTCCCCCTCATGTCCTCACCTGGATACAATCTCCCCCCATGTCCCACCTGGATACAATCTCCCCCCCATGTCTCACCTGGATACAATCTCCCCCCCATGTCTCACCTGGATACAATCTCCCCCCCATGTCTCACCTGGATACAATCTCCCCCCCATGTCCCACCTGGATACAATCTCCCCCCCATGTCCCACCTGGATACAATCTCCCCCCTCATGTCTCACCTGGATACAATCTCCCCCCCCATGTCTCACCTGGATACAATCTCCCCCTCCCATGTCCCACCTGGATACAATCTCCCCCCATGTCTCACCTGGATACAATCTCCCCCTCCCATGTCCCACCTGGATACAATCTCCCCCCATGTCTCACCTGGATACAATCTCCCCCCCATGTCCACCTGGATACAATCTCCCCCCCATGTCCCTCCTGGATACAATCTCCCCCTCCATGTCCCACCTGGATACAATCTCCCCCCCATGTCCCACCTGGATACAATCTCACCCCCATGTCTCACCTGGATACAATCTCCCTCCCCATGTCTCACCTGGATACAATCTCCCACGCCCATGTCTCACCTGGATACAATCTCCCCCTCCATGTCTCACCTGGGATACAATCTCCCCACCCATGTCTCACCTGGATCACAATCTCCCCTCCCCCATGTCTCACCTGGATACGAATCTCCTCCCATGTCTCAC
>NC_140989.1:203001163-203105905 GCF_052327205.1 Somniosus microcephalus
AATATCCTCAGCTCCTCCCCAACCCCCACCTAATATCCTCAGCCCCTCCCCACCCCACCCCACCTAATATTCTCAGCTCCTCCCCCAACCCCACCTAATATCCTCAGCTCCTCCCCCAACCCCCACCTAATATCCTCAGCTCCTCCCCAACCCCACCTAATATCCTCAGCTCCTCCCCACCCCACCTAATATCCTCAGCTCCTCCCCAACCCCACCTAATATCCTCAGCCCCTCCCCACCCCACCCCACCTAATATTCTCAGCTCCTCCCCAACCCCACCTAATATCCTCAGCTCCTCCCCAACCCCACCTAATATTCTCAGCTCCTCCCCAACCCCACCTAATATCCTCAGCTCCTCCCCAACCCCACCTAATATTCTCAGCTCCTCCCCACCCCACTAATATTCAGCTCCTCCCCACCCCACCTAATATCCTCAGCCCCTCCCCAACCCACCTAATATCCTCAGCTCCTCCCCACCCCACCTAATATTCTCAGCTCCTCCCCACCCACCTAATATCCTCAGCTCCTCCCAACCCCACCTAATATCCTCAGCTCCTCCCCAACCCCACCTAATATCCTCAGCCCCTCCCCACCCCATCTAATATCCTCAGCCCCTCCCCGCCCCACCTAATATCCTCAGCCCCCTCCCCACCCCACCTAATATCCTCAGCTCCTCCCCACCCCATCTAATATTCTCAGCCCCTCCCCACCCCACCTAATATTCTCAGCTCCTCCCCCCCCACCTAATATTCTCAGCTCCTCCCCACCCCACCTAATATTCTCAGCTCCTCCCAACCCCACCTAATATCCTCAGCTCCTCCCCACCCCACCTAATATTCTCAGCTCCTCCCCACCCCATCTAATATTCTCAGCTCCTCCCCACCCCACCTAATATTCTCAGCTCCTCCCAACCCCACCTAATATCCTCAGCTCCTCCCCAACCCCACCTAATATTCTCAGCTCCTCCCCAACCCCACCTAATATTCTCAGCTCCTCCCCACCCCCACCTAATATCCTCAGCTCCTCCCCAACCCCACCTAATATCCTCAGCTCCTCCCCAACCCCACCTAATATCCTCAGCTCCTCCCCACCCCACCTAATATCCTCAGCTCCTCCCCACCCCATCTAATATTCTCAGCCCCTCCCCACCCCACCTAATATTCTCAGCTCCTCCCCAACCCCACCTAATATTCTCAGCTCCTCCCCACCCCACCTAATATTCTCAGCCCTCCCCAACCCCACCTAATATTCTCAGCTCCTCCCCACCCCACCTAATATTCTCAGCCCCTCCCCACCCCACCTAATATTCTCAGCTCCTCCCCAACCCACCTAATATTCTCAGCTCCTCCCCAACCCCACCTAATATCCTCAGCCCCTCCCCAACCCCACCTAATATTCTCAGCTCCTCCCCACCCCACCTAATATTCTCAGCTCCTCCCCACCCCACCTAATATCCTCAGCTCCTCCCCACCCCATCTAATATTCTCAGCCCCTCCCCACCCCACCTAATATTCTCAGCCCCTCCCCACCCCATCTAATATTCTCAGCCCCTCCCCACCCCACCTAATATTCTCAGCCCCTCCCCACCCCATCTAATATTCTCAGCTCCTCCCCAACCCCACCTAATATTCTCAGCTCCTCCCCACCCCACCTAATATTCTCAGCTCCTCCCCACCCCATCTAATATTCTCAGCCCCTCCCCAACCCCACCTAATATTCTCAGCCCCTCCCCAACCCCACCTAATATTCTCAGCCCCTCCCCACCCCACCTAATATTCTCAGCCCCTCCCCAACCCCACCTAATATTCTCAGCTCCTCCCCACCCCACCTAATATTCTCAGCCCCTCCCCAACCCCACCTAATATCCTCAGCCCCCTCCCCACCCCACCTAATATTCTCAGCTCCTCCCCAACCCCACCTAATATTCTCAGCTCCTCCCCAACCCCACCTAATATTCTCAGCCCCTCCCCACCCCACCTAATATTCTCAGCTCCTCCCCACCCCACCTAATATTCTCAGCTCCTCCCCACCCCACCTAATATTCTCAGCCCCTCCCCACCCCACCTAATATTCTCAGCTCCTCCCCACCCCACCTAATATTCTCAGCTCCTCCCCAACCCCACCTAATATTCTCAGCTCCTCCCCCACCCCCACCTAATATTCTCAGCTCCTCCCCACCCCACCTAATATTCTCAGCTCCTCCCCACCCCCACCTAATATTCTCAGCTCCTCCCCACCCCCACCTAATATCCTCAGCTCCTCCCCACCCCACCTAATATTCTCAGCCCCTCCCCACCCCACCCCACCTAATATTCTCAGCTCCTCCCCACCCCACCTAATATTCTCAGCTCCTCCCCACCCCACCTAATATTCTCAGCTCCTCCCCACCCCACCTAATATTCTCAGCTCCGCCCCACCCCACCTAATATTCTCAGCTCCTCCCCACCCCCACCTAATATTCTCAGCTCCTCCCCACCCCACCTAATATTCTCAGCTCCTCCCCACCCCCACCTAATATTCTCAGCTCCTCCCCACCCCACCTAATATTCTCAGCTCCTCCCCACCCCCACCTAATATTCTCAGCTCCTCCCCAACCCCACCTAATATTCTCAGCTCCTCCCCAACCCCACCTAATATTCTCAGCTCCTCCCCACCCCACCTAATATTCTCAGCTCCTCCCCACCCCACCTAATATTCTCAGCTCCTCCCCACCCCACCTAATATTCTCAGCTCCTCCCCACCCCATCTAATATTCTCAGCTCCTCCCCACCCCACCTAATATTCTCAGCTCCTCCCCACCCAATATTCTCAGCTCCTCCCCAACCCACCTAATATTCTCAGCTCCTCCCCACCCCCACCTAATATTCTCAGCTCCTCCCCAACCCACCTAATATTCTCAGCTCCTCCCCACCCCACCTAATATTCTCAGCTCCTCCCCACCCCACCTAATATTCTCAGCTCCTCCCCAACCCCACCTAATATTCTCAGCTCCTCCCCACCCCACCTAATATTCTCAGCTCCTCCCCACCCCATCTAATATTCTCAGCTCCTCCCCACCCCACCTAATATTCTCAGCTCCTCCCCACCCCATCTAATATTCTCAGCTCCTCCCCACCCCACCTAATATTCTCAGCTCCTCCCCAACCCCACCTAATATTCTCAGCTCCTCCCCACCCCACCTAATATTCTCAGCCCCTCCCCAACCCCACCTAATATTCTCAGCCCCTCCCCACCCCATCTAATATTCTCAGCTCCTCCCCACCCCCACCTAATATTCTCAGCTCCTCCCCAACCCCACCTAATATTCTCAGCCCCTCCCCACCCCACCTAATATCCTCAGCCCCTCCCCACCCCACCTAATATTCTCAGCTCCTCCCCACCCCACCTAATATTCTCAGCTCCTCCCCACCCCACCTAATATTCTCAGCTCCTCCCCACCCCACCTAATATTCTCAGCTCCTCCCCACCCCACCTAATATTCTCAGCCCCTCCCCACCCCACCTAATATTCTCAGCCCCTCCCCACCCCACCTAATATTCTCAGCCCCTCCCCACCCCACCTAATATTCTCAGCTCCTCCCCACCCCACCTAATATTCTCAGCTCCTCCCCACCCCACCTAATATTCTCAGCCCCGCCCCACCCCACCTAATATTCTCAGCCCCTCCCCACCCCACCTAATATTCTCAGCCCCTCCCCACCCCATCTAATATCCTCAGCTCCTCCCCACCCCACCTAATATCCTCAGCCCCTCCCCACCCCACCTAATATTCTCAGCTCCTCCCCAACCCCACCTAATATTCTCAGCTCCGCCCCACCCCACCTAATATTCTCAGCCCCTCCCCACCCCACCTAATATTCTCAGCCCCTCCCCACCCCATCTAATATCCTCAGCTCCTCCCCACCCCACCTAATATCCTCAGCCCCTCCCCACCCCACCTAATATTCTCAGCTCCTCCCCAACCCCACCTAATATTCTCAGCTCCGCCCCACCCCACCTAATATTCTCAGCCCCTCCCCACCCCACCTAATATTCTCAGCCCCTCCCCACCCCATCTAATATCCTCAGCTCCTCCCCACCCCACCTAATATTCTCAGCCCCTCCCCACCGCACCTAATATTCTCAGCCCCTCCCCACCCCATCTAATATTCTCAGCCCCTCCCCACCCCACCTAATATTCTCAGCCCGTCCCCACCCCATCTAATATTCTCAGCTCTTCCCCACCCCACCTAATATTCTCAGCTTCTCCCCACCCCACCTAATATTCTCAGCTCCTCCCCACCCCACCTAATATTCTCAGCTCCTCCCCACCCCACCTAATATTCTCAGCCCCTCCCCACCCCACCTAATATTCTCAGCTCTTCCCCACCCCACCTAATATTCTCAGCTCCTCCCCACCCCACCTAATATTCTCAGCTCCTCCCCACCCCACCTAATATTCTCAGCTCCTCCCCACCCCACCTAATATTCTCAGCTCCTCCCCACCCCACCTAATATTCTCAGCTCCTCCCCACCCCACCTAATATTCTCAGCTCCTCCCCACCCCACCTAATATTCTCAGCTCCTCCCCACCCCATCTAATATTCTCAGCTCCGCCCCACCCCACCTAATATTCTCAGCTCCGCCCCACCCCACCTAATATTCTCAGCTCCTCCCCACCCCATCTAATATTCTCAGCTCCTCCCCACCCCACCTAATATTCTCAGCTCCGCCCCACCCCACCTAATATTCTCAGCTCCTGCCCACCCCATCTAATATTCTCTCCTTCCCATCCCATCTAATATTCTCAGTTCTACCCCACCCCTAAAATACCGACAGTCTGGAGACTCTCTGACTGACAACAGTCCTTGGTACCACTTTATATATTGACACACTTTTACAGAATAATGACAGCCTCTGGACTCCCTGAATTCTACGGTTTGTTGTACGCCTTTATATATTGACTCACTCTCTGAATCCCTGTAAATAATGACACAGCCTGGGGACACCCTAAATATCTACTGTTCTTGGTACCACTTTATAAATTGACCCACTCTCTCAGCCACCTGTAAGTACTGACATAGTCTGGGGATTCTCTGAATGTGTTCAGTCCTTGGTACATATTTATTTAATGACACAGTCTCTCAGACTCGTGTAATACTGATACAGCCTTGGGGCAGCTTGAATGATTACAGTCCTTGTTGATACATAAAGGGGTAACAAGAGCTGTAATCATTCAGGCTTTCACCAGTCCTTGGTACCCCTTTATATATTGACTGACTCTCCAAGAACACTGACACTGTATCGGGACATCCAGAATGTCTGCAATCCAAAGTACCACTTTATAAAATGACTCATTCTCATATACCCCTGTAAATATTGACCTAGTCCAGGGATCCCCTGAATGTATACAGTCCTTAGCCGCCCTTTATATAATGACCCACTTACACAGAAATCTGTAACATTGACGCAGTCAGGGGCTCCCTGAAGGTATGCAGTCCTTGGTATCCCTTTATATAATAATTCACTGTCACAGAATCCCTAAACACTAGGGACTCCCTGCGTGTACACAGTCCTTTTTACACCTTGAAATATTAACCCACTCTAAAATAACCCTGTAATATAGACAGTTGGGGCTCCTTGGATGTATACAGTCCTTGGTAGCCCTTTACATTTTAACATGCTCTTACAGAATCCTGTAATAATGACACTGTCTGGGGACTCCCTAGATGTCTACAGTCCTTGGTACCTCCTTATATATTGACTCAATCTCACAGACCCCAGTAATACTGAAACAATCTGGGACTACTGGCTATTATGAAAGTAGCAAATGACATCCTCTGTGACTGTGATCATGGTAAACTATGCTTCCTCATCCTTCTCAACCTGTCTGCAGCTTTTGACATGGTTCACAACACCATCCTCCTCCAATGTCTCTCTTCCATCGTCCAGCTGGGTGGAACTATACTCGCCAGGTTCCATTCTTATCTATCCAGTCGTAGCCAGAGAATCACCTGCAATGGCTTCTGTTGATGCTCCAGCACCGTTACCTCTGGAGTCCCGCAAGGTTCCATCCTTGGCCCCTCTCCTGTTTATCATCTACATGCTGCCCCTCTGCGACATCGTCCTAAAACAGGTTCCACATATATGTTGATGATACCCAGCTCTAACACACTGCCACCTCTCTCTCGAGGCCTCTGTAATGATCAGTAACCTGTCATTCTGGAATGGTACGCTAGGTGGTGCTGTATGTAGATAAGAGTGGGCTACCCACGATGCACTAGGCTACCCACAAGGCAGCAGTCAAGATGGAGGCCTCTACAGATACTGTACCTAGTCCACATGTGCTCAATAAAGTGTCTAGCAAAAGCTAGCTGTTCTTAATAAAAACAACTAGTTATTAATGAACATAACATGGTACCAGGATTGGTAAGATCTGCTGAATATTGTGCAACGCGACATGGAGAATTTGAAGCCACCAGAGCGTTTGAAACTCACAGGAAATGTCGACTACAATTGGCAGACTTTTAAACAACAATTCGAACTCTACATTGCTGCCATCGGGTACGGTATGAAGCCAGACGCAAGGAAAATAGCGTTGCTGCTCACAGTTGCAGGCCCACAGGCGATAGAGGTATTTAATACATTTGTATTTAATCCGGAGGAGAACAGAGAAAAATTAGACGATGTGCTAAAGAAGTTTGATACACATTGTTCTCCCAAAAAGAATGAAACCTATGAGAGGTACATCTTCCGTTCTCGGACACAGCAGCAAAATGAGACTTTTGATAGCTTTTTGACTGATCTGAAACTGAAAGCACAGACATGTAATTTCTCTGAGCTGAAAGCATCCATGATTCGTGACCAGATTGTGTTTGGTATTCATGATAAAAAAAGTCAGGGAACGTCTGTTGACAGAAACCGAACTAACATTGGAAATTGCTGTGAAAGTATGCCAAGCTAGCGAGCAAGCTCAAAAGCATGCCAAGACTTTCAGTGAAATCAATGATGATGAGATTGCAGTAAGTGCTGCTGTCGGTGCTGTGTCCTACAAGGGGAAGAAACATGGGCAGAACAGAAGTGAAAAGCAATCAGAGGAAGGAATTTTTAATTGTAAACGCTGTGGTTACAAACACCAGTTAAAACAATGTCCAGCGTTTGGAAAAATGTGCACAAAATGTCATGGAAAGAATCACTTTGCCAAACAATGCTTTTCAAAAGTAAAAACAAAGAAAGGGCAACAAGTCCAAGTCAATGTGATTGAGGACACTGATTTAAGTGAGACATGTTTTGTAGGAATGGTGTCATGTGAAAATATCAAAAAGGATACAAAATGTGCAGCCCTCAGGAATTAACAATGCTGAACATAAAGTTAATGCAGTAAAAGAGGACAAATGGATGATCCCACTGCAGGTAAATGGAGCATTAGTTACATTGAAACTAGACACTGGGGCAAAAGCAAACTTAATCAGTATGAGTGACATTAACAATGTAGTGTATGTAACCGTTCTACCTTTAAGAGAACTATTGTATGTAACCGTCCACCTTTAAGAGAACTATTTTAGGTGTTGCACTACTTTATCTTGGCTGCTGTATACTGTAATACCGGTGGTGACCACACCGGCATATAAGTGCTGTGTAATGAGTTATTGGGCAGATTCGCCCTGACCTTCGAATAGTAAAGTCCTGTTAAAGTTTACTCTTGTGGTCTGTGTAGTAATTCGCAATATAACACACAGACTTTACAAACAATATGAAAGAAAAGCCCAAAATACAGAAAAAGTCAGTACTACTGAAGGACTATAATGGACAGAAAATAGATAGCTTAGGTGTATGCAGACTTAAAGTGACAGTCAAAGACAAAGTGCATCATCTCATGTTTTCTGTTGTGGCTAAAGGACTTGATTCACTACTGGGTGACAAAGCTTGTGAGGACTTAGAACTGGTCAAGAGAGTCTACCGTATAAACTGCCATAAGCAGACCAGATGACTCAGTGGATTCTGTAGTGAATAATTTCCAGGATGTGTTCAAAGGATTTGGAGTTCTACCATTCACTTACAAGATCCAGCTAAAGGAAGATGCTCAGCCAGTGGTACATGCTCCACGGAGAGTTCCAGCACCCCTGCGTGACCGGCTCAAGGATGAACTGGACAGAATAGTCAAAGAGCCAACAGACTGGGTTAACTCCATGGTATGTGTAAAGAAAAAGAACAATGATCTAAGAATATGCATGGATCCGAAGGACTTAAATGCAAACATAAAACGTGAACACTACCAGATTCCCAAGCGAGAAGAAGTCACCAGTGAAATGTCAGGTGCCAGATACTTTACAAAGCCCGATGCCTCACAAGGATTTTGGCAACTAAAACTGGATGAAGAGAGAACCAAATACTGTACCTTCAACACACCATTTGGCAGGTATTGTTTCCTCAGAATGCCTTTTGGGATAATATCTGCATCTGAAATCTTTCATAGAGCGATGGAACACATAATTGAAGGTCTGGAAGGAGTTCGGGTCTATGTTGATGACATCATCATCTGGGGCTCCACACTGAAAGAACACAATGAGAGACTGACTAAAGTGCTACAGAGCATACGCTGGAATGGACTGAAGCTCAACAAAGCCAAGTGTCAGTTTGGCGTCCAGGAAGTCACTTTCCTAGGAGATAATCTATCTTGTAAAGGAATAGAGCCAGATATGGAAAAAGTAAACGCCATACTCAAAATGCCCCGACCCACTGACAAAAAAGGAGTGCTACGCATCATGGGGATGATAAACTTCATTGGAAAGTTCATTCCTAACTTGTCAGCCAAGACAGCCTGTCTGAGACCTGCTGCGTAAAACAAATGAGTTCGCATGGACAGAAAGACATGAACAAGAGTGGATAAACCTCAAAACAGTGCTGACAACCACACCTGTACTCGCCTCCTTTGACCCAACAAAAAGAATCAAAGTGTCAACGGATGCATCAAAAGATGGCCTAGGTGCGGCTTGCTACAAGCAGAGGGTGAAGATTGGAAGCCTGTTGCCTATGCCTCCAGGTCTATGACTGATACTGAGTGTCGATACGCCCAGATTGAAAAGGAATGTCTAGGCTTGGTAGTTGGACTAGAAAAGTTTCATGGCTACATATATGGACTTCCCACCTTCACAGTTGAGACAGACCACAGCCCACTGGTTGCCATCATAAAAAAGAACCTGAATGAGATGTCTCCAAGGATTCAACGACTCATGATGAAGCTGGAAAGATATGACTTTGAACTGATCTACACACCAGGCAAATACATAGTGTTAGCAGATGCACTATCCCGAGCACCCACAATGAGTCATGTGAGCTCTACTGAAGAAGATGTGGCTGTTCATGTGAGTATGGTCACTGCTGCGCTGCCGTGTCAGACACAAAATCAAAGCAAATAGCAGAAGAAACAGTAAAAGATACAGTATTACAAACAGTAATAGAGAACATTCATTATGGTTGGCCGAAAGGTTCCTGTCCAAAATATTTTCACAAGGTCAGAATTGAGTGTCGCAAGTGGACTATTACTAAAACAGAACAGAATAGTCATTCCACAGGCTCTACATCAAGACATGCTCAAAAGGATTCATGAGGGACACCTCGGAATTGAAAAATGCCAAAGGAGAGCAAGAGACACTGTTTATTGGCCTGGCATAAATAAGGACATTGAGAACATGATAGGCAAATGTGAGACATGTCAGAAACACCAAAACAAAGGAACCAATGATAGTAGCTGACTTACCAACAGCACCATGGCAAAAGGTTGGTATGGTATGGACCTCTTTCATTTAAATGGTAAAGAATATCTAATAGTGTTTGACTATTCCAACACACTCCTGGCCAGCCTCGCATCTTCATTAGATGTAACAAAGGCATGGCTGAGGGTTTCAGCAGCAGATGAGCTGAGGCAGTGGCGGAGTCGGGTGATGTTACAGAGGTGTAAATAGGCAGTCTTAGTGATGGCATGGATATGTGGTCAGAAGCTCATCTCGGGATCAAATACGGCAGACCAAGGTTGCAAACAGGCTGGTTCAGCCTCAGACAGTTGCCAGAGAGAGGGATGGATTGGATGGCTAGGGAATGGAATTTATGGCGAGGATCAAAGCTAATGGCTTCGGTCTGCCCAATATTTAGTTGGAGAAAATTACTGCTTATCCAGTAATGGATGTCAGACAAGCAGTCTGACAGTTTAGAGACAGTGGCGGTGTTGAGAGGTGTGGCCCTGAGGTAGAGCGGGGTGTTGTTAGCATACATGTTGAAACTGACGCCGTGTTTTCTGATGATGTCGCCGAGGAGATAAGAAATAGAAAGGGGCTGAGGATGGGTTCTTGGGGGACTCGAGAGCTCACAGTGTGGGTGCGGGAATAGAAGCCATTGCAGGTGATTCTCTGGCTAGGACACAAATCATTAAAAGCCAGTGGACAGGTACACAAATCAATCAAAAGGCTAATGCAATGTTGGACTTTATCTCAAGGGAGCTGGAATACAAAAGTGAATTAGCGATGGTTCAGTTATATAGAGCCTTGGTAGGATCCCATCTGTAGTACTGCATTCAGTTCTAGTCATCGAACCTCAGGAAGGATATATTGGCCTTGGAGTGGGTGCAGTGCAGACTCACCAGAATAATACCAAGGCTTAGAGGGTTAAGTGTTGAGAACAGGTTGCACAAAAATGCTGTGTATTCATTGTCATATAGGAGGTTGAAGGGTAATCTGATCGAGTTGTCTAAAATGTTAACGGTTTCAATAGGGTAGATACAGAGAAACTACTTCCTCTGGTGTTGGAATCAAGACCCAGTAATATAAATGTACAATTAGATCTAGGCCTTTGAGGAGCGCAATCCAGAAGCACTTTTCTGCACGAAGTGTAGTGGGAATGTGGTATTCTCTCCCCAAAAGACTGTGGGTGCTGGGCCAATTGGAGCTTCCAAAACTGAGATGATAGATATTTGTTGGAAAGAAAGACTTGCATTTCTATAGCACCTCAGGACGTCCCGAAGCGCTTTACAGTCAATGAAGTATTTTTGAAGTGTAGTCGCTGTTGTAATGTAGGAAATGCAGCAGCCAATTTGCGCACAGCAAGCTCCCACAAACAGCAATGTGATAATGACCAGGTAGTCTGGTAAGGTTATCAAGTGATATGGAGTAAGGGCGGGAAAATGGAGCTGAGCGGCAGATCAACAATGATCCAACTGAATGGCGGAGCCGGCCCGAGGGGCTGACTGACCGGCAGCTGGTCCCAATGTTATTCTAGTCCCAGTCCTAATGTTCTATAATATTACTGAAAAGATCAAAGTGAAACTACGCAGAATGGATAATAATAGAAAATAATGAACTGAGCAGAAACTCGTATCCCCACCGCAGCAAGCAGAATCCTGGGGGGTGGAGATTTCCAGAGAGATTCTGCTTCATACTTGTCAGAACCTAGTTCAATATTACACAGGTCCCTATACCTCGGTTAACGCTCGTCAAACAGTGAGGCGTCGGTTTTATCATCATCTGAAACCTTTGCAGAATATTCACTCCAGTGAAATCGAGCTGGCCTATAGTTACATATTTCTACCTGAGATTTGAGTTTGATCTTATTCCTCGTGTTCGTCCAAAGCCCGACATCTTCCTGGCCTAAGGACATAAATTCGTAATTAAATTGCGAACCTAAACTCCCAGATTCAAAGCAACGATTGCCATCGCCGGGTGCGGTATAAACCCTTGAGAGGTATTTGAGAATTGGTGGAATTCAGTTGGTGCATCGTCAGGAGTGAACCGCGTCACACAACAGAGGGGAAACTGCAGCTGTTTCTGTTGAAGGTGTTGCAGCGATGCAGGCAGAGCCCGGCTTTCAGTACATTGGCAGATAGAAATGTGAGCAAACCATTATTCCAATCTATGGGCTATCTCATTTCTAAACACTTGCAATATCAATTTGTATAAAATTTGCAAAGCAC
Organism: Somniosus microcephalus; assembly: GCF_052327205.1. NCBI lineage: Eukaryota > Metazoa > Chordata > Chondrichthyes > Squaliformes > Somniosidae > Somniosus > Somniosus microcephalus. The sequence continues at coordinate 203,013,104 of NC_140989.1, forward strand.
ATTTCAGTGAAGGGAGTTGTCGCGCTGTCCAAATGACTGGAAGTAATATCAATGCTCCTGCTGTTTGCTGATCCCACGGGAGATTTCCCTCAATTATAAATAAGGGGTTTCTCTTACTCTGCCATCTCACAGAGTCAGTTGGAACCCTGTGTCCAGCGCCAAGAGTCACCGTCACTTCTCAGACAGAGAGTTCCGTTCACTGCGTATCCATTTACCGAGTTACCGCCAGTTATACAGACAGTCATGATTTACTATCCGATTATAGCATTCGTAGGAATCCCCGGTAAGTGATTCTATTCCGTTACTAAAGCTAAGAGTCATTACTGCTCGTATCTCGCAAACTGTCCTTTTTTCGGCGTGTTTTTTCCAAGTCCATTCAAAAGCAAATATTCAGTAAATATATTTCCCGCTCTCCCGTGTTCCCGGACTGGTCATTTTATTGACGTTAGAATGTTAATTTTAATCTGCATTTATTTTCTTCATCGAACGTCTTCCGACTGGCGCAGTTATAACTAAGAATTTGTGCAGCATATTAAACAATGGATTTCTTTGAATTTCAAGTTATTTTCCGTGGTCCCAACAGACAGCCTCTCCTCCCCTCCTCCTCCTGTTGTAACACTCGATAATATCTGACAAGGACTGCATTTTACTCTACAATCACTATTTTAAAATGCTTCTGATTCCCGCTCCGGACAGATTCCGTGACAGCCGCTTAACACCCAGTCAAACCGCTGCTCGATACAAATTCACATTTAAATTCTCTTCAAACCCTTACAGTTGAAGATATTTCTAATCACATTTACCCACCCGGTCCCGATATCCTTTCGTCACCTCTTCCTCCATCCACCTATCCCATCTACTTTCAATCTGGACATGTTTCCTGCCTTGTACAAAAACCCTGGAATTGAATTCCACAGCCTCACAACTATTTTTCCTGTTCTTTATTCCAAATGTCTTCTATTGAACCTTGTATCTTTGCCGCCTCGTCCTTGACCCCTCATTTACTGGAACCAATCTGCTTCTAGCTACCATCTCCCACCCTTGCATAATTTTACACAGTCTGTCACATCGCTCCATCATCTGTGTCTGTGTTACCTTCTCCTACCTCACATTTACAGTTTAGTGTGACAGAGCCCAGTGTATGAAACCGGTGTTTTTTAAATCTTTCTGTACAACGGACTAAAATTTGCAACTTCAATAGGGAAACTGAAATCTCACATTCAGTCGAATGAGTTCCCACTACCAGCTGCGACTCAATGTGAGCGGCATAAAACTCCAATATTTCGGCTGTTCGATTTTAAAACTCTACAATGTCGATTTAAAGATGTTACTCAGTCAGAACAGAGTGAAGCGAGTTGTCTGACCATCCCAATGACTGTCTCCACTCTCAGGGTCAATGCAGACTAATGTTCCCACTGGAAGATTCGCGCCTGTAATAATAGGGCTTTCTTGAATATAATGAGAAAGCACAGATTTAAGACGTCTGACAAATGAACCAGAGGCGACATGAGGAAAACATGTTTTATTCAATGAGTGGCTAGGGATTTGGAATGCACTGCTTGATAGGGTGGTAGATACAGATGCAAGAAAAAGAAAGAATTGCATTTATATAGCGCCTTTCACAACCACTGGATATCCCAAAGTGCTTTACAGCCAATGAAGTACTTTTGAAGTGTAGTCACTGGTGTAATGTAGGAAACACAGCAGCCTATTTACACACAGCAAGCTCCTACAAACAGCAATGTGATAATGACCAGATAATCTGTTTTAGTGATGTTGATTGAGGGATAAGTATTGGCCAGGACACCAGGGAGAACTCCCCTGCTCTTCTTTGAAATAATGGTATAGGATCTTTTACATCCACCTGAAAGAGCAGATGGGGCCTTGGTTTAATGTCTCACCCGAAAGACAGCATCTCCAACAGTGCAGCACTCCCTCAGTACTGCACTGGAGTGTCAGCCTAGATTTTTGTGCTCAAGTAGCTTTCAAAAGAGAATTGGATAAAAACTGGAAGGAAAAAATGTTGCAGGGATATGGGGAAAGAGCAGGGGAGTGGGACTAACTGGATTGCTCTTTGAAAGAGCCGGCACTTTTCTCATCTATTGAGCATTGCAGAAATCAGGATTAACTTAGATCCAGATCATGAGGAAGCATATTTTACACAGCGAGCTGTTATGACCTGAAATGCACTGCCTGAAAGGGTGGTGGAAGCAGATTGAATCGTAACATTCAAAAGAGAATTGGATAAATACTCCCCACTTCTGACCTTATGTTGGAGGGAAGGTCATTGATGAAGCAGCTGAAGATGGTTGGGCCTGGGACACTGCCCTGAGGAACTCCTGCAGCGATGTCCTGGGGCTGAGATGATTGACCTCCAACCTTTGTGCTAGGTATGACTCCAGCCAGTGGACAGTTTTCCCCCTGATTCCCATTGACTTCAATTTTACTCGGGCTCCTTGATCCCACATTGTATTAGGAAGAATAAGGAGAGGCAATATGAATTAAATGGTACGTTTAAAAAGGGGGTGCAGGAAGAAAGAGACCTGCGCGGGAGCAGCCCGAGGCGGGAGAGCTTAAAGGCTTGAGAGGGAGCAGTCAGAGGCACCGAGGCCCACAGCCCCGAGACCGGAGAAGCAGCGGACCTGCGCGGGAGCAGCCCGAGGCGGGAGAGCTTAAAGGCTTGAGAGGGAGCAGTTAGAGGCATACCAATCCAGGTTCCAGGAGAGAGGTAAAAAGTAGTCCAAGTGTGACGTCAGCAGGTAGCAGGTAAGTGATTGGTTGGTGAGTATTTTCTCTCTTTTCAATACAAGCTTGAATTCTGTGGTTAAATTTCTAGGGTCTCTGTGGTGTAGTGGGGACAGTTGGTAAATAAAGCGCCCTAGAGTATACCTGTAACTGGGGTATTGAATAAATTTTTTAATTAATTAAAGGAGTAAGTCATGGCAGGAGAGTTCAGACCCGTGGTCTGCTCCTCTTGCTCCATGTGGGAAGTCAGGGACGCTGCCAGTGTCCCTGGCGACCATGTGTGCGGGAAATGCATCCAGCTGCAGCTACTTGTAGACCGCATTGCGGCGCTCGAGCTGCGGGTGGATGAATTTTGGAGCATGCGCGATGCTGAGAGGGTCGTGGATAGCACGTTTAGCGAGTTGTTCACGCCTCAGGGTAGGGCTGCACAGGGGGTGACCATCAGGCGGAGCAACAGAGGCAGGCAGGAAGTGCAGGGAACCCCTGCGGACATCCCCCTTTCAAACAGGTATACCAAATTGGATACTGTTGAGGGGGATGACTCACCAGGGGAAGGCAGCAGCAGCCAGCTTCCTGGCACCAGGGATGCTTCTGCTGCCCAGGAAGGGAGGAAAAAGAGTGGGAGAGCAATAGTGGTAGGGGATTCTATCGTAAGGGGAACAGATAGGCGTTTCTGTGGCCGCAAACGTGACTCCAGGATGGTTTGTTGCCTCCCTGGGGCCAGGGTCATGGATGTCACTGAGCGGCTACAGGGCATTCTTAAGGGGGAGGGTGAGCAGGCAGAGGTCGTGGTCCACATTGGGACCAACGACATAGGTAGGAAGGGGGATGAGGTCCTGAATCAAGAATTTAGGGAGCTAGGTAACAGATTAAAGGGCAGGACCTCAAAGGTTGTAATCTCTGGATTACTCCCAGTGCCACGTGCTAGTGAGTATAGGAATAGGAGGATAGTGCAGATGAATGCGTGGCTAAAGAGTTGGTGTAGGAGGGAGGGTTTTAGTTTCCTGGATCACTGGGCCTGCTTCTGGGAAAGGTGGGACTTGTACAAGTCGGACGGGTTACACCTGAACCAGAGCGGGACAAATATCCTTGCGGGGAGGTTTGCTAGCACTGTTGGGGGGGGTTTAAACTAACTTGGCAGGGGGATGGGATACAGAGGGGAGCTGAAATAGGGGGGGATGTGCTGCCAATTATAGAGAGAAAAACAAGTCAGCTTGGTAGGCAGGGCAAATATATAAGGGCAAGGCTGGATGGCATCTATTTTAATGCAAGGAGTCTTGCAAATAAGGTGGATGAACTGAAGGTGTTGGTAAACACATGGGAGTATGATATTGTTGCTATCATGGAGACATGGTTGAGGGAGGGGCAAGACTGGCAGCTCAATATTCCGGGGTACAGAATCTTCACGCGAGACAGAGGGGGAGGTAAAAGAGGAGGGGGTGTCGCAATATTAATTAAGGAGTCAATTACTGCAGTAAGGAGGGATGATATATTAGCAGGGTCCTCTAATGAGGCCATATGGGTGGAGCTTAAAAACAAAAAGGGGGCAAGCACTTTGCTGGGAGTGTACTATAGGCCTCCAAACAGTCAGGGGGAGATAGAGGAACAGATATGTAGGCAAATCTCAGAGAAATGTGCAAATAATAGGGTAATAATAATGGGGGATTTCAACTTCCCCAATATTAACTGGGATAGTCAAAGTGTGAAAGGCTCAGAGGGTGTAGAATTCTTAAAGTGCATCCAGGAGAGCTTTTTGAGCCAGCATGTAGAAAGTCCTACAAGAGAGGGGGCGGTACTGGACCTAATTCTAGGGAATGTGGCCGGCCAAGTGGAAAAAGTGCTAGTAGGTGAGCACTTTGGTGACAGTGACCATAATATGGTGAGATTTAAGGTGGTCATGGAAAAGGACAGGGATGGGCCGGAAATAAAGGTTCTAAATTGGGGGAAGGCCGATTTTAATAGGATAAGGCAGGATCTGGCCAAAATGGACTGGGATCAGCTACTTGTAGGAAAATCCGCATCGGAGCAATGGGAGGCTTTCAGAAGGGAGATTGAGATCATCCAATGGCAACATGTTCCCGTAAAGGTCAAGGGTGGTTCCAAAAACCACAGGGAACCTTGGATGTCAGGGGATATACGAGAATGGATTAGGAAAAAAAGGAGGGCTTTTGGCCGATACAAAAGGCTAAAGACGGAGGAAGCCCTAGAGGAGTACAAAAAGTGCAGGGGGATACTTAAAAAAGAAATTAGGAGATCAAGGAGGGGCCATGAAATAACACTGGCGAGCAAAATAAAGGAAAATCCTAAGATGTTTTATAAGTATATTAAGGGTAAGAGGATAACTAGGGAAAAAATAGGGCCCATTAGGGACAAAAGTGGCAATCTGTGTGTGGAGCCGGAAGATGTAGGAGGGGTTCTAAATGAATTTTTTGCATCTGTTTTCACTATGGAGGAGGACGATGTAGACATAGAAATAGAGCGGGGGGACTGTGATATGCTCAAACATATTAACATCGAGAGGGAGGAGGTATTGGCGGTTTTAGCAGGCCTAAAAATGGATAAATCTCCAGGCCCGGATGAAATGTATCCCAGGCTGCTGTGTGAGGCAAAGGAAGAGATTGCGGGGGCTCTAACACATATATTCAGGACCTCTCTGGCCACAGGGGATGTGCCAGAGGACTGGAGAACCGCTAATGTAGTACCATTATTCAAGAAGGGAAGTAGGGAAAAACCGGGGAACTACAGGCCAGTGAGCCTAACATCAGTGGTAGGAAAATTATTGGAAAAAATTCTGAGGGACAAAATTAGTCTCCACTTGGAGAGACAAGGATTAATCAGGGATAGTCAGCATGGCTTTGTCAAGGGAAGATCATGTCTGACTAATTTGATTGAATTTTTTGAGGGGGTGACCAGGTGTGTGGATGAGGGTAACGCGGTGGATGTGGTATACATGGATTTCAGTAAGGCCTTCGATAAAGTCCCGCACAGGAGACTGGTCAAGAAGGTAAGAGCCCATGGAATCCAGGGTGCCTTGGCACATTGGATACAAAACTGGCTTAGTGGCAGAAGGCAGAGGATGATGGTCGAAGGTTGTTTTTGTGACTGGAAGCCTGTGGCCAGTGGGGTGCCACAGGGATCGGTGCTGGGTCCCTTGCTGTTTGTGGTCTACATTAATGACTTGGATATGAATGTAAAAGGTATGATCAGTAAGTTCGCGGATGATACAAAAATTGGTAGGGTGGTAAATAGTGAGGAGGGTAGCCTCAGTCTGCAGGACGATATAGATGGGTTGGTCAGATGGGCGGAACAGTGGCAAATGGAATTTAACCCGGAAAAGTGCGAGGTGATGCACTTTGGGGCGACTAACAAGGCAAGGGAATACACAATGAATGGTAAGACCCTAGGCAAGACGGAGGTGCAGAGGGATCTGGGTGTGCAAGTACACAGATCCCTGAAGGCGGCGGAACAGGTGGATAAGGTGGTAAAAAAGGCATATGGGATACTTGCCTTCATTAGCCGAGGCATAGAATATAAGAGCAAGGAGGTTATGATGGAGCTGTATAAAACACTGGTTAGGCCACAGCTGGAATACTGTGTGCAGTTCTGGTCGCCACACTACAGGAAGGATGTGATCGCTTTGGCGAGGGTGCAGAGGAGATTCACCAGGATGTTACCAGGGCTGGAGCGCTTCAGCTATGAAGAAAGACTGGGCAGATTGGGTTTGTTTTCCTTGGAGCAGAGGAGGCTGAGGGGGGACATGATTGAGGTGTACAAAATTATGAGGGGCATAGATAGGATGGATACTGAGGAGCTTTTTCCCTTAGTAGAAGGGTCAATAACTAGGGGGCATAGATTCAAGGTAAAGGGCGGGAGGTTTAGAGGGGATTTGAGAAAGAACTTTTTCACCCAGAGGGTGGTTGGAGTCTGGAACTCACTGCCTGAAAGGGTTGTGGAGGCAGGAACCCTCACAACTTTGAAGAAGCATTTGGATGAGCACTTGAAATGCCATAACATACAAGGCTATGGACCAAATGCTGGAATATGGGATTAGATTAGACAGGTCTTGATGGCCGGCACGGACACGATGGGCCGAAGGGCCTCTATCCGTGCTGTATAACTCTATGACTCTATGACTCTAAACCTCTGAAGTTGCCAGGACAAGTTGGAGAAAAGGTTGTTAAAAAAGCTTATTACTAGAGGAATAGATTACAAAAGGAAGGAAGCTATGCTAAACCATTATAAAACACTGGTTAGGCCTCAGCTGGCGTATTGTGTTCAATGCTGGGCAATATATTTTAGGAAGGATGTCAAGGCCATAGACAGGGTGTAGAAGAGATTTGCTAGAATGGTACCAGGGTTGAGGGACTTCACTTGTGTGAAGACACTGAAATAGCTCTGGATGTTCTCCTTAGAGCAGAGAAAGTTAAGAGGAGATTTTATACAGTTGTTCAAAGTAATGAATGGTTTTGATAGAGTAAATAAGGAGAAATGTTTTGCAGTGGTAGAAGTGTCAGTAACCAGAGTATGCAGATTTAAGTAGCTGTATTAGTTTGAGATACAGTATTAGCTTAATGCACGGTATTAGTTTGATGCACAGGTTTAGTTTGAGATGCTCTATTAGTTTGAGATATTGTATTAGTTTGAGGTGCTTTATTTGTTTGAAGTGCTGTATTAGATTGACGTGTTGTATTATTTTGCGGTGCTAGGAACAGGAGTAGGCCATTTAGCCCCTCAAACCTGTTCCACCAATCAATGAGATCAGGGCTGATCTGTGACCTAACTCCATATACCTGCCTTTGGCCCATATCCCTTAATACCTTTGGTTATCAAAAATCTATCAATCTCAGACTTAAAATTAACAATTGATCTAGCATCAATTGCCATTTGCAGAAGAGAGTTCCAAACTTCTATCACGCTTTGTGTGTAGAAGTGTTTCCTAACGTCACTCCTGAAAGGCCCATCTCTAATCTTTAGGCTATGTCCTGTGCCCTAGTCTCCCAAACAAGCGGAAATAGTTTCTCTCGATCTACCCTATCATTCCCCCTTAATATCTTGAAAACTTTGATCAAATCGCCACTTAACCTTCTAAATTCTAGGGAATACACCCTCATTTGTGTAATCTCTCCTCGTAATTTAACCCTTGAAGTCCGGGTATCATTCTGATAAACCTACGCTGCACTCCCTCCAAGGCCAATATATCCTTCCTAAGGTGTGGTGCCCAGAACTGCTCACAGTACTCCAGGTGTGGTCTAACCAGGGTTTTGTATAGCTGCAGCCTAACTTCTACCCCCTTGTATTCTTGTCCTCTAGATAGAAAGGCCAGCATTCCATTAGCTGTTTTGAATATTTTCTGTACCTGCTCATGACATTTTAAAGAATAAATGTACATAGACCCCTAAGTTTCTTTGGACCTCCACTGTTTCTAGCTTTTCACCGTTTAGAAATTTTCTAATCAATCCTTTTTAGATCCAAAGTGGGTGAACTCACACTGGCCTACATTGAAATCCATTTGCCACAGTTTTGCCCTAATACTTATTCTATTAATATCTCTTTGTAAACGTATGCTTCTATCTACACTGCTTACAATGCCACCTATCTTTGTTTCATCAGCAAACTTGGATATGTCACTCTCTTTCCAATCATCTAGGTCGTTAAAAAATATGGGGAATAGTTGAGGCTCCAACAAAGATCTTTATTGGACATCACTAGTCACATCCTGCCAGTTTGATTACCTGTCCATTATCTCTCCTCTCTGTCTCCTGCTGCTCAGGCATTTCCTAACCAGGTCAATAACGTGACTTCAAGTCCACGAGCTTGAAGTTTAGCTAACATTCTCTTATGAGGAACTTTATTGAATGCATAGTTCATAGAATTAAAATATATCGACATTCCCTTGTCCACAGCTTTACTCATCTGTTCAAAAAATTCAATCAGGTTTGTCCTTACAAATCCAAGCTGGCTCTCTCTGATCAGCTGAAAATTGTCAAAGTGTCATTTACTCTATCCTTAATTATAGACTCTCCTAAATTCCCAACAACAGATGTTAGGCTAATTTGTCTATAATTCCCTGGTTTCCCTCTTTCACCTTTCTTAAATAACGGAGTGACATGAGCAATTTTCCGAACTAAGGGAACGGTTCCTGAATCGAGAGAACTTTGGAAGATGACAGTTAGATTCTCGAGATGTGAGCCACTGGCCATGATTTATTGGCCATCTCTAGTTGAGATGGGCAGGTGGTGGGCCTTCTTTTTGAACCATACTGATTCGATACAAAAGAGTGGCTTTCAAAACCACTTCAGAAGCAGTTAAGCGTCAAGCAGGTTGGTGTGGGCCTGAAGTCATGTTTAGGCCAGACCGGGTACGGGTGACAGGTTTCCTTCCCTAATAATTCGAAAATGTATGTTAAAAAATGTAGGTCATTGAGTGCCTTTAAAGTCATGATACGATCATGGTAATTTGCAGTGGCCTTCCAAATCCGCTTGAGATTGATGGAAAATGATTTGGCTCCTGTCCGATCATTTCTTTTGCCGATTTGATAAAGTTTTGAACACAGATTTAGTCGTCCAGAATTTGAACCTAGGAGCTCTTGCAAATAACCTGAGACCAACGAGCCACGTTACACTTAGAAATAAACAGAGTCAATTGGTTATCAAAGGTGAAATCAAATTGATTTGTCATGTACTGTCCATGACATTTTGGTCAATGCAAATAATCACAGTATTGGAGACAGCATTTTGTACATTCCGAATACCAATGTGGTAATACATAAGTTCGAATCCTGCTCGTAGTGCTACTGTCCAAAGTCTTGTCCAAAGTTCAACTAAAAGAACCGGATCTAACTCCCTGTATTTGCCTCGCCCACAGGCCGAGAGATACTCCAACGTCGCAGGTGTTTTAATTGGGAACCCAGTGTTTTCATTCATGGTTTCAGGACACGAGAAGGAATTTCTCCCACGCTGCACCTCAAATTCTCCGAATTCACAGAGCTTGATATTTATTCTCTCTTTCTCTATCCTTGCACCTCTCTGTCTCTCCCTTTCTCTGTTTCTTCTCTACTCCAGTTTTCTCCTCGTCAACTCGTCAAGCTTCCTTGAACGGCCAAGGCTGATTTAACCTGCGACAACAGCAGAGCAAGACTAGGAGGATAGGGAAAGTAACGGTGCAAGCCAACTGACCAATTGGTGGCTAATGTCTGCACATTTACGTCTGTTCACTCTCACAGTGAAGACATTCATCAGTTTGAGTAGAGTACACTTATGGTAGTGTATAATATAAGGATAATGATACCAATCACAATTCAGTTTCAGAGCAATTAACTCTGTATCGTCTTACTTTGGCCATACAAGTCGCGCATTCAAAACGAATTTGGTAAAGAGAGGCTAATATTGAAAGAAAGAAAGCGAGAAAGAACATTTCTGGAAATTTAGGTTGAGAATATTTTCTGGTTATATTAGTGGAGTTGAAACAGAGGAGCTGATGGGAGCTGCTGTTCAACCTGGAAGTGGCGAACGGGGAAGCGGCAGGAGTGAGAGGGGCAACGAGAGTGGCCGCGGTCGATAGAGCGGAAGGAATGGAAGAGACGAAAATACTGGAAACACTGAACAAGTGAGACACAGCGGGTGTGGAGACAAGTGAGTGGACACCTTAGTTCAGTTGGTGGGATGACGTTGCTTATACCGCCCGGTTGCTGGATTCAGGCCCATTATCGACCAGAGGGAATAAAAAAAAATTCTCCGTCTTTTTCAATTGAAATGACATTTTTAATGGAAATCCATGAAAACATGTGAAAGAAGTGAGATCGATACTGAATAAAATGGATCACAATGTTTGGAAGGAGGCGCAGCTAAAACAAAGAGCAGAAGTGCTGAATTATATTCTTGACCACTGAGGAATTGAGGAGAAGCTTGTTCATTATTTGTAAAAGAAGCTGAGCCCCTGAGGCGGAGCCAACAGCTGCCCCCCTGCAATAACAAGGTGTTACTATCAGCCCGGCTAGCTCAGTCAGTACAGCTTGCGACTCTAACTTCATGGCTGTGGTTTGACTCCCACGTTGGGCGATTTGTGTTTTAGCGATTTATCCTGCATTCACGGGTGAATCCAGGTCACGATTTCCCCCGGCAGCGCCACCGTGCAGGACTCGAGCCTGCCTCCAGCACGTTTCACTTAATAACCCCGAGTTATTCAGTTCTGACGAAAGGCTAGTGACCTGCAACGCTAACTGTTTCTCTCCACAGAAGCTGCCTGACCTGCTGAGTATTTGCAGCATTTTCTGTTTTTAACTTCAATTGGTAGCCCCTGTCTCACAAGATTCCCAAGAAAATGTCTTCAAAGATAGAGAATATGAAAAAGCAGAAAAAGAGTGCATATGACAGATGTCAGGTTGCAAATACATCTGAGAATCAGGCTATATATAGAAAGGTCAGAGGAGAAGTGAAAAAGAAAATAAGGGGCAAAGAGAGGGTATGAGAATAGAATGGCAGCTAACATAAAAGGTAATCCAAAAGTCTTCTATAGACATAGGGTAGTAAGAGGAGGGGTGGGGCCGATTAGGGACCAAAAATGAGACCTATGCATGGAAGCAGAGGGTATGGCTGAGGTACTAAACAAGCACTTTTCATCTGTCTTCACCAAGGAAGAGGATGCTGCCATAGACATCGTGAAGGAGGAGGTAGAGGAGATACTTGATCGGATAAAAATTGATAAAGAGGAGGTAGTAGAAAGGCTGGCTGTACTTAAAGTAGGTAAATCACCAGGAGTGGATGAGATGCATCCTAGGATGCTGAGGGAATTGAGGAAGGAAATCGCGGAGGTACTGGCCATAATCTTCCAATCCTCCTCAGATACGTGGTTGGTGACAGAGGACTGGAGAATTGCAAATGTTACACCATTGTTTAAAAAAGGTGTAAAGATAAACCCAGCAACTATAGGCCTGTCAGTTTAACCTCGGTAGTGGGGTAGCTTTTAGAAACAGTAATCAGGGACAAAATTAACAGTCACTTGGACAAGTGTGGATTAATTAAGGAAAGCCAGCATGGATTTGTTAAAGGCAAATCGTGTTTAACTAACTCGATTTAGTTCTTTGATGAGGTAACAGAGGGTTGATGAGGGCAATGCGGTTGATGTGGTGTACATGGATTTCCAAAAGGCTTTCGACAAAGTGCCACATAATAGGCTTGTCAGCAAAGTTGAAGCTCATGGAATAACAGGGACAGTGGCAGCCTGGATATGGAATTGGCTGAGTGACAGGAAACAGAGAGTAGTGGTGAACGGTTGTTTTTCGGGCTGGAGGAAGGTATACAGTGGTGTTCCCCAGGGGTCAGTTCTAGGACCACTGCTTTTCTTGATATATAATGGCCCAGTAATTCGGGTCCCAATGCATGAGTAAGCACCGCGTACTCACGCGTGGGACCGATGGAATTGCCGGTTTTCAGCATGCACAGCGCATGCGCGGAAAACTGGCATTTCCTTTCCTCTGAACCAAGGGGTTCAGAGGTGGAACGCGTGCACGCAGGAGCCTGCGCGTGCGCGCTGAAATTCCTTTTTTTTTACAGGGTTGCCCGTGCGATAAGGCCTGCAGTTTTTACGCGAGAAAAAAGCAGACGTAAGTACTTAGTTTTAAAAGGTAAGTGGTCTATCAATTAAAGTTAGATTTTTTTCCCACAGGTTTATTATTTTTAAAGATTTTACAGTAAGGTAAGTGTAGTTTTAGACCCGATTTGTTAAAAAATTATTTTTTTCAAAAATTTGAATAATTGTTTAAATTAGTTTTTTTACAGTTATTAATAGTTCATTTAATTAGTGGGATGTTTTTTAAACTTTTATTTGAAGTTTAAGTACTATTTTGGGCACCCGGAGTTTTCATGAGTTTGTCAGTTCTTACTATCAAACTCATGAATGAACTTTTGCAACCTCCGATTGGGTGCCAAGTGCTCACATGATCCCAGCCGGCTCATCGAACTAACTACGCCGCTGGATCACGCAAGCACAGCGTGCCGGGAGCTGAACCGGGCCACTGACAGGAAATCCACGCAGGGCCAGGCTTCAACTGTCGGCGCGCTATGTAAGTGTAGGTCGGGGACTTGCACCCGTGGGAAGCCCCCGACACCAATTTCTGGGCCATTAATGACTTGGACGTGGGTGTACAGGGCACAATTTCAAAATTTGCAGGTGACACAAAACTTGGAAGTACAGTGAACAGTGAGGAGGAGAGTGATAGACTTCAGGAAGACATAGTCAGGCTGGTGAAATGGGCAGACACGTGGCTGATGAAATTTAATGCAGAAAAGTGTGAAGTGATACATTTTGGTAGAAAGAATGAGGAGAGGACATATAAACTAAATGGTACAATCCTGAAGTGGGTGCATGAACAGAGCGACTTGGGGGTATGTGTGCACAAATTGTTGAAGGTGGCAAGGCAGGTTGAGAAAGCTGTTAAAAAGGCTTACTGTATTCTGGGCTTCATAAATAGAGGTATAGAGTACAAAAGTGTGGAAATTATGATGAATCTGTATAAAACACTAGTTTGGCCCCAACTGGAGTACTGTGTCCAATTCTGGGCACCACACTTTAGGAAGGATGTGAAGGCCTTAGAGAGGGTGGAGAAAAGATTTACGAGAATGATTCCAGGAATGAGGGATTTCAGTTACGTTGATAGACTGGAGACGCTGGGGTTGTTCTCCTTGGAGCAGGGAAGATTGAGGGGAGATTTGATAGAGGTGTTCAAAATCATGAGCGGTCTGGACAGAGTAGATAGCGGGAAACTGTTCCCATTGGCAGAAGGGTTGAGAAGCAGAGGACACAGATTTAAGGTGATTGGCAAAAGAACCAAAGGCAACATAAGAAAAATCTTTTTTATGCTCAATGGGCCAAATGACCTTCTTCCGTGCTGTAACCATTCTAAGATTCTATGAAAAGTAAGACCTCCGCCCTTCTGAAAGCCCTCCATGCTTTCATAGTGCTTGTCTGTCGAGCAGTCAGACTGATCTGAATGCATCAACTGGTTTCAAGGCACAAATGAAGATTGGTGCGAATGGGACATGTGCTCCATAGAAACATAGAAACATTGAAGATAGGAGCAGGAGTAGGCCATTCAGCCCCTCGAGCCTGTTTCACCATTTAATGAGATCATGGCTGATCATCCAAACTCAGTACCCTGCCCCTGCCTTCTCCCCAGATCCCTTGCTCCTTTTAGCCTTAAGAAATATATCCATCTCCTTCTTGAATATATTTAATAAGTTGGCCTCAACTGCCTTCTGTGGTAGAGAATTCCACAGGTTCACCACTCTCTGGGTAAAGAAATTCCTCCTCATCTCAGTCCTAAATGGCTTACCCCTTATCCTTAGACTGTGACCCCTGGTTCTGGACTCTGTAGGATTTGCAAAATTCCCACATTTCCCCAAGGTTATTAATAAAGGGGACCCTATGGACAATTTAAAAAGGGTACCCAAAAGATGGCGTCCACACCACATGACCAAAAGCCTGTAAGATTTTAAAAGCTTGGACTCTGCAGCACAGAACAAGCTGTTTTGGGAAATCGAAACTTAAAATGCATTTCTGTGAAAAAGGACTTTTGTGTTTGAAAACCTAGACAGTTAAGCAAACACTGAATATGCATTTCGTCAGATTGGAACAGATCACCCCAGTTAGGCCTAAGCGCAAGGCCATTAGTTTGTCCGCATAAATAATCGGAAACAGCTTAGGGAAGCGACCAAGGCTGCACAGGCCGATTAAAATGCATTAATGACAATACAGCCCAGTCATCAGGCCATTAGGTGCGATAAATGGCCATCTAAAACCAGTTAATTTAGATTGCTATAATCATTTAAAACAGTCTGCCAAAAGTGAAACAATGAACTGACCTGATTTGACGCGCAGCTAAGGGCCATCGAAGGAGTATAACTGTAGGCCCTCAGTAGCAATCGACCCCTTGACTCTTACGCTTGACTCTTGCCCTCGTGGCTCTTGCTCTTTTCCCTCCCGCGCTTGCCGCCTGGTCACTGCCCGTGTCTTCCCGAATCCATCAGGGACGCCCGGCATTGCACCAGGCGAACACGGGCAAACCAGGCCAGACAAGGCGGGACGAGACGAGGCGAGAGGAGACGAGACGAGACGAGACGAGACGAGACGAGACGAGACGAGACGAGATGAGATGAGATGAGACGAGACGAATTGGAAGAGGATTGAAGAATGCTTTGAATAATCGGGCCTTCAATCCAGCCAACCTCCGACTATCTTCATGCAAACTCCAGCTGCTGCCGCCCGAGGAAGAAGAACCATTATCCCTGCAAGGTAAAGTACCCAAGCAAAGACTTTAACCTCGAGGTACTTTACCTGGACGACGCCCTTGCAGCGCCCTGAGACCACGTGACAACGGCAGGCCCCAGAGAACACAAAGAGCGAACCCAAAACCCCACAACCGTTTGAACTCAGCAGATTTTGACTCGGTAAGCATGAATTCCTGGCCCCTCATAGTTTAATCTAGTTAGGTATAGGGGTGGGATAAGGATCAGGGGAGAGTTAATGTAGTTTGTTTTCCCTCGATGTCCCATTCCCTGTATAAGTATAGTTATTTCGTTTATGCCTGTAATTGTTTACCAGTAATTTCTCATAAGACTGTTTGTTTTCTGTTTTTAATAAAATCTTGGTTTTCTTACACCAAACCACCTGTCTACTCGACTTTTCTGTATCGCCGCCTGCACCTAAGTCCGGTGTCTAGAACCCAGGGGCGTGGGAGCGATTCGAACCACTCATCAACAGTCACGCGCCACCCGCCACCCCCTACAACACCCCACCATCAGGAACATCCTTCCTGCATCTAGTCTGTCCAGTCCTGTTAGAATTTTATAAGCTTCAATGAGAGCCCCTCTCATTCTTATAAACTCTAGTGAATATAAGCCTAATCGACCCAATCACTCTTCATACGTCATTCCTGCCATCCCAGGTATCAGTCTGGTGAATCTTCGCTGCACTCCCTCCATGGCAAGAACATCTTTCCTCAGATAAGACGACCAAAACTGCACACAATACTCAAGGTGTGGTCTCACCAAGGCCCTGCACAACTGCAGCAAGACATCCTCGCTCCTGTACTCAAATCCTCTCACTATGAATGCCAACATACCATTTGCCTTCTTAACCGTCTGCTGCACCTGCATGCTTACCTTCAGCACAAGGACACCCAGGTCTCGTTGCACTTCCCCTTTTTCCAATCTATTGCTGTTCAGATAATAATCTGTCCTCCTGTTTTTGCCACCAAAGTGGATAACCTCACATTTATTCACATTATACTGCATCTGCCATGCATCTGCCTAATCAGCCAACCTGTCCAAATCATACTGGAGCTTCTCTACATCCTCCTCACAGCACACACGCCCACCCAGCTTTGTGTCATCTGCAAACTTGGAGATATTACATCTAGTTCCCTCATCTAGATCATTAAAATATATTGTTAATAGCTGGGGTCCTAGCACCGATCCCTGCGGTACCCCACTAGTCACTGCCTGCCACTCGGAAAAAGACCCGTTTATTCCAACTCTTTGCTTCCTGTCTGCCAACCAGTTCTCTATCCAAGTCAGTACCTTACCCCCAATCCCATGTGCTTTAACTTTGCACGCCAATCTCTTATGTGGGACCTTATCAAAAGCCTTCTGAAAGTCCAAATACACCACATCCACTGGTTCTCCCTTATCTATTCTACCAGTTACATCCTCAAAAAATTCCAGTGGATTAGTCAAGCATGATTTACCTTTTGTAAATCCATGTTGACTTTGTCCGATCCTGTCACTGTTTTTCACATGCTCTGCTATTACATCTTTTATAATGGACCCTAGCATTTTCCCCACTACCGATTTCAGGCTTATTGGTCTATAATTCCCCATTTTCTCTCTACCACCTTTTTTAAATAGTGGGGTTACATTAGCTACCCTCCAATCCATAGGAACTATTCCAGAGTCTATCGAATTTTGGAAGATGACCAGCAATGTATCTACTATTTCTAGGGCCACATCCTTAAGTACCCTAGGATTTAGATTATCAGGCCCTGGCGATTTATCGGCCTTCAATCTCGTCAAATTCCCTAACACCATTTCCCTACAAATACTGATTTAATTCAATTCCTCCCTCTCATTAGACCCTATGTTCCCGACATCTCTGGGAGGTTATTTGTGTCCTCCTTTGTGAAGACAGAACCAAAGTATATATTTAATTGGTCTGCCATTTCTTTGTTCCCCATTATAATTTCCCCTGATTCTGACTGCAAGGGACCTACCGTCTTCAGCAATCTTTTTCTCTTCACAGAAACAGCAGTCAAAGGAGACCAAAGTTAAAGCCATAAGAATGTGAAAGTGAATGTAAAGGAGGCCAATTAATTGTGGAAGGAAGAAAATGTTGTGAGAAGAGATGGGTTTTTTGGAGCATGGTATGTGACAGTACTAGGATGTTCTTCTTCTTCTTAGGCAGTCCCTCGGAACCGAGGATGACTTGCTTCCACACTAAAAATGAGTTCTCAGGTGACTGATGAGAGCAATGCGGGACCTACAATCTCTGTCATAGGTGGGGCAGATGGTGATTTAAGGGGCGGGTGGGTGGGGTGCTTGGGTTGACGTGCGCTCTTTCCACTGTTTGTGCTTGGCTTCCACTTGCTCCCAGCAAAGAGACTTGAGGTGTTTGGCGCCTTTCCGGATGCTTCTTTTCCAGTTTGTGTGGTCTTGGGCCATGTAGGGGGTTTCTCTTGCTTGCTCTGGTCTCCTACCAGGCTTCGTGCAATAATTACCCTTGAGTGGTTCGACCCACTCTCCCCTACGTTTCTAGACCTTGGACTTAGGTGCAGGGAACTGTAGTGCAGAGAAAGACTCAATAGACCAGGTTGAATAGCACGAAATGGAAGCTTTTATTATTAAACAGTTTGCAGCATTATAAAATACATGTCATAAGCACAGATTAAAGTAACTACAAGCATGCACATATCTATAAACTTAACTCTATGGAAATGGGAAACACACGGCACATCGTAAAAGGGAAAACACATTACGATTACCCTTAACCCCCTCCCCTAGACCTAAACTAAGTTTCGACTTGAGGAACTCGGGATCATGCTCACCACTTTCAGATTCGCCAAAAAGGGGGTTCGCAGCCTTTTGGCACAGCTTTCCGTCGTCACGTGGATTTGGAAGCTTCTGGCGCAGTTTGTTTTTTCTTACGCGATGAAGCAGCAGTTACAGCCTTGATGAGCGCTTGTCATGGATGAATCCGTTAAACCTGTGTTACCTTTACTGAAAGGCTGCCGAAGAACTGGATGCACATGGAGACTCTGCTACCGATGTGATGTTGTAGAAATGGATGCACATGGAAGGTCCGTTACCGAATGGGATGTTGAGGCACTGGAGTGCTAGGCCCGGAGTGTCCTTTTCTCCAGCCTGGATTGTCGTTTTTCCCGAGGGTGTCTTCTCCTTCGGCCTGGGTCGTCGATGATCTCCCGACAAAGGTACCCGGGCCACCCTCCTTCGTCTTCCCGTTTGGCCGAAGAGTTCGTCCCGAAGCGTTCTCAAAAGAAGAGACGTCCTGAATCGTGTTCCCGAAGTGTGAATCTGAAGTGACGCGCCCTGATGGACCTTTCAATCCACAGTTATACCTTTTTGGGACAGTCTTATCTCCCGCCAAATCATAGTCCAGTCTTTGTAATGTTTTTGGCGGGCAGAAATCTCTGCAGGGGCGCTTTGTCTTTGTAACGGGAGCCGGTGATAGCTTAACTTGCCTTCCTGGGCCAATAATGTCTTTTTCTTTGTCACCGTAACTCGGTTCGTATATTGATCGGTCTGGAGATTGCCCTTGAAGGCTGTTAAACGGTTTTCCTTTGTACAGTAAATGGGTTTAAGTGTTCATTCAATTGTCTGCCCATTTCTTGATGGGCCTCATCCTGTTACCCAAAACTGTCCTGTACTTAGAATCTAATTAGTATGTATGCTCAGTTCCATGAGTTTCGGTTTCCCGATACTGGCTTTCGCGGGCTTACTGTCCTCAATCCACAAGCCTGTCTGGCTTGCAGTAACAGAAATCAAATGGTCCCAGAAACTGATCACGAGGTCCGGTGGCCATTTTGTATGCCCTTTTATCAAAGGTTTTTCTGTACAAGCTTCTTTTGGTCAATAAACTGTCTTATTAACCCTATTTTCTTGCGTGATTAATTACTGAAAATTTCGAATCTTACACTCCCCCCTGTGATACTGAGAGCTTGCTTAAAGTATCAATAATCCTTGGTGAGCAAATTTTCCCTGATTCCTCACATCCAAACATTCCTGGTAATTAACTATCTATGACCCTCACGACACATGCAGTTCCCATTTCAGAAAAATTACCTTGTGTACAATTGGACAAACATAGGCAGTACTACCTTAAACTATAACACATTCATCTTTCAGATGTGAAGGGGCCGATACCCCTTACACCACCTGCATACACCTTTTATTAATCAAAAAAACAGAAAATCTTATCAACGGCTATAACACAACAGTATTCACACACTTAAATCATGCAGTGGCTAAAATCAAAAGTGGAGGGACACTTTAACTTTTAATACTTAGCAGCTTAAACTGGGGTGTCCTCTTCCCCCACTCGTACATAGCGTTCTCTCCATTCTCCTGTGTTCTCATGCCTCTGGAGGCATTTGCCTCTCTTGCAATGCACGAACAGTAAGAATATTACAATTAAAACCCAACACACTACTAGGATATGGGATGCTATTCTAATCCAGGCTGGGATCTCTATATTAGTGAACAGGTCCCACCATGGTGGGGTGACTATGTCCAATATGTCTTTCCCTATCTCTAATGTCTTCTGCTCCAGTGTGTAAAAATGCTTCTGTGAAACTATAATGGCTTCTAAAATCTTGGTGAGGTGTTCGGGAAGAGGGGGAATGACATAACCAAAATGCGCGACGAATCACTTCAAGTCCGTGAAATTCTCTTTTACAGTGAGGTGAACAGTGGAAGGTACAGGAATGGGGACAATCCGTTGTTGTGCCACTTGAACTTCAGCCCTGGGTTTAAAACAGAAGCTGCTGTCACTGACCGGACACCACCCGTGCTGTCCGTGGCGGTAGTGAGGCGCTGCAGTGGTGACACAGCATGTCCCACCTCTGATATATGCCACCTGTGGGGGCACATGGTCCTTTGCCATTGCCTCCATGGTGCAATTTATCGGCTTCGCGCTAGCGGCTCTGAACCCACACTGTGGTTTGAAAAAGGCATTCAAGTGCTGGGGACACAGGATGATGTGTGCTCCCCGGCTTCGACACCCCGAGAGGTCAGTGCCTGTCATCGTACGCTCCCATCTGATGACATAAGGCGGGACCACTGCGTAACGAATGTGCGCACCCCCCTGAATGACTCCAATGTTCTCCACCCTGTATACCGGGGCGGGCTTTGCTGCGGGACCCAACACCGGCATCCTTACCACTATTCCCATGATAGTGTGATTCGAGCGTCCGCAGTCCACTGGGACTGGGTACGCCTCTGCAGCTAGTCTGAGCTGGCACGGACTTAATGCGTTCTCGAAAGGGTGGAGCGCTTGCAAGTGCTTGTTGCTGATCCAGGACGGGACCAAACCTTGTTTTAAATCCTCCAGATTACTGCGGCCCTTGCCCAGTAACCACGCCCCGTATAGCACACAGGCCTCGTTCTGCGCAGCCTGATCAGACGCATTCCGATCCTCCCTAATGAGTGCATTTACCGTTCTAGCGTGTTTCTCCAGTTCAGCAATTATTTTTTTAAGTGTAGTGTCATGGCCTGGTCCTCATGTAGCTCAGAACCCACTACCTTATTTTCGTTAGTCAGTATGTTCCTTAACTGGGCTTTTAAACCATTGATCTGTGTCTGCAGCTCCACGTTGTCTAGAGCGTTGACAACAGACATCCTGGTGTTAAAAGCAGTGAAAATGTCATTTACAGTACCCCTTCTTTGCCTCCCTACCGATCCAAAATTTCCTGTGGTGTGGTGTATAATTTGGCCTTGTCGATGTCGGCAAAGTCAAACTCGTAAAATTGTCTGAACATTCGGGTTAACAGGACCTGGTACAACTGTTCCGTCTCCTTGGGACACCACTCCGGCAATCGTACCTCAGTGAGGTTTAAAATCACTGAGGCCACCGCGTAGTGTACCCCTTGGTACAGCACCTGACCGGTGGGTACCAATACTAGACCGTTCCCGGGTCCCTTTGTGGTGGTGGGGCACCCTTCCTTCTGGGCTAGTGCTACCGGAATCGTGGGCAGGGGCTTGCGTGGGCGGGTGATGAGTTCAGTGGCATTTACCGGAATCGGGGAGAATGGGGCTCCGCACGCCCGAGTGCTGACATCCCATCTCATCCCTTTCCCTTCATCCTGCCACTGCCTCTGGAAAAAGATGGATACGCCCTTGGGGCAAACGCGTTTTGAACCCCACATACAGACATATATCCCTTCATCTGGTTCCCACCATTTGTCCCAACACACACGTAATTGTCCGTCAGTCCCCGTAATTGTCCGATGGGTATTGTTACCCAGTCACTCCCACTCGATAGTAGAATTCTTCATGTCCTTTCCCAGCTTTCGTAGCCACCACCATCTACTTAGCGGTACGTTCCCATTACACACCAAACAGATCCTCTTTCCCACGGTAACGCTGACTCTGGGTGCAAGGATCCTCACCCGAGGGCACGATAACGAAGTCTCTTGGTAGGCAAAACCGAAATTGCTGGAGTATTCCGTAGAATTCGTCCCCAACCATCCTGGCCATCTCCCTTGGTGGAAGTAGGTGGCAGTTTCCTCAACCTCTCGCTTCCCCGTCCCATCCGTCGCGATGGGGGCTGTGTCCCCGGAACATCTGAACACGATGACGTCCTTGGTGCGGCCTCGGTAGGCCAGCCCGCACCCGATCGCCGCGAGCACTACGAGAATCCTCTCCATTGTATTCCTGGTTTCTGTAATCGATAAGATGATGTAGCCAGGCTCCCAATAGGTGCTGGCCTAATTAAACGGACGCTCGGGCCCCCTGACCCCGCTTTCAAACAAACACACATACTGGGCAGACTTTGAAAACTACCTTTTAAAACGTCCCCATCCTCTTAAACTTTACATACCTTAAACTATCATTATAATTACCTAGCTTAACTTATCATTTCCTAAACCTATGTACAGCGCCGCCCTCCTTCGGGCGGCCTACTTAATTCCTGTGAGGGTTGCAGCATTCCGCCCCCTGTGGCGGGGCTGCACTGACCTTCGGCTTTGATCCCCCGCAGCCTGTCGCTGCTGAACGGGAATCGTGCCTTCCTGGGGCTACCCTGGACCGAGGTTGGGGAAGATAGGGAGAATTTGGCCAATGCTTTCTGGGCTGAGGCGTTCGAGTCGACCTACGAGGGGATGCCTTGGGCGAGGCTCCCAGGGCTGACGGACCGGGGGTCGGTACCTTCACCGTCACAGCCTGTGGTCCCACCACAGCTGCCGGCTCCGGCTCCCTTCCCTCAGGCTCCGCCCCCCCGGGGCCGGGATTTGTGGCATCCGACCCCACCTCACCTGTCCCTACAGGTGGTGAGTCTCCGCCCCCAATCCCTACCTCCCCTAAGCTTGAGTCGAGGGCGGGATCTTCGTCCTCTGACTCTTCCTCCTCCGTGATCGGGTCAAGGGCGGGGTCGAGCTGTTCGGGCTCTTCCTCGTCCGAATCCCAAATTAGAGGGGAGACCTCCCACTCCATTGGGATGACTCCTCCCCTCACGCAGGCTGCAGTTCCAGCCTGTGTGGTCTGTGACTCTGTCGCAGGCTGAGGATTTTTGTCCTCAGACTTGGCCCCTGTTGTTGGCCCTTGTGTACCCGGCTTAAACAGTTTACACCGCTTCATGTTAAACCACCTTTTGCGTCGGGACACCTCTACTGTATGAGTGGCGCAGACCGGCGGATTTTGCACCGATTCCGGCTCGTCCTCCTGGTCTGCGGTTCTCTCGCCAGCGCATAGGGTTAGACCCAAGAATTTTACTTCTCGC
Organism: Somniosus microcephalus; assembly: GCF_052327205.1. Classification (NCBI taxonomy): domain Eukaryota; kingdom Metazoa; phylum Chordata; class Chondrichthyes; order Squaliformes; family Somniosidae; genus Somniosus; species Somniosus microcephalus. The sequence continues at coordinate 203,035,850 of NC_140989.1, forward strand.
CGGCCAACCCGCGCCTTCGTAGGGGTTTCCTTAACACTTTCTATCTCCTTCACACTCGTACCCTCTCCCCAGAGACAATGATTTCTCAGGTCCACGTGGATCCCGTGGGCTACCAAGAAATCAGACCCCAGGACTCCCGTTCCACCTCCCGCTTACCACTTCATCAGGGAACACTTCCACGTGGTGCGGAGTGGTCCTAAACGAATGGAGAGGGGAAGGGAATGTGCGCCAGCCTGTTCTTTGCCCGTGAAGCCCAACAGACGATATGGAACCCCGGTGGACAGAGGCGAGGCGGTGGGGTTATCTGCGTGGATTACAGTGCACGATGCTCCCGTGTCCAACAGATAGGTTTCCTTCACCTCCTCTACCTCCATCTCTACGAGGGGTCGTCTCCATGCATCATAGCGGAGCGGACACAGGTAGACGGGCTGCGCCGACTCTAGTCACTTGGGTACAGCGATCGGAGTTTCGGGAGCGCCAAGGCCGGTGGTGACAGCTATTTTCCCCTGCGAGGTCATCAGAGACTGCATTGTCTGTATGATTGACTCAATCGCAGCGGGATCCACAACCGCACCCGCTCCTGGTGCTGGGGAAGGAGCTACGGCTTGGGTTTGGGCTGGTGCTGGGGGAGTTTTTCCCTTTAAATCCTTCCAGGGATTTCTACAGTCCCGGCGCCAATGACCCTCCTTCCCACACCCGTAACAACTGCTCTTGGCTTGGGGGGCGCGATTCCCCTCCTGATGCCATTCCTTTTTAGCAGGAGCTGCAGGCCTCGCCTCATGCACCTTTCCCTTTGAGGAAGGCACATCCCTACTCTTGTTGTTCCTGTAACCTATCGTGAGCTGATCAAGTACTAGTTCCTCCGTGGAGCGGGGGTTAGTGGGGTCAAACCATGTTTTGGCCTGCTCCCTCACCGGTGGCAAGCAATTGGCGACCAGACACCGGAGCCAATGAGCCTTTTGGTCATTATTCAGCCCGGCCCGGGCCGGCCCGCCCGGACAGCAGCGCCGATACACTGGCCACAACCTTCCGGCGAAAACCCGTGGGGGTTCTCCCTCTAGCTGTATCGTCCTTTCCAATCGGAGGAACGGACTTCCGTCACCCTCCCCTATAATCTCCAGGATCTCATCCTGTAACTCCTCATACACCTTGTGCCCTCTCTTGCTATCGTCAGGGAGACACTGGAGGAGCGAGCTGTCCAGGGAGAACAGCAGCATTTTGGACTGTTCAACCCTGTCGCAGTCATTAACTGCTGCGGTCTGCTCCGCGTCCCTAAAATGGACGGAGGGATCTCCTGACTCGGAGAGTTTTGGGATGTGACTTATCATTTCCCTTAGCTGTCGTGTGCTATGGGGCATTATGATCTGATTCACGAGGGGTCCGTCCTTGCCATCCTGGTCCGGACCGAGCCTCCGGTGTCGCGTGGGACACATCGGTGCCGGTCCCGACTCTACTACCTGGTGTTGCTCTGCCTCAAGAACCCCTGTGTCTGACTCCTCCGTTTCCTTCCCCGGAGTCCAAGACTCAGTATAGGCGGGAGGTGCCGAGGGCTCGGGGGTTGGTACCCCAACTGCCTCTGGCGGAATCGGTCTTTTGGATTCCTTGGCTAACAGTAGCTGGCTCCCTGGTGGGTTTATGAGACACACCAAGCCGTTTGCCTTTGCTAGGGCCGTTCTCAGGTCCTCTAGCTCCCTGTGGCAGGCGCTATGGTCGCTGTTCTCAGACCTATCCTCCATGGCCATCTTATATGCTGCCCTCGCCCCCAAAATGCTTTCCTCCTGTGTCGCTACCTGCTTAGCTAGGCGGAAACACCTATCTCTCATTCTACCTTCACTGGCCTTGGCCTCAACGACCTGACACTCCAAGTAATCTATCCTGGTCTCATGGCGGTGAGTTACGGATTGGCGTTCCTGATTCAGCGCGTTAAGCGATTGAATCAGTTTCTGACCTCCCGCAACCTTTTCCTCTACTTCTGTTAGTAGCCCTTTGATCTGGGCCGTCTGTGCTACAACGACCTGGTCCAGAAGCTGGACTTGCTTCTTGTAACACATCAGCCAGACCGCCTTTTCTACCGATTTCTTATGCTCTTTGCTTTCTGTCCACTTGATGGCTGCGTCTAGCGGGCGCCTATCTCTCAATAGGTCAGATATCCATTGTTTTGTAAGGTTTACCTTCCCAAAAACATAATCCGCTATTCTCTCATCCATCACATTTCGTTTATTCAGACCTTGATCTAACACACTACATTCCTGCTGCCAAGGTCCTGCCGCGGTTGCCATCTCTGTAGGGGGTTTCTCTTGCTCGTTCTGGTCTCCTACCAGGCTTCGTGCAATAATTACCCTTGAGTGGTTCAACCCACTCTTCCCTACGGTTCTAGACCTTGGGCTTAGGTGCAGGGAACTGTAGTGCAGAGAAAGACTCAATAGACCAGGTTGTACAGCACGAAATGGATGCTTTTATTATTAAACAGTTTGCAGCATTACAAAATACATGTCATAAGCACAGATTAAAGTAACTACAAGCATGCACATATCTATAAACTTAACTCTATGGAAATGGGGAACACACGGCACATCGTAAAAGGGGAAACACATTACGATTACCCTTAACCCACTCCCCTAGACTTAAACTAAGTTTCGACTTGAGGAACTCGGGATCATGCTCACCACTTTCAGATTCGCAAAAAAGGGGGTTCGCAGCCTTTTGGCACAGCTTTCCGTCGTCACGTGGATTTGGAAGCTTCTGGCGCAGTTTGTTTTTTCTTACGCGATGAAGCAGCAGATACAGCCTTGATGAGCGCTTGTCATGGATGAATCCGTTAAACCTGTGTTACCTTTACTGAAAGGCTGCCGAAGAACTGGATGCGCCTTGGAGACTCTGCTACCGATGTGATGTTGTAGAAATGGATGCACATGGAAGGTCCGTTACCGAATGGGATGTTGAGGCACTGGAGTGCTAGGCCCGGAGTGTCCTTTTCTCCAGCCTGGATTGTCGTTTTTCCCGAGGGTGTCTTCTCCTTTGGCCTGGGTCGTCGATGATCTCCCGACAAAGGTACCCGGGCCACCCTCCTTCGCCTTCCCGTCATGGCCGAGCCTTGTTTGGCCGAAGAGTCCGTCCCGAAGCGTTCTCAAAAGAAGAGACGTCCTGAATCGAATCGTAACTACTGAATCGTGTTCCCGAAGTGTGAATCTGAAGCGAAGCGCCCTGATGGACCTTTCAATCCACAGTTATACCTTTTTGGGACAGTCTTATCTCCCGCCAAATCAAAGTCCAGTCTTTGTAATATTTTTGGCGGTCAGAAATCTCTGCAGGGGCGCTTTGTCTTTGTAACGGGAGCCGGTGATAGCTTAACTGGCCTTCCTGGGCCGATAATGTCTTTTTCTTTGTCACCGTAACTCGGTTCGTATATTGATCGGTCTGGAGATTGCCCTTGATGGCTGTTAAACGGTTTTCCTTTGTACAGTAAAGGGGTTTAAGTGTTCATTCAATTGTCCGCCCATTTCTTCATGGGCCTTATCCTGTGACCCAAAACTGTCCTGTACTTAGAATCTAATTAATATGTATGCTCAGTTCCATGAGTTTCGGTTTCCCGATACTGGCTTTCGCGGGCTTACTGTCCTCAATCCACAAGCCTGTCTGGCTTGCAGTAACAGAAATCAAATGGTCCCAGAAACTGATCACGAGGTCTGGCGGCCATTTTGTATGCCCTTTTATCAAAGGTTTTTCTGTACAAGCTTCCTTTGGTCAATAAACTGTCTTATTAACCCTATTTTCTTGCGTGATTAATTACTGAAAATTTCGAATCTTACAGCCAGGGATTCCTAGGTGTCGGTGGGGATGTTGCACTTTTTCAAGGAGGCTTTGAGGGTGTCCTTGAAGCGTTTCCTCTGCCCACCTGGGGCTTTCTTGCTGTGTCGGAGCTCCGAGTAGAGCGCTTGTTTTGGGAATCTCGTATCGGGCATGCGGACGATGTGGCCCATTCATCGGAGCTGATCGAGCGTTGTCATAGAGTCATAGAGTCATAGAGTTTTACAGCACAGAAAGAGGCCCTTCGGCCCATCGTGTCTGCACCGTCCATCAATCCCTGTCCAGTTTAATCCCATTTTCCAGCATTTGGTCCATAGCCTTGTATGCAGTGGCATTTCAAGTGCTCATCCAAATGCTTCTTGAATGTAGTGAGGGTTCCTGCCTCTACCACCCTTTCAGGCAGTGAGTTCCAGATTCCAACCACCCTCTGGGTGAAAAAGTTCCTCCTCAAATCCCCTCTAAATCTCCTGCCCCTTACCCTGAATCTATGCCCCCCTTGTTATTGACCCCCCTACTAAGGGGAAAAGTTCCTCTTTATCCACCCTATCGATGCCCCTCATCATTTTGTACACCTCAATCAGGTCCCCCCTCAGCCTTCTTTGCTCCAAGGAAAACAACCCCAGCCTGTTTAGTCTTTCTTCATAGCTGAGGCGCTCCATCCCAGGTAACATCCTGGTGAATCTTCTCTGCACCCTCTCCAAAGCAATCACATCCTTTCTATAGTGAGGCGACCAGAACTGCACACAATACTCCAGCTGTGGCCTCACCAGTGTTTTGTACAGCTCCATCATAACCTCCCTGCTCTTATATTCTATGCCTCGGCTAATGAAGGCAAGTATCCCATATGCCTTTTTAACCACCTTATCTACCTGTTCCGCTGCCTTCAGGGATCTATGTACATGTACACCAAGGTCCCTCTGACCCTCTGTACTTCCTAGGGTCCTACCACTCATTGTGTATTCCCTTGCCTTATTTGTCCGTCCAAAATGCATCACCTCACACTTTTCAGGGTTAAATTCCATTTGCCACTTTTCCGCCCATCTGACCAACCCGTTTATATCGTCCTGTAGCCCGAGGCTTTCCTCCTCGCAATTTACCACCCCACCAATTTTCATGTCACCTGCGAACTTACTGATCATACCTTTTACATTCTCATCCAAATCATTAATGTAGATCACAAACAGCAAGGGACCCAGCACCGATCCCTGAGGTACCCCACTGGACACAGGCTTCCAGTCACAAAAGCAACCTTCGACCATCACCCTCTGCCTCCTGCCACTCAGCCAGTTTAGGATCCAACGCGCCAAGGCACCCTGGACCCCATGGGCTCTTACCTTCTTGACCAGTCTCCTATGCGAGACTTTGTCAAAAGCTTTACTGAAGTCCATGTAAACCACATCCACAGCATTTCCCTCATCCACACACCTAGTCACCCCCTCGAAAAATTCAATCAGATTGGCCAGACATGATTTACCCTTGACAAAGCCATGCTGACTATCCCCGATTAATCCTTGCCTCTCCAAGTGGTGACTAATTTTGTCCCTCAGAATTTTTTCCAATAATTTCCCTACCACAGATGTTAGGCTCACTGGCCTGTAATTCCCTGGTTTATCCCTGCTACCCTTCTTGTATAGTGGTACTACATTAGCTGTTCTCCAGTCCTCTGGTACATCCCCTGTGGCCAGAGAGGTTCTGAAAATTTGTGTCAGAGCCCCTGCAATCTCCTCCTTTGCCTCGCACAACAGCCTGGGATACATCTCGTCCGGGCCTGGGGATTTATCCACTTTTTGGCCTGCTAAAACCGCTAGTACCTCCTCCCTCTCGATGCTAATATGTTCAAGTATGTCACAGTCCCCTTGCCCGATTTCTATGTCTGCATCGTCTTTCTCCATAGTGAACACAGATGCAAGAAATTCATTTAAAACCCCGCCTACATCATCTGGCTCTACACACAGATTGCCACTTTGGTCCCTAATGGGCCCAACCCTTTCCCTGGTTATCCTCTTGCCCTTAATATACTTATAAAACATCTTAGGATTTTTCTTTATTTTGCTTGCCAGTGTTATTTCATGGCCCCTCCTTGCCCTCCTAATTTCTCTTTTAAGTATGCCCCTGCACTTTTTATACTCCTCTAGGGCTTCCTCCGTCTTTACTCTTTTGTAATTGCCAAAAGCCCCCCTTTTTTTCCTAATGCATTTTTGTATATCCATTGTCATCCAAGGTTCCCTTTGCTTGTTGGTCCCACCCTTGACCTTTACAGGAACATGTTGGCGTTGTACTCTCTCTATTTCCCTTCTGAAAGTCTCCCACTGTTTTGATGTGGATTTTCCTATAAGTAGCTGCTCCCAGTCCACTTTGGCCAGATCCTGCCTTATCATATTAAAATCAGCCTTCCCCCAATTTAAAACCCTTATTTCCGGGCCGTCTTTGTCTTTTTCCATGACCACCTTAAATCTCACCGAATTATGGTCACTGTCGCCAAAATGCTCTCCTACTGACACTTCCACCACTTGCCTGGCTACATTCCCTAGAATTAGGTCCAGTACCGCCCCCTCTCTTGTAGGACTTTCTACATGTTGGCTCAAAAAGCTCTCTTGGATGCACTTTAAGAATTCTGCACCCTCTAAGCCTTTCACACTCTGACTATCCCAATTAATATTGGGAAGTTGAAATCCCCCACTATTATTACCCTATTATTTTTGCACTTCTCTGAGATTTGCCTACATATCTGTTCCTCTATCTCCCCCTGACTGTTTGGGGGCCTATAGTACACTCCCAGCAAAGTGCTTGCCCCCTTTTTGTTTTTAAGTTCTACCCATATGGCCTCATTAGAGGAACCCGCTAATATATCGTCCCTCCTTACAGCAGTAATTGACTCCTTAATTAATATTGCAACACCCCCTCCCCTTTTACACCCCCCTCTGTCTCGCCTGAAGATTCTATACCCCGGAATATTGAGCTGCCAGTCCTGACCCTCCCTCAACCATGTCTCCGTGATAGCAACAATATCGTACTCCCATGTGTTCAACAACAACTTCAGTTCATCCACCTTATTTGCAAACTCCTTGCATTAAAATAAATGCCTTCCAGCCCTGCCATATTCCCTTTTGCCTTCACATATTTGCTCTGCCTTCCCAGCTGACTTGTTTTTTCCTCCGTATTTGGCTGTAAATCACCCCCTACTATAGCTCCACTCTGTATCCCATCCCCCTGCCAAGTTAGTTTAAACCCCCCCCAACAGTGCTAGCAAACCTCCCCGTTGTCAAAGCTTCGATGCTGGGGATGTTGGCCTGAGCAAGAACACTGACATTGGTGCGCCTATCCTGCCAATGTATTTGCAGGGTTTTGCAGAGGCAGTGTCGGTGGTACCTCTCCAGAACTTTGAGGTGCCTGCTGTACATAGTCCATGTCTCTGAAGCATACAGGAGGGTAGGTATCATTACTGCTCTGTAGACCATGAGCTTGATGCTGGGTTTGAGGTCCTGGTCTTCAAACATTCTCTTCCTCAGGCGACTGAAGGCTGCACTGGCACACAGAAGATGGTGTTGGACTTCGTCATCGACGTCTGCCCTTGTTGACAGTAGGCTCCCGAGGTATAGAAAGTGGTCCACGTCCAAGGCCTCGTCATGGATTTTGATAATCGGGGAGCAGTACTGTGTGGCGGAGGCAGGTTGGTAGAGGACCTTTGTCTTACGGATGTTTAGTGTAAGTCCCATGCTCTCGTACGCTTCGGTGATGTGTTGACGATGGTTTGGAGTTTGGCCTCAGCGTGTATGCAGGTGCAAGCATCGTCTGCATACTGTAATTCGATGACAGAGGATGGGCCGACCTTGGATCTGGACTGGAGGCGATGGAGGTTGAACAGTTTCCCATTTATTCTGTAGATTAGCTCCACTCCAGCGGGGCGCTTACTGAGGGTGAGATGGAGCGTTGCAGCAAGGAAGATCAAGAAGAGTGTTGGTGCGATGTCATAGCCTTGTTTGACCTGGTCCGTATGTGAATTGGGCCCCATCCTGCATCCCACCCTGCCATTGGCCAGAGGCTGCACACCTCCTCCAAACGAGACACCCTGACTCACACCCAGCCATTGGCCTTTAGCCTGCTCACCTCCTCAAATCCACACAGACTGACGACCACCCGGCCATTGGCCGAAAAACTGCTCACCTCCTCCAATCATAAGAAAATAAGAACATAAGAAATAGGAGCAGGAATAGGCCACTTGGCCCCTCGAGCCTGCTCCACCATTCAATAAGATCATGGCTGATCTTGGGCTCAAAGCCACTTCCCCGCTCGCTCCCCATAACCCTTCACTCCCTTATCTTGTAAAAATCTGTCTATCTCCACCTTAAATGTATTTAATGACCCAGCCTCCACGGCTCTCTGGGGCAGAGAATTCCACAGATTTACGACACTCTGAGAGAAGAAATTCCTCCTCATCTCAGTTCTAAAAGGGCGACCCTTTATTCTGAAACTATGCCCCCAAGTTCTAGATTTCCCCACGAGGAGAAACATCCTCTCTGCATCTACCTTGTCGTGCCCCCTCTGATGCGCTATCAATTACTCATAAAAGACTGAGAGTTAGAAGAGTAACTAAAGGCTTTTATTAACAAAAAGAATGGAGGTCTGCCTCGAGTGGTCGACCGGTCCAGGAATACAAAGGGCTGGGGAGCAGCCACTTTTATACTAGGACTTGTGGGAGGAGTCAGCCGAGGCATGTCCAGGCATGTACACAGTGGAATACAAACAGGACAAACAGGAATACAAACAGTGGTTTACCACATTCACCCCTTGTTTAAAATTGAGTCCGGCGGGGTGAAGTGTATTAAAAGTTAGTGTATTGGAGTCTCTCCGGAGGTCTTGTCTGCCGCTGTGATCGGCGTGGCGACGGCAGGGGTAGTGAAGCTTCCGGCGTCGAGTCCAGCGTAGGCTGTGGCACAGGTGTGTCGTCCTCGTAGATGTCGAGCGGGTCGTGGGGCCCAGGCCTGCCGTCTGCTGGGGCTGGATATCGGATCGTGGGGGGGGGTGGTAGTGAGTAGTGGGTTACTGCGGCCCCCGAGGGTGCAAGGTCTCTTATGGAGACTGTGTCCTCCCGCCCGTCCGTGTATGCAATGTAAGCATACTGGGGGTTGGCGTGGAGGAGGTCGACCCTCTCGACCAGGGGGTCCGTTTTATGGGTCCTCACGTGTCTTCTCAGTAGGACCGGCCCTGGGGACATCAGACATGGCGGTAGCGATGTCCCCGATGTGGACTTCCTTGGGAAGACAAACATTTTCTCATGAGGGGTGGCGTTAGTGGCAGTGCAGAGCAGTGACTGAATAGAGTGGAGCGCATCGGAGAGCACATCCTGCCAGCGGGAGGTTGGAAGGCCCCTAGACTTTAAGGCTAGCAGGACGGCCTTCCAAACTGTCGCATTTTCTCTTTCCACCTGTCCGTTCCCCCGGGGGTTGTAACTGGTGGTCCTGCTTGTGGCAATACCCCTAGTTAGCAGGTACTGACGGAGTTCGTCGCTCATAAACGATGAGCCCCGGTCGCTATGGATGTAGCTGGGGAAGCCGAACAGGGTGAAGAGGTTGTTCAGACATTTAATGACCGTGGCACTGGTCATGTCCGGGCAGGGGAAGGCGAACGGGAAACGGGAGTACTCATCAATAATATTGAGGAAGTACACATTGCGGTCGGAGGAGGGGAGAGGCCCTTTAAAATCAACGCTCAGGCGCTCGAAGGGGCGAGTGGCTTTTATCAGGTGGGCCCTGTCTGGTCTATAAAAGTGTGGTTTGCACTCAGCGCAGACTTGGCAGTTCCTGGTCATGGTCCTGACCTCCTCAATAGAGTAAGGCAGGTTGCGGGCCTTGATGAGGTGGAAGAACCTGGTGACCCCCGGGTGGCAGAGGTCATTGTGGAGGGCCCGCAGTCTATCGATCTGCGCGCTGGCACAGGTGCCACGCGATAGCGCGTCCGGGGGTTCATTTAGCTTCCCGGGCCGGTACAAGATCTCGTAGTTGTAGGTGGAAAGTTCGATTCTCCACCTCAAGATCTTGTCATTTTTGATTTTGCCCCTCTGCTTGTTGTTAAACATAAAAGCAACTGAACGCTGGTCAGTGAGCAGGGTAAATCGTTTTCCGGCCAGGTAGTGCCTCCAATGACGCACAGCCTCCACAATCGCCTGGGCCTGCTTCTCAACAGCGGACTGTCTGGTCTCCGGGCCTTGGAGGGTTCGTGAAAAGAAGGCCACGGGTCTCCCCGCCTGATTGAGGGTAGCGGCCAGGGCAAAGTCGGACGCGTCGCTTTCCACCTGGAAGGGGATGGATTCGTCCACTGCGTGCATGGTGGCTTTGGCAATGTCCTCCTTGATACGGTGGAAGGCTAAGCGGGCCTCTGCCGTCAAGGGAAAAGAGGTGGACTTGATCAGCGGACGGGCCTTGTCCGCATAGTAGGGGACCCACTGGGCGTAATAGGAGAAAAACCCTAGGCACCTCTTCAGGGCCTTGAGGCAGTGGGAGTTCCATAAGGGGACGCATCCGGTCGGGGCCGGGGCCGATGACTCCGTGTTCCACAACACAGCCAAGGATGGCGAGGCGGTTTGTGCGGAATATGCACTTCTCCTTGTTGTATGTCAGGTTTAGGAGTTGGGCGGTGCGGAGGAATTTTTCGAGGTTTGCGTCATGGTCCTGCAAGTCACGGCCGCAGATGGTCACATTGTCCAGATATGGGAAAGTGGCCTGCAACGCATTTTGATCTACCATCCGGTCCATCTCCCTTTGGAAGACGGAGACCCCGTTGGTGACGCCAAAGGGAACCCTAAGTAAGTGATAGAGGCGGCCGTTTGCCTCAAAGGCAGTGTACTGGCGGTCCTCAGGGCGGATGGGGAGCTGGTGGTACGCTGATTTCAGGTCAATGGTCGAGAAGACGCGGTACTGCGCGATCTGGTTGACCATATCAGCTATACGGGGGAGTGGGTAGGCGTCCAGCAGGGTGTAGCGATTTATTGTCTGGCTGTAGTCGATGACCAGGCGCTGCTTCTCGCCGGTCTTAACGACCACAACCTGGGCTCGCCAGGGGCTGGTGCTGCCCTCAATAATCCCTTCCTTCAGGAGCCGCTCCACTTCGGTTTTAATGAAAACCCTGTCCCCGGCACTGTATCGCCTGCTCTTTGTGGCGATGGGCTTACAGTCGGGGGTGAGGTTAGCAAACAGTGGTGGGGGGGTGACTCTGAGTGTGGAGAGGTTGCACCTGGTGCGCGGCGGGCAATTTGGAAGCTGCTGGCTGCGGACTGTGAGTGGGGGTAGGGGTCCACCGTACGCCATCGTAACACTTTTAAGGTGGCACTGAAAATCTAACCCCAGCAGGACGGCAGCGCAGAGGTCAGGCAGGACCAGAAGTTTAAAATGATCGTACACGGTCCCGTCTACTATGAGTGTCACCACGCAGTAGCCGCTGATGTCCGCCGACTGGGACTCAGAGGCCATAGAAATCCGCTGTTGCGCAGGCAGGACTGGGAGAGAGCAACGCCGCACCGTGTCGGGGTGGATGAAGCTCTCCGTGCTCCCAGAGTCAAAAAGGCAGATTGTATCGTGACCATTTACCTTAATGTCCATTGTGGAACTGGCCAGTTGGTGCGGTCTCGCTTGGTCCAGTGTAACGGATGCCAGCGTAGGGGTCGGTGTGTCGCTGCGGGTATCAGATGAGGCGGTGTCGGGGGCCTGCTGCGTCCCGGCTGTCGTCCAAGATGGCGGCGTCCATGATCCCCATGTGGCTGGAGGCGTCCAAAATGGCTGCTGTACCGGTGATTCGCACATGGCCGGGGAGGCCCAAGATGGCGGCCCGCATGGCCCACACGCGGCGCTGCTGGGGTTCGGGGTGGCTTTGGCCCTGCAGACGCTAGCGTAGTGTCCCTTCTTCCCGCAGCCCGAGCAGATCGCGTTTTTCGCCGGGCAGCGCGCTCTGGGGTGTTTTGCCTGGCCACAGAAGTAGCATTTCTGGCCTTGGGGCACTGCTGTCTGGCCTTGGGACACTGCTGCGGTAGTTGGGCCGTTGTTGGGGTGTGGCTGGGGTGGCACGGCACTATGAGGCGGTCCTACCGTGTCCCAGGCTGTCATTCCCCGCGGCGTCCACGGTGCAGAGGAGTAGGCATCCATGCCCTGGTAGGCTGCATCCAATGATAGTGCGAGTTCAGAGGTCTTGTTGAGGTCGAGGTTACTCTGCTCCAACAGTCGCTGTCGGGTGTAATTGGATCTGTGGCCTGCTACAAAAGCGTCCCGGATAAGTTCCTCTGTGTACACGGCGGCCTTTACATCCTTACACCCACAGGCCCGGCCAAGCATTGACAGTGCCTGAAGGTATTCCACGGTCGATTCCCCAGGTTGTTGTTTACGACTCCCCAGAAGGTGCCTGGTGTACACTTCGTTCACTGGGCGCGTATACTGGTCCTTGAGGAGCTTGATAGCATCCGCGTACGAGGTCGCGTCTTGGATGACCGAGTACACTCGGTGGTTCACTTTGGAGGTCAGGACAGCCAGTTTGTCCTCTTCCGATTTGATTGCTTCGGAGGCGGTCAGGAATTTTTCGAAACACCTAAGCCAGTGAGTAAACTTGGTGGATGAGTCCGCCTCCCGATGATCTAAGTCCAGGCATGCTGGTGTGAGGATCTTCTCCATTATAAAAATTTTTGTTAATAAAATTGATGCGCTATCAATTACTCATAAAAGACTGAGAGTTAGAAGAGTAACTAAAGGCTTTTATTAACAAAAAGAATGAAGGTCTGCCTCGAGTGGTCGACCGGTCCAGGAATACAAAGGGCTGGGGAGCAGCCACTTTTATACTAGGACTTGTGGGAGGAGTCAGCCGAGGCATGTCCAGGCATGTACACAGTGGAATACAAACAGGACAAACAGGAATACAAACAGTGGTTTACCACACCCTCAGTATCTTATATGTTTCAATAAGATCACCTCTCATTCTTCTAAATTCCAATGAGTATAGGTCCAGCCTGCTCAACTTTTCCTCATAAGTCAACCACCTCATCTCTGGAATTAACCTAGTGAACCTTCTCTGAACTGCCTCCAATGCAAGTATATCCTTCCTTAAATAAGGAGACCAAAACTGTGCGCAGTACTCAAGGTGTGGTCTCACCAATACCCTGTACAGTTGTAGTAGGACTTCCCTGCTTTTATACGCCAACCCCTTTGAAATAAGGACCAGCATTCCATTTGCTGTACCTGCATGCTAATTTTTTGGGTTTCATGCACAATGACCCCCAGGTCCCTCTGAATTGTAGCATTTTGTAATCTCTCTCCATTTAAATAATAATTTGCTTTTTTATTTTTCCTGCCAAAGTGTATAACCTCGCACTTTCCCACATTATACTCCATCTGCCAAATGTTTGCCCACTCACCTAGCCTGTCTATATCCCTTTGCAGGTTCTTTGCATCCTCTGCACACCTTGCTTTCCCATCCATCTTTGTATCATCCGCAAACTTGGCTACATTACACTCGGTCCCTTCATTCAAGTCATTAATGTAGATTGTAAATAGTTGAGGCCCCAGCACTAATTCCTGTGGCACCCCACTACTTACCGTTTGCCAACCGGAAAATGACCCATTTATCCCGACTCTCTGCTTTCTGTTAGTTAGCCAATACTCTATCCATGCTAGTATATTACCCCCAATTCTGTGAACTCTTAGCTTATGCAGTAATCTTTTATGTGGCACCTTATCGAATGCCTTCTGGAAATCTAATATACCACATCCACTGCTTCACCTTTGTCCACCCTATTCGTTACCTCCTCAAAGAACTCCAGCAAATTTGTTAAACATGATTTCCCTTTCATAAAACCATGCTGACTGCTTGACTGCATTATGCTTTTCCAAATGCCCTGCTATTGCTTCCTTAATGAAGGACTCCAGCATTTTCCCAATGACAGATGTTAGGTTAACTGGTCTATAGTTTCCTGCTTTCTGTCTCCCTCCTTTCTTAAATATGGGTGTTACATTTGCGGTTTTCCAATCCGCTGGGACCTCTCCAGAGTCCAGGGAATTTTGGTATATTGCAACCAATGCATCCACTATCTCTGCAGCCACTTCTTTTAAGACCCTGGGATGCAGGCCATCTGGTCCAGGGGACTTGTCGTCTTTTAGTCCCATTATTTTACCAAGTACTATTTCCTTAGTGATAGTGATTGTCTTTAGTTCCCCCCTCCCTGTGGCCCCTTGATTATCCATTATTGGGATGTTGTTAGTGTCTTCTACCGTGAAGACAGATACAAAATATTTGTTCAGAGTCTCTGCCATTTCCCCGTTCCCCATTATTAATTCCCCAGTCTCAACCTCTAAGGGACCAACGTTTACTTTAGCTACCCTCTTCCTTTTTATATACCTGTAGAAGTTCTTACTATCTGTTTTAATGTTTCTTGCCAGTTTACTCTCATAATTCATCTCTCTCTTTATAATTTTTTTAGTCATCCTTTGCTGCTTTTTAAAATTTTCCCAATCTTCTGGTCTCCCAGCAATCTTGGCAACATTGTATGCCTTTGTTTTCAATTTGATACCATCCTTTACTTCCTCAGTTAGCTACGGATGGTGCTCCCTTCTCTTAAAATCTTTCTTTCTCACTGGAATATATTTTTGGTGAGAGGTTTGAAAGATCTCCTTAAATGTCCGCCACTACATTTCAACTTTCTTACCCTTTAATTTGTTTTTCCAGTCCACTTTAGCCGGTTCTGCCCTCATGCCATTGTAATTGCCTTTGTTTAAGATCAGGACACTGGTTTGAGATACAACTTTCTCACCCTCCAACTGAATATGAAATTCAACCATGCTATGATCACTCTTTCCTAGAGGATCCTTTACGATGAGATCATTTATTAATTCTGTCTCATTACACAGTACCAGATCCAAGATAGTGTGCTTCCTTCCGAATTGTCAAATATCCTGGAATATTCAGTTCCCAGCCCTGATCACCTTACAACCATGTCACTTTAATGGCAATCAGATTATACCCATTTGTATCTATTTGTGCCGTCAACTCCTCTATCTTGTTACGAATGCTGCATGCATTCAGTTATAGAGCTTTTACCTTTATTTTTTTACCATTTCTTCTTGTTTTGGCCCCATTTTCTGTTGCACTCTTATTTTTAAACATTAATCCACACACACTGACTGCTACCCAGCCACTGGCCCAGAGCCTGCCCACCCGCTCAAATCCACACACACTGACTCCTACGCTGCCATTGGCCCAGAGCCTGCTCACCTCCTCCAATCCACACACACTGACACTCACAAGGCCATTGGCCCAGAGCCTGCTCACCTCCTCCAATCCACACACACTGACTCCTACCCGGCCATTGGCCCAGGAGCTGCTCATCTTCTCTAATCAGTACACACTGAATCTCACCCTGCCATGGGCCCGAGCGTGTTCACCTCCTCCAATCCACACACACTGATTCCTACCCAACCATTGGTCCAATGCCTGCCCACCTCCTCCAATCAACACACACAGCAATTCTACCTGGTCATTTGCCCAGAGACTACTCACCTCCTCCAATCCTCTCAAATTTACTCATACCCTGCCATTGGCCAGAGGCTGCACACCTCCTCCAATCCACACACACTGACTTCTACCCAGCCATTGGCTGAAAGACTGTTTACCTCCTCCAATCCACACACACTGACTGCTCCGTGCCACTGGCCCAGAGCCTGCTCACCTCCTCCAATCCACACACCATGACTCCTACCCAGCCATTGGCCGAAAGACTGCTCACCTCCTCCAATGTACAAACACTGACTCCTACCCTGCCATTGGCCCAGGAGCTGCTCAACTTCTCTAATCGAAACACACTGAATCCCACTCTGCCATGGGCCCAGAGCGTGTTCACTTCCTCCAATCCACACACACTGTGTCCTATACAGCCATTAAAATGGGCCCAGAGCCTGCTCACCTCCTGCAATCCACACATACTGATGGCACTGTGTAAGAGCTGGCAGCCAATCAGATGAAACTCTCCCCCCGCCCCGCCCCCAGTGACACTGTGTCCCTTGCTCTCTGCTGGCTTGCTGTGGCCGTTGGGTCCCGCCCTGGGAATTTGACCGCGCGCGACCTTACAAATCGGCGCCCACCCGTGCCCCTTAGAGGGAACATTGCGCATTACCTCTCACCAATCACCGGTCGCTCCTGTCATCTCTACTTCACCTGCCATCTATTCCATCAGCATGGGTGCCATTTATACTCTCTCACCTTGGTCCTCAGAATCCCACCACAATCAGCCCCATCACCAGCAGCATCAGGCACACCAGCAGCACCAATAACAACACCAACCTTCTGCACAATCACAGGACAGAGAGCATCAGCTACCGACCACATTGCTGCCTGGGAGACCAAGGATGGCCTCACCATGGCCAGATTTACTTCACTTGATGCTGTACACCCTGGTTGCCACATGATGCACCAGGTTGGCACCATCCCACACCCACACCAACACCATAAAGCATCCCTACAATGCCAAGCCATTCCTTTCACACTCCACCATTGTGGGGGGTACTGTTATGTCTCACCATTTACTGCAACTCACTAAGCCACTTCCAAAGGTGCACACACATCTGTCCAAGAATGCAAAGTTTGAAAATATAAGTTTCAATGTTTGACACCGCATTAACAGAAACTTTACATGAACATTGGACAAAACACCCAAGTGCCTACCCTTGTGTGTTGTTACTTGGAATGATTGCACTAGGATGAGGGTGAGTATGAGGGGTGGCTAGTGAGATGGGGATGTGATAATGTAGATAGAGAGGGATGGTGGAGGAGCAAGGTAAGTTGGTGTGAGTAAAGATGTGCAGGAGGAGTAGAGTAGGGAAGGCAGAGTGATGGGATGTGATGAGAGACACAGCAGGATGAGGTTGAATGTGGCTTTGTACTAACGTTTCGTGATCTACTGAGATCATTGAAACATTTGCGGCACTGCAGCCAGGTCCTCCTGACGACATCCCTGCTTGTGCCCTCCTCTGCAATGTGCAACCAGGCTGCGTTGATCTCCTGGGGAGGTCTCTTCTGCCCATGGGAAGGGAAGAGTACCTCCCTGCGTGCTCTGGAGGGAGTCATGGGAGAGCCTGCATGCAGCCCTGCACCTCTGAGCAGTGCTTGTCAGTGTTTGCAGCACCTCAATGCTGTAGAACACTGACAGCCCAAATGTCAAAATAAATTTGGCCATGGTCCCTTTAAGGAAACCGGCTGATGACGCGTCATCAAATGAGGTCACCAGACCTGCTTCCTCTAATTGGCCGAGAAATGCACTGGCTGGGCTTAGTAAGCCCAATCAGGAAAATTCATTTCAGAGGCTGGGATGGAGACAGCAGTGGGGTCGGGACCCACCACTGAAGTCACTCGCCACAGACCCGCCGAGGTTAGTAAAAGCGCGGCCAATGTCTTTGGACCCCAGGTCAAACTCCATTCCCTAGCCATTGACTCCATCCCTCTACATAGCATCTGCCTGAGGCTTTTCGCAACCTTGGTGTTATATTTGACCCTGAAATGAGCTTTCGGCCACATATCCACAGCATAACAAAGACCGCCTACTTCCACCTCTGTAACATCGCCCGTCTCCGCCCTTGCCTCAGCTCATCCGCTGCTGAAACCCTCATCCATACCTTTGTTACCTCTAGACTTAATTATTCCAACGCACTCCTGGCTGGCCTCCCACATTCTACCCTACGCAAACTTGAGGTCATTCAAAACTTGACTGCCCGTGTCCTAACTCACACCAAGTCCCGTTTGCCCGTCACCCCTATGCTCGCTGACCTACATCAGCTCCTGGTCCGGCAACGCCTTGATATAAAAATTCTCATCCTTGTTTTCAAATCCCTCCATGGCCTCGCCCCCCTCCCCATCTCTGTAATCTCCTCCAGTTGCACAACATCCGAGATATCTGCGCTCCTTTAATTCTGGCTTCTAGAGCAACCCTGATTTTAATTGCTCCACCATTGGTGGCTGTGCCTTCCTTTGCCAAGGCCCTGAGCTCTGGAATTCCCTTCCTAAATCCCATAAATCTCTCCATGCCTTTACCTCTCTTTCCTCCTTTAAGATACTCCTTAAAACCTACCTCTTTGACCAAGCTTTTGGTCATGTGCCCTAATTTCTCGTTGTGTGGCTCACAAGAACATAAGAAATAGGAGCAGGAGTAGGCCATTCGGCCCTTTGAGCCTGCTCCGTCATTCAATGAGATCATGGCTGATCTTCTGCCTCAACTCCATTCACCGGCCCTATTGCCATATCCCTTGATGCCTTTACTAGTCCAAAATCTATCGACTTCTGTTTTGAATATACCCAATGACTGAGCCTCCACAGCCCTCTGGGGTAGAGAATTCCAAAGATTCACCACCCTCTGTGTGAAGAAATTTCTTCTCATCTCCGTCCTGAATGCCCTACCCTTTATCCTGAGGCTGTGGCCCCTGGTTCTAGACTCCCCAGCCAAGGGAAACATTGTCCCAGCATCCATCCTATTGTTGGATCGCAAAAATAGGCCTGTGAACCAAAGCCTGAATCCTCCAGTCTTTAACTACATTAACCAAAGCTGTAGGGAGGGCTGTCGTGCTAGAAATCATATTTAAAGGATGATTAGCTTCACATATTAAGAAATATATGTATTTAAAACGTACATGTAGTATTTAGGTAGCTGCAAAGCATAATGGGACACTTGACCATCATTAACCCTTTTTAACTAAGTACTGTAGAAATAGTGGACCACGGCATATTTACTAGACTCTTGGTCTCTGTCTTTACTGATTCCAAAATGTTGTTATCAGTGTTACAGAAGCAGTGTTTAATGCAGCTGGTTTTCTGAGAGATAAGGGAAACTGAACTTCATCGGGAGTCGGCCATTTCTATCTCTGCCTCAAACGCCTTATCTCCCTTTGTAATGTCTGCTCGCAACCAAAAGCTGGCATTGTTTATTATCTCAAGAATTAAACGACCTTGCTCACAGAAGCTAGATGTCTAAGAACTAGGTGTTATGCTTAATGTCAAAGAACACTTCAGGGCAGCTCCCGACATTGAGTGACTAATCACCCAACCAATAAGAGAGTAACTGTAGTGACGTTGTCTGTATGCGTACGCCCACTTTTGTAACCAGTGGGCGTTGCTTATTGAAAGGTATATAAAATGCTTGTATGCTGTATTTCCTTAGAGAGCTAGCTGCAAGTCTGAGGAGGCTCCCTCCTCTCCCTTGTGCACAAGGCCTTCCAGCCATTTTCTAATAAACTTTAACTTTGTCAGCAGTTCCATCTCTCCGTCTGGTTTTGCTCTGAAAATTCAAATCTAACAGTTGGTGTCAGAAGTGGGATACTGTGTTGCAGGGTGCAGGTAGGATGTAAATTGTCCCTATTGTGGGAGGGGAACTCGAAGTGGGTGTAGGGGTCTCGATAAGAGACTCGGAGACCCGAGAAGAGTAGTTGGAGTCAGGATTGGTCCTGTAGCTCGAAACAGGATTCGTAACAGGGCCCCTGTATAAGGCCCTCGAAAGCGAGTTGCGTGTGCTATTTTAAGCACCTGCCACAGTATTAAAATTATCCACATAGTTAAATTACTCCTCACGGAGACCACGGATTGACGGAATTGACTAGACCTGCATGTGTATTTCTAATTTAGAGTATAAGGTGATACGTTTGTGCCGATGAAAGTATAAGGTTGGAGTAAAGTAAGTTAAAGCATAAGATAGAGCATAAGGAAATATACATGAGTGACGAGGGGAAATACCTTTCACCGAACGTTCCAGCTATGGCCACCAGTGTCACTGTTGTAAAACGGGTCCAAAAGGCAAATTTGAAATACTAAAGTGAAATGATTAAGAATGGGTGGAAAGAAACAAGTCCATTAGTTGATCAAATAAAGTGGTGGGCGGAACAAAAGGATACTAAGCAAGCTAACTACGGGGCGGTTTTGTGTGCTAGTTGGTTGGATCAGATGGGACCCATAATTGTGGATAAAAGGGGAAGACCGTCTCCACTACAGGACTTCTTGAGACCTGTTCGGGAGGCTAAAGTTGGAGTTAGTAGTCTCCTGCACCTGGAGCCGTCAGAGACTGAGGACCTAGAAGATTTAAAGAATTGGTTGGGAATTGTTAAGGCCATGAAAGCCCAACAAAACAAGACTCCACAACCTATGTCCCCCCCCGAATACAACCATATCTGCCCTTCAGCACCGCCTCAATCTGGGGCCGGAAAATCCAAACCCATGGCTGGCCCCCGTCCGGATGAATCAGAGAGCGGGTGCTGCAAATGGAGAGATAGGTGGGAGGGGTGAATTGGGTGAGTCCCAGCCTTTCACGCCCCAGGAAAGATCTAGTGTTGTTAGTATGTAGATGATATTCTCATCAGTAGCCCCTCACCCTCAGCTCATTTGGATGCCCTGACGTGTGTCTTGAGAATTTAATCCTGGGTGGGTTTAAACTGAATCTGACCAAAGCTCAAGTTGGGCTTCCCCAGGTTACTTATCTCGGTCAGATCATCTCCCCAGAGGGAAGAACCCTGACTCCCGAGAGGGTTCAAGCACTTTTACAAATGCCACGACCTGTCACTATTTCTGGCCTGTGGAGCATGATGGGGATTGTTCAACTACTGCCGCACATACGTAGTCGACTTCACTGAATTGGCAAGTCTCTTAAATAACCTCCTAAAGGGAGTGCCCCCAGGAGAGGCAAGACTGGATTGGACACCTGAGGCAGTCGAAGCCTTTGATGTGGTCAAAATCACTTTGGCCAATGCGCCTGCCCTGGGTCTCCCAGACCCTGCAAAACCCTTCCACCTGTGGAACTGGGTGGGCAATCGGGCATATAGTGCGGTGGTTGGACAATTCCAGGACAATTGTATACAGCCAGTAGGGTATTACTCTTGCCCGGTACCGTCCTCCATGACGGGACAGCCCCCATGAATGGCTGCCACCGATTGTACAGCCTGGGCAGTAGAAGCAATAGAGCCCATGGTAGGTCCCGGTAAGGTAATCCTATATACCTATCACAGCCTTGTCAAACTTCTCATGGGCAGCCTGAAAACTATCTCCAACCAGAGGCGTGCGAGATGGGAGGCTTGTTTGTTAGGTAGGGGGGTCCGGATTGAGGCGGTAACTGACCCTCGAATGAACCCGGCGTCTTTCCTGATAGATGAAGGGACACCTCCCGATTCCAAACTACCCTCCTGTAAGGTTTGAAAATTTCTGCACAACCCCAGAACAGAAGGAAAGTCATTTTGAAATGGTTTTGGAACATTACAGAAGAAATCTGCAAAAAGGGATAAAGTGTGGTTGGGCCAAACAGAAGAATTTCAAAGAGTTAAATTAAGGAAGAGATTTTGGACTGTGTTAAGGAATATTGGGCCAAAGGGATTTAAAATAAAAATCCCAGGAAGTTTTGGCTGGTTTAAAAAGACATGTTCAGGCTTGCAAAAGGCTGGGACGAAGGGGAGGAGAGTGCCCCCCCCCCCCGAGTTTGGATATTGGACTGTCTAAGGAATGTCCAGGGCCGCCCCAGTTTTACATAAGGACAATGAAGCCTGTTTTCCCACTGAGAAGTCGAAGAGCCAGGTATTGAATAAACAGGACATGTCCCCAGCAATACCAAGGAAGGAACATTAGCCCTATAGGTTACCACAAACAAACCACAGTCCAAAATCAATTAAAGAGATTGACAAACATTTTGCATTTTAAAACTGGTTTCAAGGCAATCCCGAAACCAGTTAAAGGCCAATTAAGTTTAGATGAGCCATCCCCTAAACTCGTTAAGTTTGGATGGGCAATCCCCGAAGCTCGTTAAAGTTTTAAAACACATTAAAAATAACGAGCCCGCCAAATTTAACAAAGAAAACCGAGATTTGGCGGTCAGATAAGGCAGGCCCCAAATTAGTATAATTGAGGCCTGCCTTTTCAGTTCGACAGTACAGTGCAGTTCGTCACCGGTTCGAGTCAGCTCAGAAGACAGAAGTTCAAGTTCAAGCAACCAGCTCAAGAGAGAGAGCATCATCGGAGACTCGAAGGAAGAAAGAAGAAACAGAGATCGTGGCAACCAAAGGCTAACAGAAACCAACAACCGCCAATATTACCACCAACCAGGTAATATTGGGCCACCGCGACTAACAAGAAACTAACCGCTGAAAAACTCACGAACCAAAAACTTGTTTCCACTCTACAGGCTAGTCTGACTTACCCCTGGGTAGGATTTGGACACAAAAGACTCTAAAACTAGCCCTAACTAAAGGAAATTGGGTACTTACCTGATAGATCCAACAACGCGACTAACCACATCTGCGGACCAACCCAAACTGAAGACCCAACGCAGCTGCAGTCTTCTACCACATCTGAGGTACGGCAGGCCACAATTGCCACAACTAAAGAGAACCCCAAAATCGCGAACCTCTACAACTGTCAAGAAAGTCGTTTTGGTGAGCATTTCCTGGTCCTCTGGATTCCAGTGTAGTGGGGTTGGGAGGGTAAGGGATTTTGTGTATTGTAATTCTCCCTCACTTATTCCATGTGTTCCCCACCCTTTTAGAGTATAAGTTTTATTGTATTGTATATTTTCCTGTCTCAAAATAAAGATCTGAACTCTTTTGACTAACCCAGGTGTCTGTTGCAAGTTTATTACAACCCCCAAATAAGTCCAAAGTCTAGAACAAAAGGGAGTGGGAGTGATTCGAACTGCTCCAAGGAGCCAGAGGTGAAGCTGACAAACAAACCCACACGCCACCCCTTACAGCATGGCGACCGCGGCAGGACTTTGGCAGAAGGGAAGTAATGCAATAGACCCTGTGTTTGATGAAAGGACAAAGATGGAAGAGAGGATTTCCTCTAATGTTTTTGAAAGGTGAATATCACCAAGAAGTGGGTGACCAGTCTGTTGCATGCTGGGCGTCCCATGGACGCTGCAGCCAAATGGACTGGGAGCAAGGATCATAAGAAGTCGGTAGAGAAGGCCATCTGGTTGGTCTGTGCCCTACGACAGATCCAGCTTTTAGACCAGCAGGTGAAAGCTTTGACAGCAGAGCTGCAGGAGGCGGCCAAACTGTCTCAGGCAAGAGCTTTGGCAGGGAAGGAATTATTGCAGGAATTACAAGCACAGAATCAAGAGAAATTGCAGCTAGTAGAGAAACACAGAAACAGGCATGAATATTTTCGGTGTCAAGTCACCGAAACAAAAGGAAATGAGCTGGTACTGAAAGAAGAGAATGCTTGCCTAACCAGACAGTTAAGGGAACAGGAGGAGCAGTAGAGGAATATAAAGGCAGCTTATCAAGTAGCAAGCACTAGGGATTTTGAAGCAGGAGATCACGGCCCCTGTCAAAAGCAGATAGAGAGTTTAAAACTTGCTCTGTCCAGGGCAAAAGGCATGGTATGCCTAGTAAGCCCGGGTGCGGCCCAGGCAGACCTGGAAGTAGAAGTTGAAACTGTGCAGACGTCACCTGTGGCGCCGGGGAGCAACTCGGTTGGGCAGCAGGAGGGACAAGCAATCTGTAGAGAAGACAGGGAGGAGTGCACACCACTGCCACCTGTGGCACCGGGATTTGACTCGGTTTGGCAGCAGGGTAAAGTGGGCAAACAAATGCAGGAAAGGTCAGAGCCGGGGCCGATGTGTCCGACTCAACAGCAAAAGTTTGGCCCACCCGGGGGTGGTGGGGGCCTGGGGCCACTTGCAAGCCAGTTTGTGATTCCCCATGGGACCCAACAGCTTAGGGCTATGGTAAGCCACTTGAGTAAGCTCACCCACAAGGGAGATCCCTCAGTCCACTTTATGGAAGTGGAACAAGCAGCAGGCATTAATGAGTGTGATGACTCAGAAATGGCCAAGATGCTCCTGTTCACCTTGGATGGCAAGCTGTACCAGTCCCTCTCTGCTGAGTGCAAGAAGGGACAGGGAGGGTACACTGCCCTCCAGGAACAAGTTCTGGAGGCGATGGGGATGGTAGTCCGTTCTCCCGGGTGGAGAAGACTACCCAGTTAGCGGGGGAGACCCCACAGGCTTTCGCAGACAGGCTGTGGCCTGTGTACAGGAGTGCCTGCAATGGGGATCTCGACCGGGCTAACTTGAACCAGGATGAGCTGGCTCACTGGCTCCGAAGTCTGGTGGCAAACAGCTTGCCATGGATCAGAGCCAAGGCCGAGCTGTGGTTCGACTCAAAGGGCCCCCAAGTCACCGAGGAGACAGTGGTCAGACTACTGACCCTGGCTTACCGTAATGGTAGGGGGGTAGACGAACCACAGACAAAAGGGAAAGTGCATGAGTTTAAACCCAGCCAGGGTAAGAAGAAATGGCACCAGGAAGGGGGTAACCCTTCGGATGTGAGGTGTAACTGCTTCAGATGCGGGAAGAGTGGGCATTGGAGAAGGGACTGTAAAAATCCTTGGAAGGATAGTGCAGGAAAGAGTGCCCCAGCTCCCGCCCCAAAGGCAGAAACACAGACCTCTTCCCCCACAGTAGATTCGATAGTAGCTGCACTTCGAGTTTTGTTGGCTGGCCCAGGGCAGGTAGCCACAGCCACGGGTGCTTTAACTCCATCTGCCCCCCCAGTTAACATAGACTTATGACTAGAGCCAGTGCAGCCTGTCTATCTGTATCCCCTTGAGTACGACGTATGGAAAAGACCGCTTGTTAGGATGGAGGTGGAAAAGGTAAAAGGGACCTATCTGTTGGACACAGGAGATTCAAGCACCATAGTCTACTCAGATAACCCCGCTACCTCACCTCTGTCTAACAGGGTCCCGTACAGCTTAGTGGGGTTCACAGGTAACGAGCAGGTTGGCTCGTTCTCTGTCCCGCTGTCCATACATTTAGGAGCACTCCACACCAAGTGGACTTGTGTTCTAATGAAGTGGGAGCAGGAAGGGAAGGAGATCCTGGGGGTTGATTTTATCATAGGCCACCGGATCCTAGTGGATCTTAGGAACCACTGTCTGTGGGGAGCATGCACCGGCAAGGAGAGTGAAGTGGCAGTTATCCCAGGGAAACAGGGCAAAGGGACCCTATGTACCCTAAAACCCAAGGAGGGTTACGACCTCAAGCAAATGGTCAGTAACACTCCAGTGGAGTACCAGGCATTTGTGCGAGCACACCTCGGCGCATTTGCCAGCCACAAGCATGATTGTGGGAGGGTGAACGGGATCGAAGTGAGTGTTGATGGGGACCCCATGACCCGACCACAAAAGCAGTATAATTTCCCAAAAGAGGCAGAGAAGGACATGGAAATGGCCATGACCTCTCTGTTCAAACAGGGGGTATTGAGACCAATAGCCATCCATGTGAACTCTCTGTTGTGGCCGGTTAGGAAACCGGACAACTCCTGGAGAGCCACGGTGGACTATCGGGTGCTCAATAGGAACATCCCCGCCTGTGCACCCACGGTTGCAGCTGTTGCCGACCTCATAGGAAGTATTCCAGCCTCCGCGACCACCTTCACGGTGCTGGATATTTCCAATGGGTTTTGGTCCATCCCTCTGCGGAGAGAGGACCAGTACAAGTTCGCCTTTACGTTCAAGGGCCAACAGTGCACCTGGAACTGCCTACCACAGGGGTTCCACAACAGGCCCAGCATCTTCCATCAGTGTGTGGCAGACTGCTTAAAGGGCTTCAGCCGACCCCGACAGATAGTCCAGTATGTGGACGACCTGCTCCTATTCACTGATGAAGGAGAGGAACATGGTTCACTACTGGCTGAACTGCTGGAGTTGCTGAAGCAGGAGGGTTTTAAGGTAAACCCAAGAAGGTACGGGTCAGCCAAAAGGAAGTCAAGTTCCTAGGGCTGGCTGTATGAGCAGGGGAAAGGGCCATAGATAAAGCCAGAAGGGAAGCAGTGCAGGAGTTACCAGCCCCCAGTACGGTGACAGGAGTGAGATCCTTTCTAGGGCTGACAGGGTACTGCAGGGATTTTATTGAGGATTACGCCGCCACAGCAGCCCCTCTGCTCCGACTCCTACACAAGGGAGAGGAGTGGGTTTGGGATGAGGGTTGCGAGGCAGTATTTGTAAGCCTCAAGAAAAATCTGCGGACCACGCCAGCTCTAGGGGCCATTGGTGGGGAGAAAGAGTTTTTCTTGGAGGTAGCAGCCAGTGGGGATAGTCTGAGTGCAGTGCTGCTCCAGGAGTGGCACAGTCAGCTGAGACCGGTTGTTTACTCCTCCAAGATACTCACGGATGTGGAAAAGGGCTATTCCAACTGTGAGAGGCTCCTCCTCGCCACTCACTGGGCTGTGAAAAGATCATTGATCTCCACAGGCACCTCGCCCATCACCCTCCTCACCCACCACATGCCCACCCAGATGCTCCTAGATGGGAGAATTAAAGATGGGACAGTGAGCAGTGCCCGCATTGCTCGTGGGACCCTGCTTCTCTCCCAGATGGATCTAAGGGTGAAAGGTCTCTGTGAGCCAAAGCTCGCAGCCAACATGATCTATCCAGGGACGGCCCACAGGTGTTCTATTGAAGGAGTATGGGAAGTCGGCATAGGTTTTCGGGCCAGGATACACCCCACAGGCCGCAAAATCTATGTGGACGGTTCTAGCATGGTATCTGCTGGGAAACGACTCACAGGGTGTGGAGTTTATGACCCAGGGGCAGACATTGCCCTGGCAATTAAACTCCCCAGCACCATGAGTGCCCAGCAGGCTGACCTGTCCACGGTAGTGTACGTGGTTACACACCCAGAGAAATTCCCTACCCCATACACGATTTGCTCAGACAGCATGTTCACGTCGGGGATACACTGTAAGGGGTTTTAGATCACAGAGGTTTCTCTCTCTAGAGGCCTCTCTCTCTTGCACAGTAAAACCTTGAGTGGTTCGACCCACTCGCCCCTTAGATTCTGTACTCTGGACTTTGGGGCAGGAACTACAATGTAGAGAAAACTCTTGTAGACCAAGTTTGATGAAATGAAATGGAATTTTATTGCATAATGTAAAACAAATCAAATGCAAGCAAATAAGAGGGCACATGGGAGGGAAAAACACAAACAAATCATAACGACACAATACTAACTAAGGCAAATGTGGTGTATGTAACCTGTTCCACCTTAAGAGAACTACCTTAAGAGATGTACTACTTTCTCTTGGCTGCTGTATACTGTAATACCGGTGGTGACCACACCGGTATATAAGTGTTGTGTAGGGATTTGCTGGGCAGTTCAGCCCTGACCTCCGAATAGTAAAGACCTGTTAAAAGTTATTCTTGTTGTCTGTGTCCAGTGATTGATCCTAAGCATAACTGGGACACACAGACTCAACAGTGGCGACGAGTCCGATCTTACCCTGCGGCAGTTTTACATCCAAGGCAGCTTCGTCCTCAGAACGGGCGTCGAGAAGAGGCATCCGCCCTCATCATCCTGCTGAGCACCATCGCACGGGAGGCATCGAGAACCCGGGTTAAAAAGAAAAATTCTGACCACGAAGCCCTCCATCAGCGACAGGCAGTGATCATCCCTTCTACCACGGTGGTGGGTAAGCCGATCAGCGACACGAACAGAAAGTCGGCTGCGTTGGCTGTGGAGTAGGGGAGGGAAAACGGAGGAATAAGGGCGGAGAACTCGACCACGGCCGGTAAAAAGGGCCGGGCTGCAATCGAGGCCAAGAGGCGCAGCGACTGGGGCAGCTTAAGGCACGAGAGCCGCGGAGAACTCAAACGCAGCCGGTGTAAATGACCGGGCTGCAAGCGGCGAGGCAAGCAGCGTCGGGGAATTGAGAACCGCTGGGGAGGCGAGAACGGCAGCAGCACGGCAATCGCCATTGCAGCCAGCGGGGGAAGAAGGCAAACGCGGGAAGCCGCCATTTTAGTAGGCGGGGGATGAAGACAAGTGCGGGAAGCCGCCATTTTGAGAAAAAGAAAAATTTAAAAACTTGCAAGGATGCCTAAACATGGGAACATTAATACCTTTGATAGCGATATCGAAGATTGGACCACATATGTAGAACGCATGGAAGTTTATTGTAAAGCAAATAAGGTACCAGATGATGAGAAAGCACTAACCTTATTAAGCTCAATGGGTGCGAAGACATATGGGCTATTGAAGCACCTTCTATCACCAAATAAACCGGCGGATCAGACTTTCGCGAATATTGTTACTGTCCTGAAAAATCATTTAAACCCCACGCCGCTGATGATAGCGGAACGATTTAAATTTTACAGAAGAACGCAGCTGAAAGACGAAAGCAACGCTGAATTTTTAATTGAACTGCGTAAGCTATCGAAGTACTGTCAGTTTGGAACAGGACTAGCAGATGCGCTGAGAGATAAATTTGTGTGTGGATTGTTAAAAGAAGGAACACAAAAGCGACTGCTTGAGGAGAATGATCTTACGCTTGATAAAGCTGTCACTATTGCAGCATCGCAAGAAGCCACAGCGAGAGGCACGGCGGAAATGCAGCTACGGTCACCGGAACTCAGCACCAATCAAATGGTCTTGGGTACAGTAAAATGTTATTGTTGTGGAAAGACAACGCACGATCAGAACCAGTGCTGGTTCAAAAATCAGGAATGCAGAAAATGTGGCAGGCTTGGTCACATAGCTAAAGTATGCCGGTCAGGAAAGAAGACCAGCAACAAAAAGTCACCACAGGAAAAGTACAGAAAGGTACACAAGGTGACAGAGAACAGTTCGAATGAACAGAAGTCAGATTCAGACTCCAGCAGTAATGAACTGGGTAGTCTAAGAGTACACAATGTTGGTAAGGAAGCAGACCTCCAAACAATTTGGGTCACACTTCAGATAGCAGGAGTCCAAGTGAAGATGGAATTGGACACTGGATCGGCATTGACGGTCATGAATAAGCAAGACTACAAAAGGTTATTCCCACATATTCCCCTACGGGATACGGAGATTGTATTGAAAACATACACGGGGCAAAGAGTATACCCCATCGGGAAGATAGAGGTAAAGGTGGTCCACAAGGGCAAAGAAAGCCGAGGAATGGACTTATATGTGCTACCTGAGGGAGGTCCACCACTACTGGGACGGGAGTGGATTAGGAAAATAAATATGGACTGGCATTCCTTAAAAGCACTAACGGTAGATTCCGGTAAAAAAGATGTCAAACCTAAACGATTGTCCAGAATATTGGACGATGCTAAAGAGGTGTTCCAACAGGGACTGGGAACACTGAGAGGAATTACGGCAAACATCAAGGTTGAAGAACATGCAAACCCGAAATTTTTCAAAGCCAGACCTTATGCGATACGACCTGCTGTGGAAGCTGAGCTGGAAGGGCTAGAACATTCAGGAGTACTGTCTAAGGTAGACTGGAGTGAGTGGGCTATGCCCATTGTTCCCGTCATGAAGCGTCCATCGAGCAACAAGCCGGGGGAACCGGGGAAGGTTCGCATCTATGGAGGTTTCAAGATCACTGTTAATCCGGTGCTTCACACGGTGCAGTATCCGCTTCCGCGGATTGAGGATATCTTCACTTCGTTGTCTGGTGGGAAACACTTCACCAAGATAGACCTGGCGCAGGCGTACTTACAGATGGAAGTTGAGGAAGAGTCACGCCAGTATCTCACGATCAACACGCATAGAGGCTTGTACCGGTATAATAGACTGGTTTTTGGAGTGGCATCGGCTCCAGCAATTTGGCAGAGGGCCATGGAGCAGGTATTACAGGGAATTCCAGGCACACAATGTTACCTGGACGATATTCTGATTACAGGAGATGGTGACGAGGAACACCTTGCAAATTTGGAACTGGTGCTCACCAGATTGAAAGAATATGGACTTCGAGTTAATTGCCAGAAATGTGAGTTCTTTCAGAAGCGGATCTCCTACTGTGGTCATGTCATTGACCAGGAGGGGCTTCATAAGTCTCCTGACAAGATCGAAGCTGTTGTGAAGGCTCCTGCTCCGGATAATGTATCCCAGTTGAGGTCGTTCCTAGGCTTGATTAACTATTACCATAAGTTTCTGCCAAATTTATCCACGGTGCTGCACCCGCTGAACGCTCTTTTGCAGAAGGGAGTACCATGGAAGTGGAGCGAGGACTGTAAGAGGGCCTTTCGCAAAAGCAAGGCATTGATCACCTCAGAGGAAGTGTTGGCTCACTTCAACCCAACGCTGCCTATTCGATTGGCTTGTGATGCTTCTCCATATGGTATTGGGGCAGTACTCTCACACAAGTTGCCAAATGGCCTGGAGAGGCCAGTCGCGTTCGCATCCAGATCATTGACCTCCGCGGAGCGCAACTATGCTCAGATAGATAGGGAGGCTCTCAGCCTTGTGTGGGGAGTAAAGAAGTTTAATCGTTACCTGCAGGGCCAAAAGTTTACGCTTCTGACAGACCACCGGCCGTTGGTATCCATTTTTAACCCTAAGAAGGGTGTTTCGGTGATGACAGCACAGAGACTCCAGAGATGGTCCCTTTTCCTAGGGGCACATCAATATCAGATTGAATTCAAAGGTACAAAGCAGCATGGTAATGCTGATGGGCTGTCACGCCTGCCACTACCTACAGAGGAGGAGGCACCGACGGTTGACCCTGTTGAGTTATTTCACTCGACCATCATCGAATGTTTACCAGTCACCAATGCAAGTATTGAAAGAGAAACCAGGAACGACCCGACACTGTCCCGGGTCTACGAAGTGACAGTGAAGGGATGGCCAGCACATGGTGATCCACTGTTACCGGCATTCTCAGCAAGACGAGAACAGCTGTCCGTCTGTCAAGGAACATTGATGTATGGAACAAGGGTGATTATTCCTCCTAAGTTAAGAGAGAGAGTTCTAAAGGAACTGCATGAAGGTCATCTGGGGGGAGTCAAGATGAAAAGCCTTGCTAGGGCTTATGTGTGGTGGCCGGATATCGACCAACAGATAGAGGATCTGACGAAAAGCTGCTCAGGGTGCCAAAAAGTGCAAATTGCACCTCCGATTGCACCGCTGCATCCATGGGAATGGCCTTCAACCCCATGGCAACGTGTACATATTGACTTTGCTGGTCCATTCATGGACTCCATGTTTTTAATTGCGGTGGACGCACATTCTAAATGGCCAGAAGTGATTAAGATGACTACCACTACCTCGGAAAAGACGATCGCGGTGCTAAGAACGATATTTGCAAGAAATGGATTGCCAGAACAAATATGTTCAGACAACGGACCGCAGTTCGTGTCAGAAGAATTCCAGAAATTCATGAAGAAGAATGGGGTGAAACATTATACCTCTGCCCCATATCATCCGGCTACAAACGGGTTGGCCGAGAGATTTGTACAAACGTTCAAAAAAGCAATAAAGGCCATGAGCGAAGATCAGATTCCACTACAACACAAGGTGGACAAATTCCTACTGGCATATCGAAACGCCACTCATGCAGTGACAAACCAAAGTCCTGCCATGATGTTCTATAACAGGAGGTTGCGGTCCAGGTTGGACTTGTTAAAGCCAAATGTGCGGAGGGAAGTTGAAAACAAACAGTTCCAGCATATAAATAACAAGACCACTCGGAGTTTCGAAATAGGAGAACCAGTGTTAGCCCGGGACTATAAAAACGAGAAATGGCAATCTGGAACAATTCGGGCCAGACAAGGACCCCTGATGTACACGGTAGATATTGGTGAAAATGTAATACGGCGTCATGCTGACCAACTGGTAGAATCGAGAACAAGGGTCGAACCCATGGTTACGGCAGAGACAACCGTGGAAGAAGTTAGTGAACCTGAAGCATCTACCTCAGAAGTGAATGTACCTGATGATGATGTCCAATCCATAAGAGACCAACGAGATGAGTCACCCCAGCAACGAGAATCAGAGACCCCTGAAAGGCGTTATCCAACTCGAATCAGGAGGCCTCCTCAGAGACTGAATCTTTGAACTGTTTTGCATGAAGTTATATATATATATATGTTATTATGTTATGTTAAATGGGGATATAACTGTTAAGCTAAAAAGGGAGGATTGTGGTGTATGTAACCTGTTCCACCTTAAGAGAACTACCTTAAGAGATGTACTACTTTCTCTTGGCTGCTGTATACTGTAATACCGGTGGTGACCACACCGGCATATAAGTGTTGTGTAGGGATTTGCTGGGCAGTTCAGCCCTGACCTCCGAATAGTAAAGACCTGTTAAAAGTTATTCTTGTTGTCTGTGTCCAATGATTGATCCTAAGCATAACTGGGACACACAGACTCAACAGCAAATACAGGCATATTATACTCTACAAAGATCATCATGAAATGGGGAAACACATGGAACATCGAGGGGCAACAACTCATGTTAATTATACCCTTAAATGCCCACCCCCTTAAACCTATCTAGATCTGATTATGAAGGGCCAGAAACATGCTCACCAATCCAACTAGGAAGTGTAAGGTTTTGGAACAGGTCTGTGTTTGATCCTTTCAGGCGTCTTGTCTCCACGTGGTTGGTGGAGCCCCAGCGAGCTGCGCCACACCTCTCTCCTGAGGTGGGGGTCGGGGACGGCTGGACACCGGCTGGTCTGGATGTCGGCGGGGTCGGGGATCGTCTGCTCGACCCCGGTCAGGGGAGCCTCGGGCTGGCCCCCATCGTTTCTTCTGTAGTTTTTTTTTATTGTCTCTTCTCCCGAGCCGGAGTAGGTCGATGGCCTCTCGTTTCGTCAACGGCCCGGGGTTGGTCGATGATCACCCAATGTTTTACCCCGGGGCGGGACGCCGGCTCGAACCGTCTTCTTCTCCTTTTTCTAGCGATGATGCCACCGATACGATGGGAGCACCACGATGGCCACTTTTTCTTTCTACCCCTGGGTTCCCAGATATACTTCTCATCAGAAGCCCTTATCTCGCGCCAAATCAGGTTAGTCTTTTGTTTTAATTTTGGCGGGCTGGGAGCACAATGGGGTAGTCATTATATTTTAAACTGTTCTTGGATGGCCGGTAACGGGCCATCTCTGGTCTGGAATGACCTTCATTGTTTTTAATGTCCTGGTGATGTCCTTAACGGGTCCTTGATGCTCTTATGAATATGAAACTGTTCCCTTTTGTCTGGGTAAACATTTAGATGGCCTTTATCTACAGGCTGATCTTGACTGGATCTGCATCCAATCTATATGTATATGTGGGTGTCTGGTTTCGTTCTCTCAGAAACGGCTTCCAGAACTTACTGTGGGCCGAATCCACAAAGCTGTCTGAGGACTGCAGGAACCATTTTAAAGTGTCCCAATAAGTTGGTCACGGGGTCTGGTGGCCATTTTGAATGCCCCTTTTTCCTAGGCTTCTTTTAAAACAGTCTTTAAAATCATGGCCTCTTCTGCCATTCGACCTTTTATAATATAAAGTTCAATTTTGCAAATCCTACAACACCTCCGCCGACAGGTGACCTCTGGCCATCAAGCCCCTGCTGGAGAAAATCATGACAGTAGTAGGGAAAGAAGGGAAGGTCTTTATCCACAAGGCTAAGGCCCTTTCAAAGACAGAGCCCTTGAGAGAGGGGAATCAAAGGGCAGATGAACTAGCCAAGCAGGCGGCTAGGGAAGGAAAGTTTTGGGACCCCTACCAGACAGGGTCGGTAGCCGCAATTCGAGACAAGGGAGGCACACAAGTGGTAGCCTTGGTCCCCGGCCTAAAGCAGGCCCAGGTATGGGATCCCATCCTCACAGCCGTCCTGGACACGCTCACAAAAGAGGAGAAAGTAGAGGGCCCGTACGGTACAGCAGCCATCACCGTCAAGGAAGGCATGCTGTTCAGGGGGGAGCAGTGGGTAGTGCCGCAGCAGCACCAAAGGGAATTCCTCCAACTGGCCCATGAGGGTCCAGGAGTGGGGCATCCCGGGTCTGAAGCCACCTGGCAGAGGGTGGAACAGGCAGGATGGTGGCCAGGACTAAGGGAACAGGTCCGCGAGTTCTGTGCCGACTGTCTTGTGTGTGCTGCCAATAACCCTGACCCCCAGAAATGGAAGGTATCTTTGGGACACACCAGGAGGGTAGAGGGACCATGGCAGTCGATCTAGATCGATTACATCGGGCCCCTACCCACCGCCCAGGGAGGCTACAAGTATTGCCTAGTCCTGGTGGACGTGTTCTCAAAGTGGGTAGAAGCTTTTCCCTGCCGTACAGCTACCGCGTTGGGTACAGCCAAGATCCTGGTCAGGGAAGTGTTCTCACGATGGGGACTCCCACAGTATGTGGAGTCTGACCAAGGGAGTCACTTTACCGGACAGGTCATGCAGGAGACCCTCATGGTACTCGGCATTAAAGGGAAATGGCACGTCGCCTACAACCCACAGTCATCGGGTCCTGTAGAGCGTTTAAACCGTACTATAAAGGAAAAGCTGAGAAAGGAAACGGGAGACTCGCCCAAGAAGTGGGTGGAGGTCTTACCGTTGGTCTTGATGGGGATCTGAGCCAGCCAGTCAAAGAGCACGGGGTATTCCCCACAGGAGCCCATGACTGGCAGCGTTATGTGGACCCCCACCCATGTGCTAGCCCCGGTGCTCACGGAAGGCCAGCTCAGAGAGGTGAACCGGGACAGCTTCGTCAGGAATCTGTTTGAACACCTCAAACAGATTCACTGGCAGGCTGCTAGCAACATGGGAAAGCAGCATCGGAGTAATCGATTGCTGCTAGAACCCAACAGGCACCACGAGTGGGAGATAGGGGATCAGGTCTTGGTGAGGAACTTTGCCTGGTTGGGAAGTTTCGAACCATTGTATATGGGTCCATACAGCATTGTGGACAAGGCAAGCCCCATGGTGTATGCCATCAAGATGCCCCGCCGCACAAAGTGGTTCCACATTAATCAGTGCAAGCTGTTTAAGGCGGAGAGTGGAGAATGGTCAGCAAGGGTTAACCGCATTAAGGCTAGAGAGCAGCCGCCTGCAGCTGTAGCTGATTCACAGACCGCAAAGGTGGGGGCAGTGAATTGTGTGACTGGAGAGGCCCTCCCACCAATTAAGTGGGATTCAGGTACACTCCCAGTAGTCGGAGCCTTAAGAAGGTCTCCTCGCACACCACAGCCCAGACTACCTTGGTCACCTGAGTGTCATTTTAGAGTACGGTCCAGCCCCAGGAGAACCCTTAGCAGGAAGGGAAAACCAAAGGTCAGGGACAAGTCTAGGGATACGGATCCCCAGCCTACAGCCTCCAAAGGTGAGGGACTCACAGGAGAGGTAGTGTTGGGCAGAGAGAGAGAGAAGGGTCCCCAGCCTGCGGCATCAGGCTGCGGGGAACCCACAGGACAGGACAGGGACTCGGCAGCCACACCAAAGGGGGTAGTGTGTTGTAGCTCAGGAGGACACACTCCCCTGGTTAACTGGGAGTCAGGAAAGCTCCCAGTTGTTTTAAGACGGACTCTCCGAGTCCGGTGGCACAGGTCACCTTACGCCCAGGCGTACAAGCTGCCCAGATTCCACAAAAGGTACAGGCCTAACAGGAATTAGCCTGGCCGTCCGGAGACGGGCGGCGGATGTATATAGTTTTCTGAAGTATTTTAAGTGTGTTTTTACAGTTTGGAAGTTTGGGATTTTAGTGGTTTAATTTTGGTATAGTATAAGTTTAAGAATTTTGATAGCTGTGTCAGGCCAAAGAACCTTCTCGGGACATGGCTATTTTGTTTGTATGTCCCTACAGAAAGGAAATTGGGATGAGGAAGGTTCTGCTCCTGCTCGCCCTGGTAGGGGTGAGCATCAGGAATCGAGGAGACGTGGAGAACTCCCATATCTATGGGTGTTCAGGAGAGAGAGCACCGATCGTTACCGCAGGGGGTGGCGAACGGGGTGTGGAGGAGCTCGCCATCTACTTCCATGAGGGACGGTGGCCAGGGTGGCTGGGGTCCAACTCCACTCAGTACTCCAGCCAGACCGGGTTCACGTACGGGGAGGCCTCCATCCCGTGCCCCA
Organism: Somniosus microcephalus; assembly: GCF_052327205.1. NCBI lineage: Eukaryota > Metazoa > Chordata > Chondrichthyes > Squaliformes > Somniosidae > Somniosus > Somniosus microcephalus. The sequence goes on from NC_140989.1 coordinate 203,071,465, forward strand.
GGGTACAGGTCGTTGCTACAAGGGTCAGTGTCACCATGGGGAAACGTGTGTGTTTGACATGTAAGGGACAGATTCCTTTGGATCGGTGGCAGTGGCTCAGAAAGCTGAGCAAGGATATAGGAAACTGTAGGGTTCTCAAAATTCCCACATTCCCCAAAAGTTATGGATAAAGGGACCCTGTATGGACAAGTTATTAAAAAGGGTACCCAAAATGGCTTCTGAAACCTCGTGACCAAAACCGACAGGATTGTAAAAGCAAGGCCCTGCAAAAGGCAGGCCCTGAAATGAAACCTAACATGCATGACTTTGTAAAGCCAGACAGCTAGGTAAACACAGAATATGCATTCTTCACCTTAGAACAGATCAAGTCAGGATGGACTTAATTTTGAGGCCATTAACTTTTGCATACATAATCGGTAACAGATCAACGTGGCCACCGAGCCAGGAAAACCCAATTAACTTTCATAAATAACAAATAGCCAGGACATTGAAGCCATTAAACACGGAGACAACTGCCCCAGAAGTCATTAAAGTAAATGACTGTAATCATTTTAGACGAGCCCGCCAAAAGTTAGACAAAGGACTGACCTGATTTGGCGTGCAGATAAGGGGTGAAGAACCGGGTATAATTGTAGGCCCACCGGTAGCTCTCTCTCTTGGCCCTTGCCTCCTGCCTCTCGCTCTTGCTTCATGCCTCATTGCGGGCTCTCTTCTCCCTCCCCGTGCCGCTCGACACCAAGGACGCCCATTACCACACCGGGGGACCAAACGCGGGAGGAGAACGAGACCCGAATCGAAAGCGCACAGGACATACAGGGCCACAAACAAACGAGATGAGACGAGACGAGACAAGATGAGACGAGACGAGAAAAAAAACGGTAAAACCGGTAAAGGCAGAGAAGGGCAACGGAAAGACGCGTTGGGGGGGCAAACAACCTAGTTATAAGCTGGCGTTTGATGCATGGACAGTGAAATCAAGACAAATGGCCTAGTTATAAGCTGGTGTTTGATGAATAAGTTGGCGTTTGAAGCTTGGGTAGAAAAATCAGGTTAACGGTAAAAACCGCCAACCAAGCCCCAACCGCAGCAAAAAACCGTTGGCGACCGAACCGCCCGAAGACGAAGAAGACCCATCACGACAAAGTACTCAACTAAGACGTTAATGGAGGAAAAGGAGGGTGCTTCGCACAAACAACTCCATCGCCACGCCCTGTGACCACGTGACAACGACGAACCCCAAAGGACAACAAGAGAGAACCTCAAAACCCACAACCAGTTATATCAACAGGTTTCGAATTGGTGAGCATGAATTCCTGGCCCCTCATAGCTTAATCCAGTTAGGTATTGGGGGTGGGATAAGGATAAGGGGATTTTAAATGTGTTTGTTCCCTCGATGTGCCATGTGTTCCCCATTCCCAAATAAGTGTAATTTTATTTGCCTGTAATTATATCAGTAATTCTCAGAAAGATTGTGTTTTATTGTGTCTTTAATAAAAATTCTGGTTTTCTTGCACCAAACCACTTGTCTACTCGATTTTCTGTATCGCCGCCTGTACCTAAGTCCAGTGTCTAGAACCCAGGGGTGTGGGAGCGATTCGAACCGCTCAGAGACAGTCAGAGGTGAAGCTGACACACACGCCACCCCCTACAAAACCCCGCAGTCGATTGAGAACGATTAGGGAACAATACCCATCGGACGATTACAGGGACCCGAGGGGGATTGAGTGTGTGCTGGGACAAGTGGTGGGAACTGGATCAGGGGATTTATGTTTGTATGTGGGGGTCAGAGAAGGTCTGGCCCACAGGCGTATCCATCATTTTCCACTGGCAATGGCAAGATGCCGGGGAGGGGGTGGAGTGGGATTCCAGCCTGCATACGTGCGCGGTCCCACACTCCCTGATCCCAGTGAATGCCACTGAACTTGTGACCCACCCCCGAAAGCCCCTGCCCACGACCACAACATCACGGACTATAGTCCAGTGGTGTCCTACCACCACCAAGGGACCAGGGAATGGTTTAGTCCTAGTACCAACAGATAAGCTGCTGTACCAGGGGGTACAGTATGCAGTGGCCTCAGTGATTCTGAACCTGACCGAGGTGCACTTACCTGAGTGGTGCCCTAAAGAGACAGAATGGTTGTACCAAGCCCTGTTGAAGGAAATGTTTAGAAAGTTTTATGAGTTCGACTTTGCCAATGTGGACAAAGTGAAACTGTATAGTTTACATCCTGAACATAACATGGGCGCGGGGAGACAAAGAAGGGGGACCTGGAATGATATTTTTACAGCTTACAGTACAGGGTCCTCGGTGATAAACAGCCTAGATGATATAGAGCTGTAAACCCAGATAAATGGTTTAAAGACCCAGTTAAGAAAGCTCCTAACAGAGGAGAACACAGTGGTGGGCTCAGAGCTGCATGAGGACCAGGCTATGACGGTCCATTTAAAGGAGATAATAGCTGAGCTGGAGAGACATGCCAAAACAGTAAATGCACTTATACAGGACGACAGGAATGCTTTGGATCAAGCTGCACAGAATGAGGTGTGCGTGCTATACGGGGCATGGTTGCTGGGCGAGGGCCGCAGCAACCTGGAGGATTTAAAACAAGGTTTAGTCCCCTCCTGGATTAGCAACAAGCACCTCGCAGCCCTCCACCCATTTAGTAATTCGCTGAGCCCGTGTCAGCTCCGGCTAGCTTCTGAAGCCTACCCTGTCCCAGTGGATTGTGGACGTTGCAATCACACTATCATGGGGATAGTTGTAAGAAATCACACAACACCAGGTTATAGTCCAACAGCTTTATTTGAAATCACTTCACCTGACGAAGGAGCAGCGCTCCGAAAGCTTGTGATTTCAAATAAAGCTGTTGGACTATAACCTGGTGTTGTGTGGTTTCTTACATTTGTCCACCCCAGTCCAACACCGGCATCTCCACACCATGGGGATAGTAGTGAGGATGCTGGTCATGGGTGGGACAGCCCGACCTGCACCGGTATACAGGGTGGAGAACATTGGGATCATTCAGGGGGTGCACACGCCCGTTTTGCAGAGGTCCCACCTTATGTCATAAAGTGGGAGCACGCTATGACAGGTACAGACCTCTCCGAGTGTCAGAGCTGGGGAGCACACATAATCCTGTGTCCCCAGCACTTGAATGCCTATTCGAGACCACAGTGTGGGTTTAAAGCTGCTGGTGCACGACCCGTGAACTGTACCACGGAGGTAATGGCAAAAGACCATGTTTCCCCTCAGGTAGCATTCATAGGGGGTGGGACATATTGTGTCACCACAAGTGCGCCCCACTACCAGCATGGACAGTACATCTGGTGTCCGGTGAGTTACAGCAGTTTTTGTTTTAAACCCGAGGCAGAAGTTCAAGTGGCCCAGGAACGGATTGTACCCATCCCTGAACCCTCGACTGTTCACCTCACTGTCAGGGAAAACATTACCAAGCTGCAAAGTTACGTAACACATTTCGGCTATGAGATTCCCCCTCTACCAGAACATCTTACTGCCCTATTAAAAGCAGTGGCCATCTCACAGAAACATTTCTATACATTGGAGCAGAAGACAGTCGAGATAGGGGCCAAGATATTGGATATTGTGGTTCCACCCTGGTGGGACATTTTTGAAAATATAGAAGTTCCCTCTTGGATTAGGCTGGCTACGCATCTTTTAGTGGTTTGCCAGCTGGGAATAGTTTTCTATCTGTTGTGTGCAAGGTGCAAAGGAAGGGACCAGATGCTCCGCTCTCAACATGAGGGAGCATGGGACAAAAACAAAACTAAAGGCTATGCCCAGGTATAAAAACAACCGTGAACGTGATTAAAAATAAAGTTGGACGAGTGTGTGTGTCAATTTATTTTTCCTCTGTGTAATGTTTCCAAGTGGTGCAGGGGTGTTGGACCCCCTCCGTGCTTGGATGTGAATGTAATAAAGTTTTGTACTTCGTGTATTTTTCATAAACACTACACCTAAAGGGATGGGAGAGTGTTTTGTTGTGAGTATTATTTAGATTTAGATAACACAGGGGAAGGTTGGCTCCCGAGGATCAGAAATTTTGCTCACACCTGCATGATACTATAGTGTTATAAAGTATCACAGGGGGGGTGTGTAAGGTTCAAAAATTTCTGCACAACTCCAGAACAGAAGGAAAGTCATTTTGAAATGGTTTTGGAACATTACAGAAGAAATCTGCAAAAAGGGATAAAGTGTGGTTGGGCCAAACAGAAGAATTTCAAAGAGTTAAATTAAGGAAGAGATTTTCGACTGTTTTAAGGAATATTGGGCCAAAGGAATTTAAAATAAAAATCCCAGGAAGTTTTGACTGGTTTAAAAAGACATGTTCAGGCTTGCAAAAGGCTGGGACAAAGGGATGGAGAGTGGGCCCCCCCGAGTTTGGATATTGGACTGTCTAAGGAATGTCCAGGGCCACCCCATAAGGACAATGAAGCCTGTTTTCCCGCCGAGAAGTCGCAGAGCCAGGTATCGAATAAACAGGACATGTCCCCAGCAATACCAAGGAAGGAACATTAGCCCTACAGGTTACCACAAACAAACCACAGTCCAAAATCAATTAAAGAGATTGACAAACGTTTTGCATTTAAAAATTGGTTTCAAGGCAATCCTGAAACCAGTTAAAGGCCGATTAAGTTTAGATGAGCCATCCCCTAAACTCGTTAAGTTTGGATGGGCCATCCCCGAAGCTCGTTAAAGTTTTAAAACACATTAAAAATAACGAGCCCGCCAAATTTAACAAAGAAAACCGAGATTTGGCGGTCAGATAAGCCAGGCCCCAAATTAGTATAATTGAGGCCTGCCTTTTCAGTTTGACAGTACAGTGGAGTTCGTCACCGGTTCGAGTCAGCTCAGAAGACAGAAGTTCAAGTTCAGCCAACCAGCTCAAGAGAGAGAGCATCATCGGAGACTCGAAGGAAGAAAGAAGAAACAAAGATCGTGGCAATCAAAGGCCTACAGAAACCAACAACCGCCAATATTACCACTAGCCAGGTAATATTGGGCCACCGCGACTAACAAGAAACCAACTGTCGAAAAACTCACGAACCAAAGATTTGTTTCCACTCTACAGGCTGGGTAGGATTTGAACACAAAAGGCTCTAAAACTAGCCCTAACCAAAGGAAATTGGGTACTTACCTGATAGATCCAACAGCGCGACAAATGCATCTGCGGACCAACCCAAACTGAAGACCCAACGCAGCTGCAGTCTTCTACCACGTCCGAGGTACGGCAGGCCCCAATCACCACAACTAAAGAGAACCCCGAAATCGCGAACCTCTACAACTGTCAAGAAAGTCGTTTTGTGAGCATTTCCTGGTCCTCTGGATTCCAGCCTAGCTAATGTAGTGGGGTTGGGAGGGTAAGGGATTTTGTGTATTGTAAATCTCCCTCGCCTATTCCCCACCCTTTTAGAGTATAAGTATTATTGTATTGTATATTTTCCTGTCTCAAAATAAAGATCCAAATTCTTTTGACTAACCCAGGTGTCTGTTGCAAGTTTATTACAACCCCCAAATAAGTCTAAAGTCTAGAATGAAAGGGAGTGGGAGTGATTCGAACCGCTCAAAGGAGTCAGAGGTGAAGCTGACAAACAACCCACATGCCACCCCTTACACTCCTGACGTACCTACATATGCTCAATGAGACCAATCAGGCCAATCACTTCCGGGTTCAACACTTACAGGAAGCACAGGATGCCAAAAGATTGGAGGGGGTTTGGAAACACCCCCTTGTGTAGGGCAGTGGGTGATGGTTCAGCGACCGGTTCGAGGTATTTTTGAGCCATGGTGGGATGGACCCTTCCAGATCCTCCTTTGTACAGGAACCTCAGTTTACTTGCAAGAAAAATTTGACGTGAGGTGGAGACACTGGAGCCAGACTAAGCCCGTGGTGAATTTCCCCTAACCCTCAGGACCCCTAGGGCTGAGGATAAAAAAAACTGCCGAAAGTGTTCCTTCATCTTCAGTGTACTGTCTCTTTAAAAGCCTGTGCTTCCCTCTTCAAGGTCGCAGGCTGCGCTCTCTCTCTCTCTCTCTCTCGATTGTGACTGCTGCTTGAAGTTGTGATTGAAGTTGCGTGGAGTGTGTGTGTGTCAACTAACGTGCAATGTGCGATGAATTATGAAATGAAAGCGATCCTATGGTTAAGAATAATGCGAGTTAACTTTCTTTCCTCCCCAATATTAGGTTAGGACCAAATTCGGAGGATTAAGTCAATTCTTCGGGTTGTTATTTACCTCTCTCTTCTTTACAGATCGACCTTTCAACAACTCAGTTTTTCAATTTACCCAGTGATCCTGCTCACCCTGACTGTTATACGAACCTGACCTGTCCCAGGACATACCCTTTGACTTTTGAGTTCTGATTATCTCCCTTTTGTGGTTGCTATGGTGAAATCTTCTAAAGCAGTTTGATTTGATTTGTTTAAATGTGAAAAATTAATTTTTCTCCAGTTATATTCAATGTTCTTACAGTATTTTGGAAAGACATCTGATGAAAGGACAATAAGGAATATGATGTAATTTACTGTTTTCTGCAAGAATGTGCTATTTTGTTTTGTTTTATTTGTTCACAGTTTTACAAAAGATAAGCTTCAGCCTTAAAGTTACAGTTGCCAATGTGCTTGAAAAACAAATTAATTTGAATGTTTACAAGATCTAGATTAAATTGGAGTTATGAGGTTAATTAACCTATTAAATCCAGACTTTCATTGTGGCCACGGTGAAATTCTGGTTAGTGTAAATTTGTGTAAACCGCATTGAATAAGATAACTCCGCTCCGCGAGAACATCCGATAGTTGCAGAGTCCATGGCCTAGAAATTCAGTGGGCCTTGCGCCCACTTAGCGCCTAAAGAGGTCTTTTGCGCCGGCGGGGTGGTAGCGCGGAAATTGAGTGCAGCGGTATTGGCGGCGGTAGCCGTTAGCGCTGCGCCGGGACCGATGACGTCATCGGTGTGCGCGGTGGCCCGTAACGCCCCGAAACCGTGCCGATCCCCATATTTATTTGCGCCCGCCTCCTCCGAAGCGGGCGCAAACAGCGAACAGAAAACGGGGCCGTCCTGCTGCCATAGTGGGGCGCTTTAAAGCTGAAGGTGCGGCCGGCCGCTTTTTCGGCGGCCGCCTGCCCGCACCTCCTTCCCCGGCCTCCTCCACCCCTCCTGCGGCATTGCCGGCTGGTTTCCGTGGAGGCCGGCACTTCTCCGTTGTGCCGGGCTCTTTTGCCGGCACTCGCGATCGGGGCTCCGGCCGTTGCAGGCACCTCCCCCTTAAGAGAAGGAGGAGGCCTGCAGTACCGCAGCCTGCTGCACCGCATCGGGTGGCGCTGCGGCAACTAGCGCGCCGATATTCAGTTGCAGCGCCCCAAACGGAGGTGGGCACACCCTGGTATAGCGCCCGCTTCCGAATTGGGGCGCAGAAGACGAATATACGGCGTGCGCTAATGCCTCCCCACCCAGCGCTAACTTTTGGGCGCAAGCGAGCTCCCCGCGCCCAAGTGAATTTCTAGGCCCATTACAAAGATTTACTTAGCTTGTGAACTTTGCTCAATCCCGTCTTTCTTCACTGTCCATATTACCTCCATGTTCGCGTTTAGTTAAAGTGTGAAAACACAACTGTCTTTCGATCGGGAAAGTTTTTTTTTGATTTATGTGAAGTGATGCAATTGCGTGAGGCTGATAATGTTTTGCTCCACCTTCTTAAAAAAAAACCTGCAAAGGAGTTAACCCTTTTCACTGACAGCTGTTTAAGTTCACCGAGCAACAACTTTAGTATGAAGGTTAAAGATATTGGACATTATTAAATTGAAGTTTCTTTATGTTAAGTTAATATTTCCCCACAGTGACAGAAGGATAAATTAACCCCTTGGGCTCTAAGCAGAGCCACAAAGGATTTGCCTCTTTTTTTTGTTATATGGAAGCTACCTTGTAAACTAATTGCAGCACTTCTGTCTCTAATTTTAAACACTGTGTAAGCCACCTAGCCTGGGAATCACTTGTTTCTGAAATTGGAAATGGAGGATAAATTGATAGAAATGAAATTAAACATTGACAAAACCTGTCAGTTCAACTGTACTGCTGTTTGGATTTTGGAATAATTTTGTATTAACTAAATGGAATCAGGCACTATATATTGGGTTACTCTTGAAAGAAAAAAAATAAAAGATCCTCTAAAATAATGATAAATAAAAAGTGTTAATAACTTGGATCAAGTGAGAACGTTTGATCTATGTTTTCAATATTAAATATTGTACTGGACAGTAACGTTCCTCCATGACTCATGAATGAGAGATGAATGGTAATTAACGGTGTGAGATAGAAACAGGAGAATTACACCACCAATTGAGAATTTTTCAAAATTTTCTAGTGAAGGTCAGGAAAGTGTCGTTAAGAATAGTAAATTGATAGCTTTCTCTTGGAGACATTTGTGTCCCTGCCTTTAATGAACCTTTTAAGAAACTGAATTTGATAGCCTGGCCACTATCCAAGACATCCGGAACATGCAGAGGAGGATGAGCAAAGATCTCCAGATGACTACAATCTTTCGATAAGATCACTTGAAAGCCCGAGAAAGGCTGGTATCGGATGGCACATGTGGTATAATATGGAGATACCGGTATGAGTTTGAAAATGTGATTCTTTATGTTTGAGGTAATTACCATCCGGGAATGTATGGTGAGTTTCCACCGAAGAACGGGTCTCAGACATGCTCAGTTACTGGACAACAGCAAGACAGACATGAAATAGTTAATATGGCTCAGGAGAGTGAGACAACCTTTAAAGCATTAACACATACCCCATCGAGAAACTATCTAATTAATGAAACAATCAGAATGACACTGTTACCTATTAGAGGTTGAAGAATCTGGATTGGGAGAATTGAGGGCTAAGGAGAAATCATATTTAGTAAGAATTACCCACAAGACGGATAAGAGTAAGAGAGAGATCTGGAGAATCTTTTAAGTCCATGATTTGTTTATTAGATGTTACACTGATTTCAAGTGACATTACAGTGTAAGTCTGAATTTAACTGTGACTGTAATAATTGTGTTTTGTAGGTAACAGAGCGTGGGAAAAACCAGTACGCATCCAGTATGAGGTGATCAACCAACACGTTTTGAGTAAGAGCTGCACAATTGTGTGACACAATTCGGATACTCAGACACGACATTCCCCTGTTTGAGGGTTTCAGTGAGCTCATGATGCGACTGAATTCCACCCCCCTCAAAGCATTTTTATGTTTTGGGGTAAGACAACTTGAGAATGGATATTGAAATTTACAGCATAGAGGACAACTCACACTGGTGAGATATTGGGCTTAACATATATCAGCACACCCTTAGGTTTGTATTATTTCACACGCTCTGGTAGTTAGCATACTTTAATACATAAGCCAATTGGGTACTCATGCCCATGACTAACAAATTAATTGAGCACACCGAAAGAGAAGATCCGAAGCAACGTAGAGGAAACCCCAGGCGGGGTAACATCAGGAAAGATAGAAGAAACAGAGGATACCCCAGGCGGGGCAGAATCAGAACACCGGAACACCCATGGATCAGACTGATTTCATACATATTTAAGAAGTCACACAACACCAGGTTATAGTCCAACAGCTTTATTTGAAATCACAAGCTTTCGGAGCGCTGCTCCTTCAGGTGAAGTGGAGAAATGCATAAAGACACAACTTATATAGTCAGAGAATCGTGTCAGATGTTTACAGGTAACCTTTCCAACTGCCATTTATCACACCTCGGCCGAGAGATAATCACAGCAGTCAAAGGTATGAATGGTGTCCAAACAGGTCAGTCAGGGAAACATTACATCAAAGAACAATGAGGTGGGGTCACAAGGGGTCAAATATTGCAGATGCTGGGGTCTGTATGAAAAACAAAAAAGCAGACAAAAAACATTTTTTTTGGCTGGAAATCACAGCAGGTCCGGCCGCATCTGTGTAGAGAGAACAAGCCAATGTCGACTCGAGTCTGGATGACCCTGCATCAGGTGGGGTTACATGTAGCGTGACATGAACCCAAGATCTCGGTTGAGGCCGTCCTCATGGGTGCGGAACTTGGCTATCAGTTTCTGCTCGACGATTTTGCGTTGTCGTGTGTCTCGAAGGCCACCTTGGAGAATGCTTACCCGAAGATCGGAGGCTGAATGTCCTTGACTGCTGAAGTGTTCCCCGACTGGGAGGGAACACTCCTGCCTGGTGATTGTTGCGCGGTGTCCGTTCATCTGTTGTCGCAGTGTCTGCATGGTCTCGCCGATGTACCATGCTCCGGGGCATCCTTTCCTGCAACGTATGAGGTAGACAACGTTGGCCGAGTCACATGAGTATGTACCATGTACCTGGTGGGTGGTGTCCTCACGTGTGATGATGGTATCTGTGTTGATGATCTGGCATGTCTTGCAGAGGTTGCTGTGGCAGGGTTGTGTGGTGTCGTGGTCGCTGTTCTCCTGAAAGCTGGGTAATTTGCTGCGAACGATGGTCTGTTTGAGGTTAAGCGGCTGTTTGAAAGCGAGTAGTGGAGGCGTGGGGATGGCCTTAGCGAGGTGTTCGTCGTCATCGATGACATGTTGAAGGCTGCGAAGAACATGGCGTAGTTTCTCCGCTCCGGGGAAGTACTGGACGACGAAGGGTACTCTGTTGGTTGTGTCCCGTGTTTGTCTTCCGAGGAGGTCTATGCGATTTTTCGCTGTGGCCCGTCGGAACTGTCGATCGACGAGTCGAGCGTCATATCCCGTTCTTACAAGGGCGTCTTTCAGTGTCTGTAGGTGTCCATCGCGTTCCTCCTCGTCTGAGCAGATCCTGTGTATTCGCAGGGCTTGTCCATAGGGGATGGCTTCTTTAACGTGGTTAGGGTGGAAGCTGGAGAAGTGAAGCATCGTGAGGTTGTCCGTGGGCTTGCGGTAGAGTGAAGTGCTGAGGTGTCCGTCTTTGATGGAGATTCGTGTGTCCAGGAATGAGACTGATTCTGAGGAGTAGTCCATGGTGAGTTTGATGGTGGGATGGAACTTGTTGATGTTATCGTGTAGTCTTTTCAGTGATTCTTCGCCGTGGGTCCATAGGAAGAAAATGTCGTCGATGTATCTGGTGTATAGCGTTGGTTGGAGATCCTGGGCAGCGAAGAAGTCTTGCTCGAACTTGTGCATGAAGATGTTTGCGTATTGGGGTGCGAATTTGGTCCCCATGGCTGTTCCGTGTGTTTGGGTAAAGAACTGGTTGTCGAAGGTGAAGACATTGTGGTCAAGGATGAAGCGGATGAGTTGTAGGATGGCGTCTGGAGATTGGCTGTTGTTGGTGTTGAGTACTGAGGCTGTCGCAGCGATGCCGTCATCGTGGGGGATACTGGTGTAGAGTGCCGAGACGTCCATCGTGGCGAGGAGTGTTCCTGGTTCAACTGGTCCGTGGGTGCTGAGCTTCTGTAAGAAGTCTGTAGTGTCGCGACAGAAGCTGGGGGTTCCCTGTACGATGGGTTTCAGGATGCCCTCGACATATCCAGAGAGGTTCTCACACAGGGTTCCGTTGCCTGATGCGATAGGACGTCCAGGTGTGTTGGCTTTGTGTATCTTTGGGAGGCAGTAGAAGTCTCCCACGCGGGGAGTACGTGGGATGAGAGCATGTAGGATGCTTTGAAGGTCTGGATCGAAGGTTTTGATCAGTCTGTTGAGTTGGCGGGTGTGTTCTTTGGTCGGATCTGCGGGTAACTGTCTGTAGTGTTCCTGGTTGTCCAGTTGTCGGTATACATATTAGTCATGGTGCAGTTAATACTGGTCTTGAGTTTGCTATGTATGGCATGTAAGAAATGTAAACGGGCTAAAGCGAAACACTTTGCGAAACAAGTGGTTAAGACAGTTAATGCATGCACTGTTCCTCCTACACGTGTTTCGGATGACATTGGTCGTTTGCTGGAGAGGTCAAGCATATGAAGGATGAGGTGGTAGTATAATGAATCGGGAAATACTTTAGTTTAAATTTAAATATTAACCATGCTCATCTGATGCATACCCGGTGCCTCGACGGATGGCCACCTTGACAGGATTCACACCAGGCCCTATGCAACAAATGGGTGGCCTTCCTGGAGTAACCAGAGGTCTAAGGGGGGAGGTGTATAACAAAGTAGGTCCAGTAACCGGAAGAAACCTCAATCATTCACACTCTTGGTTTCCCAGCATGCTATACCAGCTGCTCGTAGGTGTGCACACTTTCCAACCCGCCTCAAGGTTCCCTTTCGGGGGGTTGGAAGGGGGGACTGTTGGATCGCAAAGTGAACCAAAGCCTGAATCCTCCAGTCTTTAACTACATTAACCAAAGCTGTAGGGAGGGCTGTAGTGCTAGAAATCATATTTAAAAGATGATTAGCTTCACATATTAAGAAATATATGTATTAAAAATGTACATGTAGTATTTAGGTAGCTGCAAAGCATGATGGGACACTTGACCATCATTAACCCTTTTTAACTAAGTACTGTAGAAATAGTGGACCACAGCATATTTATTAGATTCTTGGGGGTCGATTTTCCTGGAGCCGTCATGCGGGGTTTCAGGTGTGTGGGGGGGAAAATCCCGAAATCGGGGGTCCCGCCACCATCCCGCCCAAAACCCGCCTCCACGTAAGTTTCAGGGGAGGCGGGTACCCGCCCCGCACTGGGACCCGCCGACCCGAGGCGGGAAGGGATTAGTGCCAATTTACTGCCTGTTAACAGGTAGTTAACAGGCAGTTTTTAGCCTAATCCCTATTTTGAGGGGTGTCGTGTGGGATTCCCGACAGCCCGCCTGCTCCAACCTGGCGTGGTTTGGAGCCGACTTGGAGGGGTCGCGATGTCGGTGTTCAGGTGAGTGATGGGTGCATGAGTGCAAAGGTAAGTGTATTTGGTGTGTCTAAAGTGTGTAAAGAAGTTTAAATTACCTGTACTTACCTTAGCAGCCTTTCTTCCTCTAGGTTTCAGGAGTCCATCACGCAGCCGGCACTGAAAGCAAAATGTCTGCGATCTGTCAAAAGTGACAGCCTTCAGCTTTCATTGTCGGTGAGACTTCTAACTAAGTCTGTGTAGAAGGACTCAGGTTAGAAGTCAGACTGTCAGTGTTTGACAGCTTCAAACAGCTGTGAAACACTGATATTTCATCTGCCAAGACCTCTTGACAGATGGAATTTCAGTCTGTGACGTCACCTGTTGCCGGGTGGCCCCTAATTGGCCTGCTGAGCCCGCTGGGCGGGCTTAACAAGGTCAATCAAGGGAAAATCGCGTGGATTGGCCGAGCGTCGATGTAGGCGGGACTACAACCCGAAAGTTGTAGTCCCGCCTCCTTCCCGACAGCTTTATGAAAATCTACCCCTTGGTCTCCGTCTTTACTGATTCCAAAATGTTGTTATCAGTGTTACAGAAGCAGTGTTTAATGCAGCTGGTTTTCTGAGAGATAGGGAAACTGAACTTCATAGGGAGTCGGCCATTTCTATCTTTGCCTCAAACACCTTATCTCCCTTTGTAACGTCTGCTCGCAACCAAAAGCTTACATTGTTTATTATCTCAAGAATTAAACGACCTTGCTCACAGAAGCTAGATGTCTAAGAACTAGGTGTTATGCTTAATGTCAAAGAACACTTCAGGGCAGCTCCCGACATTGAGTGACTAATCACCCAACCAACAAGAGAGTAACTGTAGAGACATTGTCTGTATGCGCATGCCCACTTTTGTAACCAGTGGGCGTTGCTTATTGAAAAGTATATAAAATGCTTGTATGCTGTATTTCCTTAGAGAGCTAGGTGCGAGTCTGAGGAGGGTCCCTCCTCTCCCTTGTGCACAAGGCCTTCCAGCCATTTTCTAATAAACTTTAACTTTGTCAGCAGTTCCATCTCTCCATCTGGTTTTGCTCCGAAAATTTGAATCTAACACTATCAAGCTCTGTAATAATTTTGTATGCTTCAATGAGATCCCCTCTCATTCTTCTGAACTCAAGAGAATACAGGCCTAGTTTACTCAATCTCTTCTCATATGACAGTCCCGCCATCCCAGGAATCAACCTCGTGAACCTTCATTGCATTCCCTCTTAGGTAAGGAGAACAAAATTGTACACAATACTCCAGGTGTGGTCTCACCAAGGCCCTATGTAATTGGAGTAAGACTTCTTTACTCCTGTACTCAAATCCTCTTGTAATGAAGGCCAGCATACCATTTGCCTTCCTAATGGCTTGCTGCACCTGCACATTCACTTTCAGTGACTCACGTACAAGGACACCCAGGTCCCTTTGCGCATCTACATTTCCCAATCTTTCACCATTTAGGAAATACTCTGCCTTTCTGTTTTTTCTACCAAAGTGGATAACTTCACATTTATCCACATTATATTCCATCTGCCATGTTCTCACCCACTCACTGAGCCTGTCAAGATCCCCTTGAAGCCTCTTCACATCCTCTTCACAACTGACACAGCCACCTAGCTTTGTATCATCAGCAAATTTGGAAATGTTACATTTAGTCCCCTCATCCAAATCATTGATGTAGATTGTGAATAGCTGGGGCCCAAGCACTGATCCTTGTGGTACCCCACTAATCACAGCCTGCCAGCCTGAAAAAGATCCGTTTATCCCTACTCTTTGTTTTCTGTCTGTTAACCAATTCTCAATCCATTCTATATTACCCCCAATTCCATGTGCCCTAATTTTGTTCACCAATATCTTGTGTGGGACTTATCGAAGGCCTTCTGAAAATCCAGATACACCGCATCTACCAGTTCCCCTTTGTCTACTCCACTAGTTACATCCTCAAAGAACTCCAATAGGTTTGTCAAACAGGATTTGCCTTTCATAAATCCATGTTGACTCTGCCCAATCTTACTATTAGTTTCTAAGTGCCCAGTTATTGCATCCTTTTGCAATAGATTCCAGCACTTTCCCTAACCCTAACCCTAACCCCTAACCCTAACTATTGATGTGAGGCTAACAGGTCTGTAGTTCCCCGTTTTCTCTCTCCCTCCTTTCTTACATAAGGGGTTACATTTGCTATCCTCCAATCTGCAGGAACCGTTCCAGAATCTGTAGAATTTTGGAAGATGACAAACAATGTGTCCACTATTTCAGTGGCCACTTCTTTCAGAACCCTAGGATGTAGGTCATCCAGTCCTTGGGATTTATTGACTTTTAGTCCCATTAATTTTGCTAGTACTGTTTTTTTACTAATAATAATTTATTTAAGTTCCTCATTCTCGCCATGCCCTTGGTTTTCTCATGTTTCTGGGAGGTTTTTTGTGTCTTCCTCCGTGAAGACAGAAACAAAGTATTTATTTAATTTCTCTGCCATTTCCTCATTCCCCATTATAAATGATCCCATCTCTGACTGTACAGGACCTACATTTACCTTCGCCAGTCTTTTCTGTTTCACATACCTATAGAAGCTGTAAGGGGTTTTGTCCTCGAGAGGTTCCCCTGAGATTTCTCTCTCCAGAGGCCTCTCTCTCTTGCACAGTAAACCTTGAGTGGTTCGACCCACTCGCCCCTTAGATTCTGTACTCTGGACTTAGGCGCAGGAACTACAATGTAGAGAAAACTTGTGTAGACCAAGTTTGATGAAACAAAATGAAATTTTATTGCATAAGGAAAAATATTAAATCAAATGCAAGCAGATGAGGGAGTACATGGGAGGGAAAAAACACACAAACAAATCATAATGACACAGTACTAACTAAAGTACAGGCATCTTGTACTCTAGAAAGATCATTATGATATAAGGAAACACACGGAACATCGAGGGACAACAACTCATGTTAATTGTACCCCTAAATCCACCCCCTTATTAAACCTATCTAGATCTGATTGTGAAGGGCCAGAAACATGCTCACCAATCCCACTAGGAAGTGCAAGGTTTTGAAATCGAGTCTGTGTTTGGTCCTTTCAGGCGTCTCGTCTCCACGTGGATCGTGGAGCCCCAGCGAACTGCGCCACACCTCTCTCCTGAGGTGGGGGTCGGGGGTGGCTGGACACCGGCGGGCCTGGATGTCGGCGGGGTCGAGGATCGTCAGCTCGACCCTGGTTAGAGGAGCCTTGAGCTGGCTCCCATCGCTTCTTCAGGTTCCTTTCCTCTCTTCTACCGAGCCATGGTGGCTGGAAGGTTTCTTCGCTTGGGGTTTTAATTTTTTTGTCTCTTCTCCCAAGCTGGGTCTATGGCCTCTCATTCCGGCAACAGCCCGGGGATGGTCGATCATCTCCCGATGTGCTTCCCTGGGGCGGAACGCCTGCGATTGACTGCTCCTTCTTCTGGGTGTCCGGATTCAAGCTGCGTGTTTCCAGCTCTCCAACCCGGCATGTCCTCCAGCTGCCAGCTTGTTCGTGGTGCTTGCCCCTGTCTGTCCAACTGCCGAAAAGTCTCTCCAGATATACCTTTCTTCCAGAGGCTTCACTTCCCGCCCAAAATCAGGTTAGTCTTTGTTTTAATTTTGGCGGGCTGCGAGCACAGTGGGGTAGTTATTATATTTAAAATGTCTTAAACGGCTGGTAACAGGCCCATCTCTGGTTTGGAATTACCTCCATTGTTTTGAATGTCCTGCTGATCTCGTTATCTAGTCCTGGGTGCTGTCCTCATGAATATGAAATTGTCCCCTTTTGTCTGGGGCAGCATTTTGATGGCCTCTGTCTCCAGGCCGATCTTGACTAGATTTGCATCTAATCCATATGCATACCTGTGGGTCTGGTTTCGTTCTCTCAGGAACGGCTTCCAGAACTTACTGTGGATTGAATCCACAAATCTGTCTGAGGTTGCGCAGGAACCATTTAAAAGTGTACCAATAAGTTGGTCACATGGTATGGTGGCCATTTTGTATGCCCCTTTTTCTGGGCTTCTTTTAAAACAGTCTTTAAAATCATAGCCTCTTCTGCCATTTGACCCTTATTAATACAAAGTCCAATTTTGCGAATCCTACAAAGCTTTTACAATCCATTTTTTTATTTTTCGCTAGTTTGTGCTCATATTCCATTTTCCCTTTCTTTATCAATTTCTTCCTCTCCCTTTGCTGATTTCTAAAAAGATCCC
Source organism: Somniosus microcephalus (assembly GCF_052327205.1). NCBI lineage: Eukaryota > Metazoa > Chordata > Chondrichthyes > Squaliformes > Somniosidae > Somniosus > Somniosus microcephalus. The sequence continues at coordinate 203,088,505 of NC_140989.1, forward strand.
AATCCCCAGGCAGACTGCTTTTTCTGGCAACTTTATAAGCTTCCTGCTTTGACTTAATACTAGCTTTAATTTATTTTGTTAGCCATAGTTGGATCACTTTTCCTTTTGGGTTTTTATGCCCTAGAGGAATACATGTTTGTTGCAAATTATGCATTATTTCCTTGAATGTTAGCCATTGTATGTCCACCTTCATACTTTTTAGTGTAGTCTCCCAACCTACCATGGCCAACTTGTCACTCATACCCTTGTAGTTTCCTCTGTTTAGATTGAAGACCTTAGTTTCAGATTGAACTACATCACTCTCAAACTTAATGTAAAATTCAATCATGTTATGGTCACTTGCCCCTAAAGGCCCCTTTACCACAAGATTATTGATTAGCCCTTTCTCATTACACAGTACCAGATCCAGCATAATCTGTTCCCTGGTTTGTTCCTCCACATACTGATCCAGGAAACCATCTCGCATGCATTCCAAGAATTCGTCCTCCACACCATTAGTGGTAATTTGATTTGCCCAGTCAATATGTAGATTAAAGTCCCCCATGATTACCGTGTTGCCCTTGTTACATGCGCATCTAATTTCTTGATTGATACTGTGCCCTACATTACCACTACTGTTTGGTGGCCTATACACAACTCCCACCAATGTTTTCCGCCCTTTGCTGTTTCTTAGTTCCATCGAAACTGATTCCACTTCTACATCACGATCTGCTGAGCCAAGATCTTTTATCTCTACCGTACCGATCTCATCCCTTATTAACAGCGCTACGCCACCTCCTTTTCCTTTTTGTCTGTCCTTCCTAAATGTTGAGTACCCTGGAACATTCAGTTCCCCTGCAACCATGTCTCTGTAATGCCAATTACATCATACCTATTTATTTCTATTTGTGCCATTAATTCATCCACCTTGTTGCGAATGCTATGTGCATTTAGATAAAGTGCCTTCAACGTTGCCTATTTAATAATTTTCTGCACTTGGACCCTCTTTACTGTTGGCCTTTGTTTCTGCTCCCTACTAGTTTTACTGACTACTTTTCTAACTTTCACTTCCAGCTTTGTTTCTCTCTGTTCTGGGCCCACACTTAGGTTCCCAGCCCCCTGACAAACTAGTTTAAATCTTTCCCAACAGCACTAGCAAACCCCACTGTGAGGATATTGGTCCCGGTTCTGCCGAGGTGTAACCTGTCCAGCTTGTACAGGTTCCACCTTCCCCAGAATCGGTCCCAATGCCTCAGGAATTTAAATCCCTCCCTCCTACACCATCTCTCCAGCCACGCATTCATCTGGTCTATTCTCCTATTTCTGCTCTCGCTAGCACGTGGCACTGGGAGTAATCCTCAGATTGCTACCTTTGGGTTCCTGCTTTTTAATTTATTTCCTAGCTCCCTATATTCTGCTTGCAGGACCTCATCCCGCTTTCTACCTATGTCGTTGGTACCAATATGGACCAAAACCTCTGGCTGTTCACCCTCCCCCTTCAGAATGTCCTGTAGCTGCTCAGTGACATCCTTGACCCTGGCACCAGGAAGGCAACATACCATCCTGGAATCACGTCTGCGGCCACAGAAACGTCTATCTGTTCCCCTTACGATAGAATCCCCTATCACTATTGCTCTCCCGCTCTTTTACCTCCCCTCCTGTGCAGTTGAGCCACTCATAGTGCCACGGACTTGGCTCGTGCTGCATTCCCCTGAGAAACCATCTCCCCCAGCAGTATCCAAAATGGAAAATCTGTTGGAGAGGGAGATGGACCCAGGGGACTCCTGCACTACCTTCCAAGTTCTTTTACACTGTCTGGTGGTCACCCATTCCCTTTCTGCCTGTGCACTCTTTACCTGCGGTGTGACCACCTCATTAACCATGCTATCCACGTAGATCTCAGCCTCGTGGATGCTCCACAGTGACTCCAGCCGCAGCTCCAGCTCCGAAACGTGGATTTTGAGTAGCTGCAGCTGGAGACACTTCCTGCACACGTGTTCGCCCTGGACACCGAAAGTGTCCCTGACTCCCCACATAGCACAGGAGGAGCACTCCACGCAGCCGAGCTGCCCTGCCATGTCCTACCCTTAATTTACTCCCTTAACTTCCTCTAAATTAACGAATATTAAATACACTAGGGACCGTACTTCACTTTAAACACTACTTACTCTAAATTAGAGACCTTACTTTTACTTTAACAACTGGACTGTAGAAATACTCACCAGGTCCTACTTACCAATCAGTTCCTTCCCTGGTTGTTACATCACTTTAATATTTTTGCAGTTGTTGTTGTTGTTTGACTGCTCCTGCTCTCGGATTTTTTCCTGGGTATAAAGTGAGAACCAATTCCTACAGAGTGAAAAATTAGGGAAAGCAAAGGTGAAGCAAGGGAGCTCCTCCTTCCACTCCTCGCCCACCTAACTCCCTCACTCACCCAACTCTTAGCACTCTGTTCAAACCGCATTCAGTGCAGATCACACTGTGAAGCCTGTTGTTGTGATTGTTGCTGAGTGAGTGGAGAGATACAGACCTCTATCTGAATAGGTGCTGCATAATTGTGTGACATCAGTTGTTGATCAGTGAAATCAGACTGATGGATTTTTGTTGGGTAAGTTTATGAAGGCATATGGAGCAATGGTGGGTGAATGGAGTTGAGGCACAAATCAGCCAGGATCTCATTGAATGGCAGAGCACACCTGAGGGGCTGAATGGTCTCCTTCTGTTCCTATCTTCCTGTAAGAGTTTTTTGGAGGTGTGGACACAGATGGAAATAAGGTTGGAAGGTGGTAGGGGGTTACAGGTGATAAAATGAATGGGCAGAGATGGCCTTGTCAGTGATTGAGAACATGCAAGCAGTGAGGCCAGGAGAGATGGCAATGATGGGTAGAGGTGTTTAAGGGACAACAGGAGGGCAATAAAATCAGAGGAGAAAGGACAAGGGGAGTCGAGATGGAGATTGAAATGACTGAGGATGAAGAGTCACTGAGTGCAGAAGCTGAAGGAGGAAAACAGGGAGGATATGTGGGTGAGAAATCTGTGGTGGTGGGCAATAGACAAAGACTTTAAAGGAGAGAAGAGTGGAACAAATGTCACAACGGGCCACTCTAATGTCACAATGGACCGTTCTGATGTCACAATGGACTGCTGTGATGTCACAAGGGGCCGCTCTGATGGCTGAGCAACTTCCTGATGACATAATTAAGGAGCTTCAATCCCTGAAACATGAAGATCCCAATTTGGGGCAATTCTGCTAGAAATGTCTGTCCTACATTCCCATTTCCACATCTTATGTCACAAGTACTTTGAGTGTCTGTGGTGTGGTGTATTCTTTACTAGGAACAAACAGCTGCTCAATCCAATATGGCTGCCAAGGGTTGGGAATATTGCCTTTTCTGTATGGTTTCTATCTCAGGTCTGGTCCTTAACCCCCAGCACCCACCTTAAACTGCCACAAAGAGCTGGCAGGACTTATATGGGCACAGGACCCAGGGCCACATCACAACTGAGGGCTTATGTAACCCTCACAATGATAACCATGACAACACAGAAACCCCGGGCAGGACAAAATACAGCAAAGTGCTACAAACTGTGAATTTCTGCATGAAATGGATGTTGTGACAGAAATAAAGGGGTCGATTTTAACTGAGCCATGGAGGTGGGCTTGGAGGTGTGCGGGGGGTTAAGATTGCAAAAACTGGCGGGTGGGACCCCCCCCACCCCCCCCCGCCTGGTTCCCAACTCCGACCCCCCCCGCCTGGTTCCCGACTCTGAGCCATTTTTACTCAGGCATGTCTGATGGTCCCGAATCCGTTCCGCATCCAACAGGCAGGACTGGTCTTTAAGGCCCTTAATCACCACTAAATGGCCTCTATAATCCCATTTTAACAGTACCTTGCAATTTTAACCCTTTTCCCACATAAAACACACCTGGTGGGAATCGCGACTGTGAAATCTGGCGGGAGCACTATTGGCTTGCTGACTATCAGCTGCAGGTCAACCATTAAAGAGGAGATTTGATCAGCCATCATTTGCAGGTGGCAGGACTTTGTTGTCTCAGGCCTGGGACAACTTTTACCAGGCTTAACCACACCTGTGGAAGGTTGGAGCCTCACACACATCTCCAGTGTGAACTCCTGGGAAACCCCTCTCACCACCCTCACTCATCGCTTCCTCAACTGAGGCATATACCAGAAGCATGGGAGCTATCTATTTTCTTCCCATCTGGGCATTAGAGGAGATCAAGCACCAGCCGCGACAGCAGCAGAACCAGGAACAACAGCAGCACCAGCAACAACAGCAGCAGCAGGAGTGCCAGGCTGCTGCTCACCCACCTGAAGCAGCACAGGCCAGAAGAGGCCAGCACCTGGAAGCCCGTCGGCGCAGGAGATACCCCCCAAATGTCTACAGACACAGGGTCAGCTACCTCAACATGACTGAGCAGCAGTGCCAAAGGCGGCTCCAACTTTCGCGACAGGTAGTAACTGACATCTGTGCAATGCTACAGCAAGGCCTGCTGCCCAGAGGACCAGGTGGACACTCCTTACCAGTGGCCATCAAAGTCACCACTGCACTCAACTTTTTTGCCTCAGGCTCATTCCAGGGATCATCAGCAGACATCAGCGGCATTTCCCAGTCAGCCGCACACACTTGCATCACACAGGTAACCGATGCCCTCCTTGCCCTCGCGCACAATCACATCCATTTCACCAAGGATCGCGCAAGTGTGATGGGGCGCGCGGTTGGATTAGCTCATCTGGCAGACGTTCCAAGGGTGCAGGGCGTCTTTGACTGCACACATGTGGCCCTTAGAGCACCCCATCGCAATCCAGGTATTTTTGTCAACCGCAAGGGTGTAGGAATTAACAACGGGGTTGGGGTTATTTGTCTCTGGCCAGTCAGAAGCCTCTGAGCTGCTCCAGGGACCCCCATATGGTTTTGAAGCGCTCCCCTATTCCTGGTTCTGACTGCTGGACTTATTCAGTAGTGATGTAGACAGAAAAACGTGACTTGTGGTTTGGGTGCAAAACAGATCAGTATTTATTGAAACAAAAGAAAGAAACAATTTAAAACAAACGATACGCCACATCTATGCCTGGTACAGCACTTTTGCTTAACACAATACACTCAGTGTCCACTAGAGTGCTCCTTGCTCAGTGCAACACTCCTTTCAATACAGCACTTTAAAAACAGCTACACAGTGTTTACCACAGCACTTCTCTGCTATGTACAACACCCCTTTTTAATACAGTTTTAAATACAGAAACACCTTGCTCACTACAGCACCTTTGCTTAGTGGCTTTTACTTAAAACAGCACTTTAATACAGCTACTTTCGGTGTTCACTGAAGCACTTTTCTGCTAGTGCAACACCATCTTACTTAAATGGGCGGGGGGAGAAACGGACACAACGAGGGAAGATCGACTAAAATCACAGTTCTGACAAAATTCCCACTTAATTCCCACCCCTATACCTATTCTAAGTTGCCTTGTGAAAGGCCAGAAAAATATATGCTCACGAATGAAAATGCCTCCTCCGTGCCCTGCGATCTTTGATCTTCACTGCCCCGAAGTAAAAACACCCCAGTATTTTAAAAGTAAACTGCTGGTGTTCCACTTCTTCAGGCAGACTCCCACATTGTAGAGAGCACGGAGGCGAGACCAGAGAGAGAGATGGCTTCTGAGAAGCTATCTTTTATACCCCAATTTGGGGCCTGCCCAAATCCGGATGTATCTGGGCTAAAACAAAAGGGATCCAAGCTGCCCCATTGTCTAGGGTGGGTTTGAATAAAGTTGCAGTTTAAATGTGTCCATTGTCTGTGATGTCTATCGAATAAAGCTGCAGTGGTTTGAATGTATCTTCATTGTCTATGATGGGCCATTGAATAAAGCTATTTCCTTGATTGCTTGAGTAAATAGCCTTGAAGGTATTGTAAACAGAAAGTCATTGCCCTTGTGGTCAACTGAAACTGCAGTCTCAAGTGGTTACTCCCTTGTGTACACAAAGTAGCAGTTTCTGTAAACACATCGATTGTCTCTGCAGGGAGGGGGGAAACTTCCCTTTGATTGGCAGTTTTGACTGCTCCATTGTCCTTTTCTCACAGACACAAGCTGCTCTTTCCAAGTCCTTTTGTCTTCAGCCATGCGGTCTGATGGCCATTTTGATCCCTGGAATTTTAAAAGCATATCACCCAGGGATTCTTTGATCAAAATTAATCTTTGGAGCTGTAGGAAATTTTGAAATGATTGCAAAATCCTACAAGGGCTTCCACTCCCTTAACGTTCAGCTGGTGTGTGAACACAAGAAGGAGATTTTGCATGTTTGTGCCATGTACCCTGGCAGTTGCCATGACTCCTTCATACTGCGCCATCGAATGTGCCTCCACTATTCAGGCCACCAGACCAACTTCAGGGATGGTTACTTGGAGACAAGGGCTATCCCCTGAGGACTTGGCTAATGACGCCGTTGAGGGGGCCAGCCAACGAAGCTGAGGAGCGCTACAACTCCAGCCACATTATCGAGCAAACCATCGGTTTGCTGAAGATGCACTTCAGATGCCTGGATAGATCAGGTGGAGCCCTAAAGTACTCAGCAGCCAGGGTCTCCAGAATCATCGTGGTTTGCTGTGCACTTCACAACATGGCAAAGCGTCATGGCTTGCAGATTCCTGAGGACCAACTGACTCCTCACATACCCTCCTCAGATGATGGTGAGAAGGAGGAGGAGGAGGAGGGCAAAAATGACCATCCTGCAGAGGACCAACAACCAGCAGCAGCATTACGCCAGAACATTGCGGCCCGGGATGCAAGGAATGCACTCATCCTAGCCAGATTTGCTTAGCCTAGCCAATCAAGCACTTTTGCCTCGCAGCTTCTTACTTGAGCATCGGCAATGGCCAAGACCCTGCGGATTTCTAGCTATTTGTCCGGCATACTGACAATTGCAAGTAATCGTAAGCCCTCAATGTGAAAGTGCCATTCGCAAAATGACACACGCCACAAATACAGCAGTAGCCATCAGACATTTTATTGACAGAATTCATCTGATGGCTTTTTTTACCAACACATAAAATTTCACCCAAGTGACTACCCTTGTGACTAGTGTTTTATTTTCCTCTTACGCGTGCTCCTACGTAGTGGTTCCCCTGTGGCTTCAGCAGATGTAGAGGCCCCTTGCTCACTTTCCTGCTGCTCCTGTCTCGACACCTTTGGCGGGCGTCCTCTGGGATGGCGAGCCTGTGAGGGCTCATCAACAGTCTGCTGCTCCTGCGGCTGTGCAGGGGTTGAGACATCTATCTCACTTGGGTGTGGACTCCGGTGGGGCTCTGACCGAGGGCTCTGCAGTGGCATGGAAGTGTGAGTGCTTGGAGAGGAACCCCCACTTCCTTGAGGTCTGCCACTAACCTCCCTCTCATGGGTCAGTGCCTGCAAGTGGCTGGAGAGCACCTTGCTGCACATCAGGGGGCCATGGGGACCCATATCTGCAATGGCAGTCCTATTCAGAAGGACTTCCATGAAGGTCTGGTTTCTATGTTCCACAGATGCCCATCGCTTCTCAAGAGATGTCATTCTATTCTGAACACTCACCATGTTTTCCATACCCTGGCGACTAACCTCCTCCATGACCGTAGCCCTCCTCTCCTCTACCGTAGCCAGCCTTACCACGGAGGCAGCAATCATTTCCACGTAGGTAGCCATCCTTTCCGTGTTGATGCGTTCATGCGCCAATGTCTCCACAAAGGCTCTGCTCATGTTCGCTATGGACGCCTCCATTCGCTCCACAATTGCAGCGACCCTAGAGACAAAACCTGCCAGAAACTCCTACAGCTGTGCCTGGAGTCCCATCACCTCTGATCTTATGGATGGACCCAGAGGCAGAGGGTCGACATGCAGCTGAGCCGAGCTGGCAGAGTCCTGCACCCTCCAACGAGGACACTCACTGCTGTCCCTGTCTTTACAATCTGCTGATGCTCACTTGTGAGCTGTGATACACCAGGTGACAACACTACTCTATGTCCCGAAGGTCCCACCGAGGTGTGAGTGCCTGCGCTGGTGCTGGGTGCGCTTATTTCTGCTGACGCTGCGCCCTCAGAGGTTGCAGATTCCTCTGAGGAGTGTGGAAGCTCAGGCTCTTCCTACTGGACAGTGGGGACGGGGGCTCTCAATGGTCCTGTGGGGGAGTAAAGGAAAGACTTAGAGATGTGAGGTCAAGGTTACATGCACATTGCATATTGCAGATGATGATAAGCCCATCTGTTATAGCTTCAGAATCATTATCAGCGACTCATGCAATGTCAATGAGAGAGATGGAAAATTATTCTGTCACCAGCTTGCTGTGATGCACCTGTCTGTCCGTCCCCTACTTGCGCATCTTTTTCAACCCCGACAATTTCTAGGACGGCTTCCTCCCAGGGGCTGAGCTGGGCTAATGGTGGTGGGCCTCCTCCTGTCCTCGCTCTTTCCCTTTTATTGTGAGCTCTCTTTTCCTGCAATAAGGGAGACAAGTGGAGGTTGAGTGAGAATGAAGGAGTGAGTGTAGAGATTGTATAGCATAGATACTTAGAAGGAGACAAAGATGAAGTGAGGTTGCAAGACCAAGGGCCCTCCCTGTGTGTTGTCAGTTGTGTTCAAAGCATCAGAGCGATAGGGAGTGTGAGGGCTGCATGGTGGAATAGTTATGTGATTGTGAGCATAGAGAGAGAGAGGGAATGGGTAAGGGTGCATGGATGTAAGTGTCAAGTGGGATGTGGAGGAAGAGATTGCTAAAGCTGAGTGCTGGTGAGGAAAGGCAATGGGGATCAGATTGAGGGTGATGGGAACTTTATACTTACTTTTCCAGTGCGTTGAAGGTCATGGAATTTTTTCCTGCACTGCATCCAGGTGTCCCATGTGACCCCCAAGGAGTTGACCTCCCCAGCCACCTGTATCCACACAGCCTTGGTCTGACTGGGAGGCCTCTTCCTCCCTGATGAAGGGAACAGGACCTCCCTGTGGGCCCTAGCTCCATCCACCAATGCCTGTAGTGCTGCCTCATCAAACTTAGGAGCTGCTCTTGGCCTCCCGCTGGCCATTGTTCCTGCAGGTTCCTGTGCCATCAAATGGAGAAAGTTTGGCAGTCTGCAGAAGAAGCAAAGCTTGCTGTGGACTTTAAATGCAGCAGCAATGATGACGTCATCGGAGAGGACTTTCAGTCATGAAAAACCCCTTTGCAAAGGCTTCCCACACGTTGGAAATCAATTGGCCAATTGAGTTAAAATTGCATCAATCTCCCACATTCATTTAGATTCGTGTGGGAAACACGAAATTCGGAGAACACGACAATAGCCCGCACCTGAGTTAAAATCGACCCCAAAGTGTCTCGGGCTAAAATCACAAATGGACATCCTTCTTAACAAGCTCCACCAGCAGATTTGTGTTTCGCTGGAATCGACTGATGATCTTGCTGTGAAGAACCAGACTGAGATCCTTCGCCCTTTCAAAGTTCTGGCTCCAGCTAATTCAGACAAAATGGGGGAATTTCTCCTATCTCGGTTAGAGAACGCTGACCAACAAATGAGACTAGGAACACTGACTGTACTGAAGCATCTCATCACATTGGCCTCATCACACTTGGAGAGGAAGAAGGCTCAGATTGTGGCTGCAATAAAACCAGTCCTTCTCGACAAGAGCAGCAATCAGGAGAAGAAGCTCATTGCCCAGGTAATATGTGTCATGGCCCAGCAAGGTTACCTTGAGCCCGAGGGAGGAAAGGAAATGGTGCAATTCCTCATCCAACAGTCTGCAGCACCTGTTGGTTCAGGGATCTTGGTACCACCCAATCATCAGCCAGACCCAGTAACGGATGAAGAATTAGTCACACTATGCGAAAGAGTGATGTGTTTGATCACAATTGCAGTGAAGATGGAGGATGTCCTTTGGCCATCCTCACTGGAGTTTGTCACTATGACCCAGTACACCAAGGCTTTAACAATAATCTGCAGTTCTTCAGCACATATTGGGAAAAAGAAACTGCGAGCCGGTAGTGAAAGCTTTTCCCTTACTTACAATGAAGATGCCAACCTCCCTAAAGCCCAGGCACTGCTGACCCGGCTCCTCATTGTGTCTTGTTGCCCATATCAGGGAGGAGGCTGAGGAGCTGCAGCACTGAGTCTACTGAAAGTCCTGAGACTCAATGTCCACTCACAATCAGTGAGGTGGTGTGAAGACGAGCTGGCCTCATTAGTTGACCTTTACTGGAAAATTCACAGGAGTCTCTGCCCCAATCGAAATGGGAGAATAAATTATTGGCGGTCTTGTGCCCAGTTTTAAATACGATTGATGACGAGGAATGGGCATGTCAGCTTGCTGATGAAATATAAAATCAACTCAACACCAACTATCATTCCCCACAAGAAAAGGACTTTCCATATAAATCTCTTGCATCAGTGCTCTGCCAGACCTGCAGTAGGAATGTAAGGGAGGACCTTCACCAAATGTTACTGAGTGTGCAGCAGAGTGAGAGTGCGGAGCGAGAGGGAGCGGCCCTCGCCATTGGTTTCTGTGCCATGGCACATTTTGATGATACGCTCTGTTGCCTGGAGGAGTTTGCTAACACCAACAGATTGATGAGGAATCGGATAAAGTCAAGAGCACACTGGTTCTGTGCTATGGGAACATGGCAGTTTGCGCTCCTGACGAACTGCAGTTCACAATCGAGAGCCACATTCTGCCAGCTCTTAGTCATTTCATTACAAGTAGGCAGGGATAAAGGCTGAATCCAGGGATCTCACACTAAAGCTCAGCCTACTACAGGCCGTGACTCAGATAGCCAGATCCCTACATATAAATCGATGGAGACTTCCTATCAACTTTATCAGAAACAGGCTGCTGCTCACATGTGGCATGTGGCGATCACTGGCTGAGGACACAGAATGTGCCATGAGAACAATGGGAGAGCTGCTGGACACACTGAAAAAAGCAGTTGCCATTTGGGATGAGCAGGACCTGTCCCATCAGCGAGAACGCGCCAGAGTATTCAACCCTTGAATCTCTGGCTGCCGTCTATGGTCTGTGACAGATGATAACTAAGCCCGAGTCAGTAAAGGCGGTGACTGCATTGTTCCCGCAGTTATTCAGCGCCCTGCTCATTCATTGCAACTCTTCCATTCATGTTTCTCTGCTCAATAGTTTTACTCCTGGTGATAAATTCAACCAGAGACTATTCTCAGCTGCATTTGAAACACCTAGGGGTCAATTTTCACTCAGGTGCGGGGAATTGTCGGGTTCCCCGAATTTGGTGTTTCCCACACGAATCTAAATGGGTGTGTGAGATTGATGCAATTTTAACTCAATTGGCCAATTGATTTCCAAGATGTGGGAACCCTTAGCAAATGAGTATTTCCAGTCAGAAAGTCGCATAATATGACGTCATTATTGCTGCTGCATTTAGGGTCTGCAACAAGCCTAGCTTCTTCTGCAGGCTGCCAACCTTTTGGCATTTGCTGATACACTGAGCTGGAAGCAGAATGGCAAGAGAAAGACCGAGGTCTGCACCCCGTTTTGACGACGTTGCCCTGCAGGCTTCAGTGGAGGGAGCAAGAGCTCACAAGGAGGTGCTCTTCCCTTCATCAGGGAGGAAGATGCCTCCCCAGCAGACAAAGGCTGCGTGGCTGCAAGTGGCAGAGGAGGTCAACTCCTTATCGGCTACCTGCAGAACCTGGATACAGTGCAGGAAGAGATTTCATGACCTTCAGTACACTGGAAAAGTGAGTATGAAGTTCCCATCACTCTCAATCTGATCTCCATTGCCTCTCCTCACCAGCACTCAGCTTTAGCAATCTCTTCCTCCACATCCCACTTGACACTGACATCCATGCACCCTTACCCATTCCCTCTCTCTCTATGCTCACATTCACCTAACTATTCGACTATGCAGCCTTCACACTCCCTATCACTCTGATGCTATGAAAACAACTGACAACACACAGGGAGGGCACTTGGTCTTGCCACCTTACTCCATCTTTGTCTCCTTCTAAGCATCTATGCTATGGATTCTCTACACTCACTCCTTCATTCTCACTCAAACTCCACTTGCCTCCCTTATTGCAGGAAAAGAGAGCTCACAATAAAAGAGAACAAGCGAGGACAGGAGGAGGGCCACCACCAGTAGCCCACCTCACCCCCTGGGAGGAGACGGTCCTGGAGATCATAGGACTGGAGGATGAGGCGCAAATGGGGGACGGACAGCCGGGTGCATCACAGCAAGCTGGTGACAGAATAGTTTTCCATCTCTCTCATTGACATTGCACGAGTCGCTGATAATGATTCTGAAGCTCTAACAGATGGACCTATGATCATCTGCAATATGCAATGTGCATGTAACCTTGACCTCACGTCTCTAAATCTTTCGTTCACTCGCCCACAGGACCATCGAGAGCCCCCATTCCCACTGTCCAGGAGAAAGAGCCTGAGCTTCCACACTCCTCAGAGGAATCTGCAACCTCTGAGGGCGCAGCGTTAGCAGAATTCAACGCACCCAGCACCAGCACAGACACTCACACCTCGGTGGGACCTTCGGGACATAGAGTAGTGTTGTCACCTGGTGTATCAAAGCTCACAAGTGAGCATCAGCAGATTGTGGAGACAGGGACAGCAGTGGAGAGTGCTAGTCGAAGGGCGCAGGACTCTGCCAGCTCGGCTCAGCTGCATGTCGACCCTCTGCCTCTGGGTCCATCCATAAGATCAGCGGGGCTGGAACTCCAGGAACAGATGCAGGAGTCTCTGGCAGGTTTTGTCTCCAGGGTCGATGTGTGTGTGGAGCGAATGGAGGAGTCTATAGCAAACATGAGCAGAGCCTTTGTGGAGTCATTGGTGCATGAACGCATCACCATGGAAAGGATGGCAACCTCCATGGAGGAGATAAGTCGCCAGGGTATGGAAAACATGGTGAGTGCTCATAATAGAATGACATCTCTTGAGGAGCGATGGGCATCTATTGAACAGAGAAACCAGACCTTCATGGAAGTCCTTCTGAGTAGGACTGCCAGTGCAGATACGGGTCCCCATGGCCCCCTGATGTGCAGCAAGGTGCTCTCAAGCCACTTCCAAGCGCTGGCCCCTTCTGGCCTGTGCAGCTTCAGGTGGGTGAGCAGCAGCCTGGCGCTCCTGTTGCTGCCGCTGTTGTTCCTGGTTCTGCTGCGGCTGGTGTTCGAGCTTATCTAATGCCCAGAAGGGAAGGAAATAAATGGCTCCCATGCTTCTGGTATATGTCTCCGTTGAGGAAGCGCTGAGTGAAGGTGGCGAGCGGGGTTTCCCAGGAGGTCACACTGGAGATGTGTGTGAGGCTCCAACCTTCTACAGGTGTGGTTAAGCCTGGTAAAAGTTGCCCCAGGCCTGAAACAACAAAGTCCTGCCACCTGCAAATGATGATTGATCAAATCTCCTCTTTAATGGTTGACCTGCAGCTGATAGTCAGCAAGCCAATAGTGCTCGCGCCAGGTTTCACAGGCGTGATCTCCACCAGGCGTGTTTTACGTGGGAAAAGGGTTAAACAGCCAAGGGCCTGTTAAAATGGGATTATAAAGGCCAATTAGTGCTGTTTAAGGGTCCTAAAGACCAGTCCCGCCTGTTGCAGGCGGGACTGATTCGCGACCATCAGACACACCTGGGTTAAAATGGCTAGGTGTCGGGAACCAGGCGGGGGGGGGGGGGGTCCCAACCCCCAGGTTTTGCGATTTTAACCCCCCACACGCCTCAAAGCCCGCCTGACGGCTGAGTTAAAATTGAGCCCTGAGTGTGTCCACTTCCACCACTTCTGCTGGCAGCAAATTCCAGGTCATCACCACTCGCTGCGTAAAAAAGTTTTTCCTCACATCACTCCTGTATCTCTTGGCCAAAACCTTAAATCTGTGTCCCCTAGTCCTTGTACCATCAGTTAGTGGGAACAGCCATCATAATCTTGTACATCTCTATCAAATCACCCCTCAACCTCCTTTGCTCTAATGAAAACAAATCCAGCTTCTCCAACCTGTCCTTGTTGGTAAGATCCCCCATCCCCGGAACCATTCTGGTAAATCTCCTCTGCACCCTCTCAAGGGCTTTCACATCCTCCCTAAAGTGTGGTTACCAGAACTGGACGCAATACTCTAGTTGTGGCCTAACCAGCGCTTTATAAATGTTCAGCATAACTTCTCTATATGCTTTGTTAACCACTCTCTCAATATGTCCTGCCACCTTCAGGGACCTATGCACATGAACTCCCAGGTCCCTCTGTCCCTGCACACTCTTTAAAACTGTGCCATTTGTTGCCTCTCCCTGTTCCTTCTGCCAAAATGCATCACCTCACACTTCTCTGTATTAAATTCCATCTGCCACTTGTCTGCCCATTCTGAGAGCCTTTCTATGTCCTGTTGCAGTTGATTGGTGTCATCATCACTGTTTGCCACACTCCCAAAATTGCTGTAATTGGCAAATTTAGAAATTCTACTCTGTATTCCAATATCCAGGTCATTTATATATATCAAAAAAGCAGTGGCCCCAGCACCAACCCTTGGGGAACACCACTGTCTACCATCCTCGAGGCTGAACACCACTGTCTACCATCCTCCAGTCTGATGTAGAGATCTGTGTGTGAACTGTGTGAGGACACTAAAGGAACTGCTAGCTCGGAGAATCAATAAAGAAATAGTTACTTACATGGTGAACAGTGGAGGACGGGACCAGATGAAGAACCTCCGCATTTTTAACAAGGGGGTTGTCTTGCTGGCCAGAGCAATGGTGCGATTTGCTGGCATCAGCCTGCCTGGCATTGTGGAAGAGCTGGCAGCTTAGATCCCTACTGTCCAAGAGTGTCAGGCAGTCACCGTGGCTTCCTTCTTTGGAGAACCATTAAAATCTCCACTGGTTTCACAGCTGCAGCTCACAGACACTCTGGTGGACACATTGCTAAGGTGTTTGCGTACAATTGGAGCCCATCACTGGTCTCATCAAGTGATGGGCACACTGCTGAGTCTGCTCAAGGAGAACCAAGAGGAAGTGCTAACATTTGAGGTGCTGTTGTGCCTCTCCAAGAACATAACTAAATTGAGAGAGAGCGCCATCCAACCCTTTGTAAAAAAAATCCTCACCAGCATTTAACCACTCTTTGACGTTGAGTGTGATCTAGTGCGGGCTGAAGCGATCAGCATGTTGGGGAACTTGACCAAATGTGGAATCGGAGATTCCAGATCCATCTTCTACCGACTGATCCATTCCAACTTTGTGTGTTTGTTGCTGCACCTGGATGGAAAGAGGTCTTGCAGTTCAACACTGCAACTGGTTGTCCCCTTCATTGAATCGGCCGAGGCTTCCTCATTATTCAAGAACTGTCTAGGGGAGCATAACGGGAACTACATGGATCTCCTAAGAGACCTTTCACGACACTTGGTTGAAGATTTCCCCAATAGGATCACTTCCTACGCCATTGCTTGCATGTCCTTCCCCCGCAACCCCTATGAGCAACTCTAAGCACATGCAGCGGCCTTTTCAACTTTACTTCTCCAGCAGTTAGAACATGTCCGATCTGTCCACAGGCTCATCTGGTGGAACAGCTGCCGAAAAAACTGCTGCTGTCACCGTCAGAATGAAGCCTAAACACACAGGTCCCGATCATCCTCCACCTCCTCATCTGCATCAAACTGATTAATTTTCCAACATGACATGTAAATATGTAAATTCATGAATCTATATATATAAAAGGATACATCTGTCTGTCTGTCTGTCTGTCTATCTGTCTGTCTGTCCTTCGGTGTGTCTGTCCGGCTATACACTCTAAAGTTTCCGGAACGGTCATAAGCATATTTACGTTTCAGCTGGACAAAAATTGCGCCCGCGGTATCCAAAAACGTTCAAAATTCCACTCATTAGCATCTCATTATCCGCTCATTAGCAACAGAGTGACATTAAGGTCGACCAATCATACGGTCGAGTGACCCGACGGTCGACCAATCGCTGCGTAGCGGGGGCGGGTTCCTGGCGCGTGCGGGCGGGCCCTCCTAGAGTCGAGTGATGGGACGATTGACCAATCCTACGCTTCGGTGACCTGACGGTCAACCAATCGGTGCATGTGTGGGCGGGCCTTATCGTTCTGAACCGAGGTGAGTTGCCGCCATCTTGATTCCAAACTTTTCATCTCTTTTTCCCGCTTTCTGCGTGTTTCTTTTCAAATCTACATTTCCAGCAAAAAAAAAGTTGCTTTTAAAACACAAATTGTTTTTAAAAAAAGTTCATTAATTTGTAAATCTTTTCTCTAACCTCTATAATTCTCCTACCTTTCACCGTTTTTCCAGGCCCGGGGCCTAGGCTTCTCCAACTGCCAGCAGCGCAACTCTAGTCCCAGGCTCCCGGCCTAGACAGAGCCAAACACTGGCAGAGGGGAGAGGGTGTGCTGCTTCAGCTCCATTCCCGGGGTCAGTAGGTGGGGAGGCTTCATAAGCAACTGGGGTAGGTCGCAAGCCATGAATAATAATCTGAAGATCCTGTGTTTGCAGCTGAGGAAATTTCTTCTGCTGACAGCCCCAGGTTAACGGCAGCCATCTTTGTCAAGGAGGGCGAAAAGTTTCAGTGCGACGCCATTTTGATTCAGTGTGTAACACAGTGCATGCGCGGCCATCTTAGTACAGGAACATAGAGTGGGTGGGGCTTCTGTGCTCCCAATCGGGTCCTGGTGACCGAGACAGGCAATCGACTGTGTGGGCGGGGCCTAATCTTTCCAACTGAAAAGCAAGCGGCGGCCATTGTTTGTTAATAAAAAGATTGGTGAGATTGTAAAGTGTATGTTATAGAAAGATTTACCAAAAATGTTTTATAAGTACTTTGAGTTTCATGTTTCCCCACCCCTTGCTCCCCCACCCCTTGCCATGTCAGTGCAGGGGCCCGAGGCCTAAGCTACTCCAACTGCCAGCAGCGCAACTCCAGTCCCAGGCTTCTGTCCCAGACAGGGACCAACACTGGGAGAGGGTCTGCTGGCACACCACTCCCTTTCCCCCCCTCCCTTTCCCCCCTCCCTTTCGCCCCCCCTCCCTTTCCCCCCTCCTTCCCCAACACCCCCTTCCCCCCAACACCCCCTTCCCCTCCCTCCCTTTCCCACCGCCCCTCCCTCTCCCCCTCCCCTCCCTCTCCCCCCCTCCCCTCCCTCTCCCCTTCCCTTTCCACCCATCACCCCCACACCCCCACCCCCCTTTCCCCCCACACCCCCTTCCCCCCTTCCCCCAACCCCCCACCCCACTTTCCCCCCACACCCCCTTCCCCCCCACACCCCCCTCCCCCCACACCCCTTCACCCCCCACACCCCCTTCCCCCCCACACCCCCTTCCCCCCACACCCCTTCACCCCCCACACCCCCTTCCCCCCCACACCCCCTTCCCCCCACACCCCTTCACCCCCCACACCCCCTTCCCCCCCACACCCCC
>NC_140989.1:203106405-203189615 GCF_052327205.1 Somniosus microcephalus
CCTGTCACCTTGCCCATCCCCCCCCCTCCTCCCCTGTCACCTTGCCCCATCACCCCCTCCTCCCCTGTCACCTTGCCCCATCCCCCCTCCTCCCCTGTCACCTTGCCCCATCCCCCCCCTCCTCCTCCCCTGTCACCTTGCCCCATCCCCCCCCCTCCTCCCGTCACCTTGCCCATCCCCCCCCTCCTCCCGTCACCTTGCCCCATCCCCCCCCTCCTCCCCTGTCACCTTGCCCCCCCCCTCCTCCCCTGTCACCTTGCCCCATCCCCCCCTCCTCCCCTGTCACCTTGCCCCATCCCCCCCCTCCTCCTCCCCTGTCACCTTGCCCCATCCCCCCCCCCTCCCCTGTCACCTTGCCCCATCCCCCCCCTCCTCCCCTGTCACCTTGCCCCATCCCCCCCCTCCTCCCATGTCACCTTGCCCCATCCCCCCCTCCTCCCCTGTCACCTTGCCCCATCCCCCCCCCTCCTCCCGTCACCTTGCCCCATCCCCCCCCCTCCTCCCCTGTCACCTTGCCCCATCCCCCCCCCTCCTCCCCTGTCACCTTGCCCCATTCCCCCCCCCTCCTCCCTGTCACCTTGCCCCATACCCCCCCTCCTCCCCTGTCACCTTGCCCCATCCCCCCCCATCCCCCCTCCTCCCGTCACCTTGCCCCATCGCCCCCCCTCCTCCCGTCACCTTGCCCCATCCCCCCCCTCCTCCCCTGTCACCTTGCCCCATCCCCCCCCCCCCTCCCCTGTCACCTTGCCCCATCCCCCCTCCCCCTCCTCCCGTCACCTTGCCCCATCCCCCCCCTCCTCCTCCCGTCACCTTGCCCCATCGCCCCCCTCCTCCCCTGTCACCTTGCCCCATCCCCCCCTCCTCCCGTCACCTTGCCCCATCCCCCCCCTCCTCCCGTCACCTTGCCCCATCCCCCCCTCCTCCCCTGTCACCTTGCCCCATCCCCCCCACTCCTCCCCTGTCACCTTGCCCCATCCCCCCCTGCTCCCTGTCACCTTGCCCCATCCCCCCCCTCTCCCGTCACCTTGCCCCATCCCCCCCCTCCTACCCCGTCACCTTGCCCCATCCCCCCCTCCTCCCCTGTCACCTTGCCCCCCCCCTCCTCCCCTGTCACCTTGCCCATCCCCCCCTCCTCCCCTGTCACCTTGCCCCCCCCTCCTCCCCTGTCACCTTGCCCCATCCCCCCCTCTCCTCCCCTGTCACCTTGCCCCATCCGCCCCCTCCTCCCCTGTCACCTTGCCCCATCCCCCTCCTCCTCCCCTGTCACCTTGCCCCATCCCCCCCTCCTCCCCTGTCACCTTGCCCCCCCCCCTCCTCCCCTGTCACCTTGCCCCATCCCCCCCTCCTCCGTCACCTTGCCCCATCCCCCCCTCCTCCCCTGTCACCTTGCCCATCCCCCCCCTCCTCCCTGTCACCTTGCCCATCCCCCCCCTCCTCCCCTGTCACCTTGCCCCATCCCACCCCCTCCTCCCCTCTCACCTTGCCCCATCACCCCCCCTCCTCCCGTCACCTTGCCCCATCCCCCCCCTCCTCCCCTGTCACCTTGCCCCATCCACCCCCTCCTCCCGTCACCTTGCCCCATCCCCCCCCTCCTCCCCCGTCACCTTGCCCCATCCCCCCCCTCCTCCCGTCACCTTGCCCCATCCCCCCCCCTCCTCCCCTGTCACCTTGCCCCCCCCCCCTCCTCCTCCCCTGTCACCTTGCCCCATCCACCCCCTCCTCCCCTGTCACCTTGCCCCATCCCCCCCCTCCTCCCGTCACCTTGCCCCATCCCCCCCTCCTCCCCTGTCACCTTGCCCCATCCCCCCCCTCCTCCCGTCACCTTGCCCCATCCCCCCCCTCCTCCCCTGTCACCTTGCCCCATCCCCCCCCTCCTCCCGTCACCTTGCCCCATCCCCCCCTCCTCCCCTGTCACCTTGCCCCATCCCCCCCTCCTCCTCCCCTGTCACCTTGCCCCATCCCCCCCCCCTCCTCCCCTGTCACCTTGCCCCATCCCCCCCCCTCCTCCCCTGTCACCTTGCCCATCCCCCCCCTCCTCCCCTGTCACCTTGCCCCATCCCCCCCCCCTCCCGTCACCTTGCCCATCCACCCCCCTCCTCCCGTCACCTTGCCCCATCCCCCCCTCCCCTGTCACCTTGCCCCCCCCCTCCTCCCCTGTCACCTTGCCCCATCCCCCCCCTCCTCCCCTGTCACCTTGCCCCATCCCCCCCCTCCTCCCCCGTCACCTTGCCCATCCCCCCTCCTCCTCCCCTGTCACCTTGCCCCATCCCCCCCCTCCTCCCCTGTCACCTTGCCCCCCCCCTCCTCCCCTGTCACCTTGCCCCATCCCCCCCCTCCTCCCCTGTCACCTTGCCCCATCCCCCCCCTCCCCTGTCACCTTGCCCCATCCCCCCCTCCTCCCGTCACCTTGCCCCATCCCCCCCCTCCTCCCGTCACCTTGCCCCATCCCCCCCTCCTCCCGTCACCTTGCCCCATCTCCCCCCTCCTCCCCTGTCACCTTGCCCCCCCCTCCTCCCCTGTCACCTTGCCCCATCCCCCCCCTGTCACCTTGCCCATCCCCCCCTCCTCCCCTGTCACCTTGCCCCATCCCCCCCCTCCTCCCGTCACCTTGCCCCATCCCCCCCCTCCTCCCGTCACCTTGCCCCATCCCCCCCCTCCTCCCCTGTCACCTTGCCCCCCCCCTCCTCCCCCTGTCACCTTGCCCCATCCCCCCCCTCCTCCCCTGTCACCTTGCCCCATCCCCCCCCTCCTCCCGTCACCTTGCCCCATCCCCCCCCCTCCTCCCCTGTCACCTTGCCCATCCCCCCCCTCCTCCCCTGTCACCTTGCCCCCCCCTCCTCCCCTGTCACCTTGCCCCATCCCCCCCCTCCTCCCCTGTCACCTTGCCCCATCCCCCCCCCTCCTCCCCTGTCACCTTGCCCCATCCCCCCCCTCCTCCCCTGTCACCTTGCCCCATCCCCCCATCCCCCCCTCCCCTGTCACCTTGCCCCATCCCCCCCTCCTCCCGTCACCTTGCCCCATCCCCCCCTCCTCCCCTGTCACCTTGCCCCATCCCCCCCCTCCTCCCCTGTCACCTTGCCCCATCCCCCCCTCCTCCTCCCCTGTCACCTTGCCCCATCCCCCCCCTCCTCCCCTGTCACCTTGCCCCCCCCTCCTCCCCTGTCACCTTGCCCCATCCCCCCCCTCCTCCCCTGTCACCTTGCCCCATCCCCCCCCTCCTCCCCTGTCACCTTGCCCCATCCCCCCCCTCCTCCCCTGTCACCTTGCCCCATCCCCCCATCCCCCCCCTCCTCCCCTGTCACCTTGCCCATCCCCCCCTCCTCCCGTCACCTTGCCCCATCCCCCCCCTCCTCCCCTGTCACCTTGCCCCCCCCCCTCCTCCCCTGTCACCTTGCCCCATCCCCCCCCTCCTCCACTGTCACCTTGCCCCATCCCCCCCCTCCTCCTCCCGTCACCTTGCCCCATCCCCCCCCTCCTCCCGTCACCTTGCCCCATCCCCCCCCTCCTCCCCTGTCACCTTGCCCCATCCCCCCCCTCCTCCCCTGTCACCTTGCCCCATCCCCCCCCTCCTCCCCTGTCACCTTGCCCCATCCCCCCCTCCTCCCGTCACCTTGCCCCATCCCCCCCTCCTCCCTGTCACCTTGCCCCATCCCCCCCCTCCTCCCCTGTCACCTTGTCCCATCCCCCCCCTCCTCCCCTGTCACCTTGCCCCATCCCCCCCCCTCCTCCCCTGTCACCTTGCCCCATCCCCCCCTCTCCCGTCACCTTGCCCCATCCCCCCCCTCCTCCCCGTCACCTTGCCCCATCCCCCCCCTCCTCCCCTGTCACCTTGCCCCATCACCCCCCTCCTCCCCTGTCACCTTGCCCCATCCCCCCCCTCCTCCCCTGTCACCTTGTCCCATCCCCCCCCTCCTCCCCTGTCACCTTGCCCCATCCCCCCCCTCCTCCCCTGTCACCTTGCCCCATCCCCCCCTCCTCCCCTGTCACCTTGCCCCATCCCCCCCCCTCCTCCCCGTCACCTTGCCCCATCCCCCCCTCCTCCCGTCACCTTGCCCCATCCCCCCCCTCCTCCCCTGTCACCTTGCCCCATCCCCCCCTCCTCCCCTGTCACCTTGCCCCATCCCCCCCCTCCTCCCTGTCACCTTGCCCCATCCCCCCCCTCCTCCCCTGTCACCTTGCCCCATCCCCCCCCTCCTCCTGTCACCTTGCCCCATCCCCCCCCTCCTCCCCTGTCACCTTGCCCCATCCCCCCCCCTCCTCCCCTGTCACCTTGCCCCATCCCCCCCCTCCTCCCCTGTCACCTTGCCCCATCCCCCCCCCTCCTCCCGTCACCTTGCCCCATCCCCCCCCTCCTCCCCTGTCACCTTGCCCCATCCCCCCTCCTCCCCTGTCACCTTGCCCCATCCCCCCCTCCTCCCCTGTCACCTTGCCCCATCCCCCCCTCCTCCCGTCACCTTGCCCCATCCCCCCCCCTCCTCCTCCCCTGTCACCTTGCCCCATCCCCCCCCTCCTCCCCTGTCACCTTGCCCCATCCCCCCCCCTCCTCCCCTGTCACCTTGCCCCATCCCCCCCCCTCCTCCCCTGTCACCTTGCCCCATCCCCCCCCTCCTCCCCTGTCACCTTGCCCCATCCCCCCCCTCCTCCCCTGTCACCTTGCCCATCCCCCCCTCCTCCCGTCACCTTGCCCCATCCCCCCCCTCCTCCCCTGTCACCTTGCCCCATCCCCCCCCTCCTCCCGTCACCTTGCCCCATCCCCCCCCCTCCTCCCCTGTCACCTTGCCCCATCCCCCCCTCCTCCCCTGTCACCTTGCCCCATCCCCCCCCTCCTCCCGTCACCTTGCCCCATCCCCCCCCCTCCTCCCCTGTCACCTTGCCCCATCCCCCCCCTCCTCCCCTGTCACCTTGCCCCATCCCCCCCTCCTCCCGTCACCTTGCCCCATCACCCCCCCTCCTCCTCCCCTGTCACCTTGCCCCATCCCCCCCCCTCCTCCTCCCCTGTCACCTTGCCCCATCCCCCCCCCCTCCTCCCCTGTCACCTTGCCCCATCCCCCCCCCTCCTCCCCTGTCACCTTGCCCCATCCCCCCCTCCTCCCCTGTCACCTTGCCCCATCCCCCCCCTCCTCCCGTCACCTTGCCCCATCCCCCCCCTCCTCCTCCCCTGTCACCTTGCCCCATCCCCCCCCTCCTCCCCTGTCACCTTGCCCCATCCCCCCCCTCCTCCCCTGTCACCTTGCCCCATCCCCCCCCTCCTCCCCTGTCACCTTGCCCCATCCCCCCCCTCCTCCCCTGTCACCTTGCCCCATCCCCCCCCTCCTCCCGTCACCTTGCCCCATCCCCCCCCCTCCTCGCCTGTCACCTTGCCCCATCCCCCCCCTCCTCCCCTGTCACCTTGCCCCATCCCCCCCCTCCTCCCTGTCACCTTGCCCCATCCCCCCCCTCCTCCCCTGTCACCTTGCCCCATCCCCCCCCTCCTCCCCTGTCACCTTGCCCATCCCCCCCCCTCCTCCCCTGTCACCTTGCCCCATCCCCCCCCTCCTCCCCTGTCACCTTGCCCCATCCCCCCCCTCCTCCCCTGTCACCTTGCCCCATCCCCCCCCTCCTCCCCTGTCACCTTGCCCCATCCCCCCCTCCTCCCGTCACCTTGCCCCATCCCCCCCCTCCTCCCTGTCACCTTGCCCCATCCCCCCCCTCCTCCCGTCACCTTGCCCCATCCCCCCCCCTCCTCCCCTGTCACCTTGCCCCATCCCCCCCCTCCTCCCCTGTCACCTTGCCCCATCCCCCCCCCTCCTCCCCTGTCACCTTGCCCCATCCCCCCCTCCTCCCCTGTCACCTTGCCCCATCCCCCCCCCTCCTCCCCTGTCACCTTGCCCCATCCCCCCCCTCCTCCCCTGTCACCTTGCCCCATCCCCCCCCTCCTCCCCTGTCACCTTGCCCCATCCCCCCCCTCCTCCCCTGTCACCTTGCCCCATCCCCCCCCTCCTCCCGTCACCTTGCCCCATCCCCCCCCTCCTCCTCCCCTGTCACCTTGCCCATCCCCCCCCCTCCTCCCCTGTCACCTTGCCCCATCCCCCCCCTCCTCCCCTGTCACCTTGCCCCATCCCCCCCTCCTCCCCTGTCACCTTGCCCCATCCCCCCCCTCCTCCCGTCACCTTGCCCCATCCCCCCCCTCCTCCCCTGTCACCTTGCCCCATCCCCCCCTCCTCCCCTGTCACCTTGCCCCATCCCCCCCCTCCTCCCCTGTCACCTTGCCCCATCCCCCCCCTCCTCCCGTCACCTTGCCCCATCCCCCCCCCTCCCCTCCTCCTCCCCTGTCACCTTGCCCCATCCCCCCCCCTCCTCCCGTCACCTTGCCCCATCCCCCCCCTCCTCCCCTGTCACCTTGCCCCATCCCCCCCCTCCTCCCCTGTCACCTTGCCCATCCCCCCCCTCCTCCCCTGTCACCTTGCCCCATCCCCCCCCTCCTCCCCTGTCACCTTGCCCCATCCCCCCCCTCCTCCCGTCACCTTGCCCATCCCCCCCTCCTCCTCCCCTGTCACCTTGCCCCATCCCCCCCTCCTCCCCTGTCACCTTGCCCCATCCCCCCCCCTCCTCCCCTGTCACCTTGCCCCATCCCCCCCCTCCTCCCCTGTCACCTTGCCCCATCCCCCCCCTCCTCCCCTGTCACCTTGCCCCATCCCCCCCCTCCTCCCCTGTCACCTTGCCCCATCCCCCCCCTCCTCCCCTGTCACCTTGCCCCATCCCCCCCCTCCTCCCGTCACCTTGCCCCATCCCCCCCCCTCCTCCCCTGTCACCTTGCCCCATCCCCCCCTCCTCCCCTGTCACCTTGCCCCATCCCCCCCCTCCTCCCCTGTCACCTTGCCCCATCCCCCCCCTCCTCCCCTGTCACCTTGCCCATCCCCCCCCTCCTCCCGTCACCTTGCCCCATCCCCCCCTCCTCCTCCCGTCACCTTGCCCCATCCCCCCCCTCCTCCCCTGTCACCTTGCCCCATCCCCCCCCTCCTCCCCTGTCACCTTGCCCCATCCCCCCCCCTCCTCCCCTGTCACCTTGCCACATCCCCCCCCCTCCTCCCCTGTCACCTTGCCCCATCCCCCCCCTCCTCCCCTGTCACCTTGCCCCATCCCCCCCCCTCCTCCTCCCCGTCACCTTGCCCCATCCCCCCCCTCCTCCGTCACCTTGCCCATCCCCCCTCCTCCTCCCGTCACCTTGCCCCATCCCCCCCCCCTCCCTCCGTCACCTTGCCCCATCCCCCCCCTCCTCCCGTCACCTTGCCCATCCCCCCCTCCTCCTCCCCTGTCACCTTGCCCCATCCCCCCCCCCTCCTCCCCTGTCACCTTGCCCCATCCCCCCCCCCTCCTCCCCTGTCACCTTGCCCCATCCCCCCCCTCCTCCCCTGTCACCTTGCCCCATCCCCCCCCCTCCTCCCCTGTCACCTTGCCCCATCCCCCCCCCTCCTCCCCTGTCACCTTGCCCCATCCCCCCCCTCCTCCCCTGTCACCTTGCCCCATCCCCCCCCCTCCTCCCCTGTCACCTTGCCCCATCCCCCCCTCCTCCCTGTCACCTTGCCCCATCCCCCCCCCTCCTCCCCTGTCACCTTGCCCCATCCCCCCCTCCTCCCCTGTCACCTTGCCCCATCCCCCCCCTCCTCCTCCCCTGTCACCTTGCCCCATCCCCCCCTCCTCCCCTGTCACCTTGCCCCATCCCCCCCTCCTCCCCTGTCACCTTGCCCCATCCCCCCCCCTCCTCCCGTCACCTTGCCCCATCCCCCCCCCTCCTCCCCTGTCACCTTGCCCCATCCCCCCCCTCCTCCCCTGTCACCTTGCCCCATCCCCCCCCCTCCTCCCCTGTCACCTTGCCCCATCCCCCCCTCCTCCCCTGTCACCTTGCCCCATCCCCCCCCCTCCTCCTCCTCCCCTGTCACCTTGCCCCATCCCCCCCCTCCTCCCCTGTCACCTTGCCCCATCCCCCCCCCCTCCTCCCCTGTCACCTTGCCCCATCCCCCCCCTCCTCCCCTGTCACCTTGCCCCATCCCCCCCCCTCCTCCCCTGTCACCTTGCCCCATCCCCCCCCCTCCTCCCCTGTCACCTTGCCCCATCCCCCCCCTCCTCCCCTGTCACCTTGCCCCATCCCCCCCCCTCCTCCCCTGTCACCTTGCCCCATCCCCCCCTCCTCCCCTGTCACCTTGCCCCATCCCCCCTCCTCCCCTGTCACCTTGCCCCATCCCCCCCCTCCTCCTCCCCTGTCACCTTGCCCCATCCCCCCCTCCTCCCCTGTCACCTTGCCCCATCCCCCCCTCCTCCCCTGTCACCTTGCCCCATCCCCCCCCCTCCTCCCGTCACCTTGCCCCATCCCCCCCCCTCCTCCCCTGTCACCTTGCCCCATCCCCCCCCTCCTCCCCTGTCACCTTGCCCCATCCCCCCCCCTCCTCCCCTGTCACCTTGCCCCATCCCCCCCTCCTCCCTGTCACCTTGCCCCATCCCCCCCCCTCCTCCTCCTCCCCTGTCACCTTGCCCCATCCCCCCCCTCCTCCCCTGTCACCTTGCCCCATCCCCCCCTCCTCCCCTGTCACCTTGCCCCATTCCCCCCCCCTCCTCCCCTGTCACCTTGCCCCATCCCCCCCTCCTCCCCTGTCACCTTGCCCCATCCCCCCCCCTCCTCCTCCCCTGTCACCTTGCCCCATCCCCCCCCCTCCTCCTCCCCTGTCACCTTGCCCCATCCCCCCCCCTCCTCCCCTGTCACCTTGCCCCATCCCCTAACCCCCCTTGGCTATGCCCTTGCCCCCCTCCCCTTGTCTGTGCCCTTATCTCCTAGCTCCTGCCCCCTCCCTTATCCCCTTGCCCCTTCCCTTATCCCCTTGCCCCTGCACACCCCCTACCTCCCCTCCTCCGTCCCCCTGCCCTACTCTCCACCCCCCCCTCACACTGCCCCCACTGAATCCCTCCCTCCTTCACACTCTCACAGCCCCCCTCACTCACCACACGAAGTCGCTGCTCTTGTCCTCATAGGAGTTAACCAGGCCGTTGAGAAGCGGCCGTTTCCTGCCGCCGCCCCCCGTGCCGGCCGCTCTGCCCGGCCCGCGGCTACTGCCCGGGGCGGAGGAGGAGGCGGCGCTGAGCGCGGCCGAGCTGGAGGTGGTGGCCGGCCCGGGGCCTGCGCCGACTCCCGGATAGGGCTGCGGGCTCGGGCTGTGCCGGTTACTCGCCATGTCCGCGGACTCGGCTAGGGCTCCCACAGGCCTCAGCGCATGCGCTGCGCCGCAACACCAACCGGAACTGAGGCAGCTCCGCCCACTGCATTGTGGGCATTGTAGTGCGAGGCGGGAATACAGGCAAAGGGGCGGGGCCATGACATCATGGGGCGGGTCAGGGAGCGACAGTCCTCGCTCTGGTCAGAGAATGACCCAGCTCAGGAGGAGGCCATTCAGCCCATTGTGCCTGTGCCGGCTCTTTGAAAGAGTCACCCAATTAATCCCACTGCCCTGCTCTTTCCCCATAGCCCTGAAAATATTTTCCCCAATAAATTATCAACTTTGCTTTTGAAAGTTACTATTGAATCTGCTTCTGCCACCCTTTCAGGCAGCGCATTCCAGATCACAACAATTCGCTACATAAATTTTCGCTACATACACTGTTCTTTTACCAATCACCTTAAATCTGTGTCCACTGGTTACCGACCCTCCTGCCACTGGAAATAGTTTCTTATTTACTCTATCACAACCCTTCATGATTTTGAACATTCTATCAAATCTCCCCTCAACCTTCTCTGCTCTCAGGAGAACAACCCCAGCTTCTACAGTCTCTCCATGTAACTGAAGTCCCCCGTCCCTGGTACCATTCTGGTAAATCTCCTCTGAACCCTCTCCAAGGCCTTGACATCCTTCCTAAAGTGTGGTGCCCAGAATTGAAAACAATACTCCAGCTAGGGCCGAACCAGTGTTTTATATAGGTTTAGCATAACTTCCTGGCTTTTGTACTCTATTCCTCTTCATAAAGCCAAGGATCCCATATGTTTTTTTAACAGCCTTCTCAACTTGTCCTGTCACCTTCAAAAATGTGTGTACATTCACCCCCGGTCTCTCTGTTCCTCCACCCCCCCTTTAGACTTGAGCCTAAAAATCTCGGCTGACACTCCAGTGCAGTGCTGAGGGAGTGCTGCACTTTCGGAGGTGCCGTCTTTCAGATGAGACATTGAACCGAGGCCCCGTTTGCTCAGGTGGACGTAAAAGATCCCAAGGCACTATTTTGAAGAAGAACAGGGGAGTTATCCCTGGTGTCCTAGCCAATATTTATCCCTCAACATAACAAAAACAGATTATCTGGTCCTCATCACAGTGCGCAAATTGGCTGCCACGTTTCCCACATTACAACAGTGACTCCACTTCAAAAGTACTTCATTGGCTGTAAAGTGCTTTGAGACATCCGGTGGTCGTGAAAGGCGCGATAGAAATGTAAGTCTTTCTTTAAAATTGTACTATTTAGTTCATATTGCCTCTCCTCATTCTTCCTAACAAAATTTATCAATTCACACTTCTCTGCGTTAAATTTCATCTGCCATGTGTCTACTCATAACCCCCTGAATTCTGTTACTATCCTCCTCATTGTTTTGTATTATCTGCAAACTTTCAAATTATGCCCTGTATACCCAAGTCCAAGTCATTGATATATGTTAAAAAGACTGACCCTTGGGGTACACCACTGTACGCTTCCCCCGAGGCTGAAAAAAAACATTCACCACTACTCTCTGCTTTCTGTCCCTTAGCCAATTTTGCTTCCATGCTGCCACTGTCCCTTTACTTTCATGGGCTTTAATTTTGCTGACAAGTTTATTATGTGGCACTTTGTCAAATACCTTTTGAAAGTCCATATACAGAACATCAACCACATTCCCTCATCAACCCTCTCTGTTACTTCATCAAAGAACTCAATCAAGCTAGTCAAACACAATTTGCCTTTATTAATTTGCCTTGGCGAAACCACACCTTGAGTATTGTGTGCAGTTTTGGTCGCCTTATCTGAGGAAGGATGTTCTTGCCATGGAGGGAGTGCAGCAAAGATTCACCAGACTGATACCTGGGATGGCAGGAATGACGTATGAGGAGAGATTGTGTCGATTTGGCTTATACTCGCTGGAGTTTAGAAGAATGAGAGGGGATCTCATTGAAACTTATAACATTCTAACAGGACTGGACAGCCTAGATGCAGAAAGGATGTTTCCGATGGTCGGGGAGTCCAGAACCAGGGGTCACAGTCTAAGGGTAAGAGGTAGGCCATTTAGGAAAGAGATGAGGAGGAATTTCTTCACACAGAGAGTGGTGAACCTGTGGAATTCTCTACCACAGAAGGCGGTGGAGGCCAATTCATTAATTATATTCAAGAAGGAGTTGGATATATTTCTTGAGGCTAAAGGGATCAAGGGATATGGGGAGAAGGCAGGGACAGGGTACTGAATTTGGATGATCAGCCATGATCTCGTTGAATGGCGGAGCAGGCTCGAGGGGCCGAATGGCCTACGCCTGCTCCTATTTTCTATGTTTCTATGTCTATGTCAATTCCGTGCTGACTTTCATTTATTAGCCCATACTTTGCCAAATGCCAATTCATTTTGCCTCAGTTTATTGTTTCTGAAAAGGTTCCCCACCACTGACATTAGGCTGTCTGGTCTTTAGTTGCCAGATTTATCCCCCTCCCCTTTTCTAAACAGGGGTGTAACATTTGCAACCCTGCAGTCCTCTGGCACCACTCTCATATCCAAGATTGCGGCCAGAGCCTCCGCAATTTTCACCCTTACTTCCTAGGATGCATCCCATCCGGACCGGGCCACTTTTCTACTTTGAGGATTGCTGACCTTTTAAGTACACCCTTTGTATCTATTTTTATCCTATCCAGTAATGTTACTGCCCCCTCCTTTATTGCTACATTGGCAGCATCCTCTTCTCTAGTGAAGACAAATGCAAAGTATTCATTTAGTACTCAGCTATGCTCTCTGCTTGCCTTATGTGTTAGTTATGGTTCAGTGGGTAGCACTCTCGCCTCTGAGTCAGAAGGTTGTGGATTCAAGTCCCACTCTAGAGACTGGAGCTCAAAAATTTAGGCCGACATGCCAGTGCAGTGCTGAGGGACTGCTGCACTGTCGGAGGTACAATCTTTCGGATGAGACGTTAAACCGAGACCCTGTATGCTCTCTCAGGTGTACTGTAAGGGTTGGGGCTTAAGTAATTTTCCTGGTCTTGCAGCCTTTGCCTGCACATCAGACCAATTCCAATAAAACCAATTTTAAAACAGCGGTTTCGAATCGCTACCCCACCTTCCAGTTCTGACTGCAGGGCTTATAATTATTGATATTAAAACAGACACGTAGTTTGGATGAGAGAAAAAAATCAAGTTTTATTAACTAAAAGAAACTATAATCAAAATATCAAACTATACCACACGAACACAGTAATTACAGTAAAACTATATAACGGGGTTGCAGACGGCGAAAACGAGGGATACAATGGCTACAATGTTATTTAAACAATCTTAGCAATACCCTTAAATCACCACCCCAAACTCCTGCTAGGTTACCTTGTTGAGGAGTCAGAACACCCTGCTCACCTTTGGACCAGCGAAGTAAGAGAGAGATCTAGCTTCTCAGCCGCTATCTTTATACCTGGTGAGGCCCCTGCCGTTCTGCCTTGCAAGGGCTGTGTGCAAAATTCCCCACCCAAAGGGTCCAATACACAAGAGAAAGCTGTGATTGGCTAACTCAAAGTGGTTAGACTGGGTTAATGTGTCTTCCGGAGCTCCCTGGGCTGAAACAAAAGAATGCAACAGCCCTATTGTCCAGTGCTGGGTGATTTAAAACCCATTCAATTGTTAAACGTTTCCCATTCAAGGTACAAAAGTCTCTTCTGTAGTTTAGATGTATCCACTCGATATACAAACAAATGCTAATAGCATTCAATAGCTTTATAAACAAAGCATTGTCCTTTGTCTTCGGCCATGTGGTGACAGCCATTTTTATCCCTGGAAAATTTAAAAGCACATCGCCCAGGGATTCTTTAATCAAAAAAATTGATCTTCAGAACTGTAAATTATTGCAAATTCTTACAGTACATCTAAGATCCCATGGCACTACTTCAAAGAGAAAGAAAGAAAAACTTGCATTTATATAGCACCTTTCATGACTACTGGACGTCCCAAAGCGCTTTACAGCCAGTGAAGTACTTTTTGAAGTGTCGTCACTGTTGTAATGTAGGAAACGCGGCAGCCAATTTGCGCACAGCAAGCTCCCACAAACAGCAATGTGATAATGACTAGATAGTCTGTTTCAGTGCTGTTGGTTGAGGGATAAAGAGCAGGGGAGTTATCCTCAGTGTCCTGGCCAATATTTATCACTCAATCAACATACTAGCTTTGGCCTGGATATCTGACTTAGATACTGACATTTGATTTGCTTTGCTACTGCGATACAAAAGAAGATGACTCCCTTTTTTAAATCTCCTCTGTACTTTCTATATTCAGTTTGGTTCTCTACTGTATTATGAGCCTGGCATTTATCGTAAGCCTCCTTTTTCTGTCTCATTGTAACCTCTATATCTTTAGTCATCCAGTGAGTTCCAGCTTTGGATGCCCTTCCTTTCCCCCTCATAGGAATGTGTCTACTCTGTACCTGAACCATCTCCTCTTTGAAGGCCTCCCATTGCTCAGTTACTGTTTTACCTGCCAATTTTTGATTCCAATCCACCTGTGCCAGATCCCTTTTCAACTCACTGTAGTTAGCCCTCCTCCAGTTCAGTATTTTTATGCTTGATTGTATCTTGTCCTTTTCCATAACTATTCTAAACCTGAATCATCAGGTCTCTGTTGTTGCCACTATATCATAGTCCCATGTGGTGACTTGTGTCTGCAGCTCACTGACCTAATTTACCATGCTCCGTGCATTTACGTACATGCACTCCAAACCCATCTTAGACTGATTTGCATTGTCTGATCCCTCCTATTTCTGAACTATTCTTTAGTCTGGTGCTATTTGCACCTCCCAGTCCTCTGTGCACCTGGTGCCCACCCCCCTGGCAAATAAGTTTAAACCCTCCCACACAGCACTAGTTAACCTTCTCATGAGGCCATTGGTCCCAGCTCTGTCAAGACCCCTCAGGAGCTTATATGTTTCAATCAAGTCACCTCTTACTCTTCTAAACTCCAGCAGATACAAGCCTAGCCTGTCCAACCTTTCCTCATAAGACAACCCGCCCATTCCAGGTATTAGTCTAGTAAACCTTCTCTCAACTGCTTCCAACGCATTTACATCCTTATATAAGGAGACCAATACGGTACACAGTACTCCAGATGTGGTCTCACCAATGCCCTGTATAACTGAAGCATAACCTCCCTACTTTTGTATTCAATTCCCCTCGCAATAAACGATAACATTCTATTAACTTTCCTATTTACTTGCTGTACCTGCATACTAACCTTTTGTGATTCATGCACTAGGACACCCAGATCCCTCTGCATCTCAGAGCTCTGCAATCTCTCACCATTTAGATAATATGCTTCCTTTTTATTCTTCCTGCCAAAATGGACAATTTCACATTTACCCACATTATACTCCATTTGCCAAATCTTTGCCCACTCACTTAACCTGTCTATATCCCTTTGTAGCCTCCTTTTGTCCTCTTCACAATTTACTTTCCTACCTATCTTTGTGTCATCTGCAAATTTAGCAACCATACCTTCTGTGATAAAAATAATAACTTCCGGGAAGTTATGTCATCACTTCCTGTGAACTGTGAACTGTGAACTATGAACTATGAACTGTGTACATACCTCACTTCCTGTCATGTGTCACTTCCTGTTGGACTGGTATAAATACTGGTCTGTTCAGTATTGTAAGAGGCTTCTACCAGAGGCATGGTAAAGACCTCTCTTGTATATAGTGTGTTTATAAGTTACTTAAAGCTTACTTTAAAGTTACTTGATGGTAAGCCTCCTTTTTCTTACTTCAATTTAAGTAACTTAGTATTTACACTCACGAATACTAGACCTTCGGAAAAACTCGGAATTAAGGATCCAGGGAACCACCCATCATGGAGAAAATCCTTAGACCTATTCGTCTGGACTTGGACCCGAATGCACCAGCAGCTGGCAGGGTATGGAAGCATTGGTACCGTACTTTTGAGAATTTTCTGGATGAATGTGAAGCGGATGCTCCTGCTAGATTGAAGATACTTATCAATTATGTGACCCCAAAAGTGTTCGAATATGTTGATGAATGGGATAATTACGATGAGGTGATTCGGGCACTTAAGAAACTGTATGCCAAGACCCCAAATGAGGTCTATGCTAGACATCTACTGGCCACAGCCCGACAAGGGCCAGGGGAATCAATTGACGAATTCCTGCAAGAACTTCGCAGGCTCAGCGTAGATTGTAACTTTCAGGCAGCCTCAGCTGAGCTGTACCGCCAAGAAATGATTCGTGATGCTTTCATCTGCGGGATTGCCTCTCCATTTATACGCCAGCGTCTA
The DNA here is from genome assembly GCF_052327205.1 of Somniosus microcephalus. Classification (NCBI taxonomy): domain Eukaryota; kingdom Metazoa; phylum Chordata; class Chondrichthyes; order Squaliformes; family Somniosidae; genus Somniosus; species Somniosus microcephalus. The sequence continues at coordinate 203,121,912 of NC_140989.1, forward strand.
CTAGAAAGTAAAACACTTGAGCTACAAAAAGCTTTTGACCTAGCTTGTTCACTGGATTTGGCAAAGAGAAATGCAGACCTCTATCAGCTGCCCAGATCTCGATCTGCTGCTGTAGCTGCAACCAGACAATTCAAGCGGTCTCAGGTGAACCCTATCATGGGGGAATCTAATTCTGATAATTCTGATGAAGAAGAGGAGGATGACCCCACTTTAGCAGCCTCTTGGCAATCTAGGAAGGAATGCTTCTTTTGTGGAGATGCTTTTCACCCTAGGAAAACCTGCACTGCTCGCAATGCAATCTGCAGTTATTGCGGGAAAAAAGGACACTTTGCTAAAGTTTGCCTATCAAGGGCCTCTACGAGGGCCAATCCAGCTAAGGCCTACCGAACTGCCCCAATTAGGGCCTATCAAGATGCTCCAGCTAGGACCTATCAAGCTTCCTCTCGAGCTCTCTCCCGAAGAAGCACACCGAGAGTTTTAGCCACTCTCTGTGCAACGACACCAATTACAGCTGCTTGCCCACAGAACCTGTCTCATGCTGCCACAAAAATTTCAATTAAAGGGCATACCTTAGATGCCTTAATTGACTCAGGAAGTACTGATAGTTTCATTAAGGAACAGATTGTTGCGAAATTGAAACTACATGTCTTCCCATCGGACCAGGCAATTGCGATGGCCCAGTCATCACTTAATACCAGAATCTCCGGCTTTTGTGTTGTTGATATGACACTTCATGGTCGTATGTATCCCTCCACCCGACTTTCGGTGCTCAAGGACTTATGTAGTGATCTCCTCTTAGGACTGGACTTCCAAAAACAGCATAAGAAACTCACCATTGAGTTTGGTGGATCCAAACCCGGACTTACTATTTCTAATATACCGTCTAAATTACCATTTTGTGCATTATCAGCAGCTTCACTTGATGAACCCTCATTATTTGCCAGTATTCCGCCTCAATGCCAACCGATAATAACGAAATCGCGGCGCTTTAATCAGGAAGACCAATCTTTTATTGCGGCTGAAATCTCTCGACTTCTAGCAGAGGATATCATTGAACCATGTTCGTCGCCCTGGCGGGCTCAAGTCGTCATTGTCAAGAACCCTCTAAAACCTCACAAACAGCGACTATGCATCGATTATTCGCAAACCATCAATCAATATACCGACTTGGATGCCTACCCATTGCCACGCATTGATGATATGGTTAATAAACTGGCCGAATACAAAGTGTTCTCAACTTACGATTTAAAAAGTGCCTATCATCAGTTACCCTTGAAGGTCTCAGATAAGCAGTACACAGCCTTTGAGGCTAATGGACGGCTTTACCAATTTTGTCGCCTCCCATTCGGGGTTACTAATGGAGTGGCTGTCTTTCAACGGGCAATGGATGGCCTGGTTAAGCAGGAAAACCTAAGAGACACTTTTCCCTATCTTGATAACATTACCATTGCAGGTCACGATCAACAGGAACACGACTCCAACCTCCAAAAATTTCGGGATGCCCTCCATCGCCGTAATTTGACCCTGAATGAATCCAAATCTGTTGAGTCGCAACCGACCATCAACATCCTTGGCTACTGCGTAGGCAATGGTATCATTAAGCCAGACCCAGAAAGACTTCGCCCGCTCCAAGAGCTCCCGTCACCTAAGAATCCGGCTTCTTTACGTCGGGCTCTCGGTCTGTTTGCATACTACGCTAAATGGATTCCTCATTTTTCGGACAAAATCCAACCCTTGCTGCATGCTAGATCATTTCCACTGGGAACAGCGGCTGTTGCAGCCTTTAACCTTCTCAAAAAACAGTTGGAGAAAGCGGCTCTTCACTCCATTGATGAGAATCTCCCTTTCGTGGTTGAATGTGATGCCTCGGAGGTGGCGATCTCGGCTACTCTGAATCAGGAAGGTCGTCCTGTAGCATTTATGTCCAGGACCTTACAAGGTGCCGAGCTACATTATCCTCCGGTTGAGAAAGAAGCCACAGCCATCATAGAGGCAGTACGGAAGTGGAACCATTTTCTAGCTCGCCAGCACTTTACATTGATCACGGACCAACGATCAGTCGCCTTCATGCTCGATAATCGAAAACGAACCAAAATTAAGAATAATAAAATACAACTTTGGAGGATGGAACTGGCCTCTTTTGGTTATACCATTCTCTATCGGCCTGGCAAGGAGAATGTGGCCCCGGACACCCTCACACGGGCATTCTGCTCCACTATGTCATCCTCCACCCTCATGGATGTCCACAATGGTTTGTGCCATCCTGGCGTTACGCGCATGCTACATTTCGTACGATCACGGAATCTCCCTTTTTCCACTGGAGATGTAAAGAAAATATGCTCAGAATGCCAGCTTTGTGCGGAATTAAAACCTCAGTTCTTCCGCCCCTCAGATGGTATACTCATACATGCAACCCAACCGATGCAACGACTTAGCATCGATTTTAAGGGCCCAGTGCCCTCTTCAACTCGGAACACATATTTGCTCGCCATGATCGACGAATATTCACGTTTTCCGTTTGCCTTCCCCTGCTCCAATATGCTGGCGTCCACAGTAATCTCCTGCCTTGAGCAGGTATTTTCTCTCTGTGGCATGCCGGCTTATATTCACTCAGATCGGGGTCCATCCTTTATGTCGAGGGAACTCAAGGACTACCTCTCAGAACGGGGAATTGCTACAAGCAAAACAACACCATACCATCCCATCGGAAATGGGCAGGTAGAGAGGTATAACGGTATCATCTGGAATTCCATACGTCTCGCTTTAAGATCTCGGGGCCTACCAGACCAGCAATGGGAAACAGTGCTTCCGGATGCATTGCACTCTATACGGTCCCTGCTTTCTACAGCCACAAATACTACACCTCATGAGCGGTTCTTTGGATTCCAGCGTCGCTCATCTCATGGGACATCACTCCCGTCATGGCTAACTACTCCTGGACCTGTATTACTCCGAAGATATGTTCGGACGTCTAAAAATGACCCTCTTGTAGACGAGGTCGAACTAACTGATGCCAACCCCACCTATGCAAACATACGATATTCCGACGGCCGAGAATCTACCGTATCATTACGGGATCTGGCTCCCTGCCCACCAGGACCTAGTGGGACATCGGGTGATGGCATTTCACCAGGAAACTCTTGGGACCTATCGGGTACCCCTCTCCAGGATCCTGATCGGACACCAACTAGCTTGGTGCCGGTAGAACCCCGTGCTCAAGGTTGCGACCCTCCCAGTACCACGCATGAAAGTACTGGTCTGCCACAGACCAGCTCTGCACCTCCCTCTGAACAGAGGCAGTCTGACTTTGAACCTATTGGGGCTCGTACTCGAAGCCATGATCTCCCCGACCCTTCACAGGGCAATCCAGGCCACACGGACTCTGGCCAATGGCCAACCGCATGTAAGCGGACCAGCGACCCTCTACGACGGGAATCCAAACGGGTGCGACTCTTCCTTGTTCGGCGGCTGCGGACCAAAAGGTAGACCACAGCCTCCTAAACCTGCAGGAGGGAAGAATGTGATAAAAATAATAACTTCCGGGAAGTTATGTCATCACTTCCTGTGAACTGTGAACTATGAACTATGAACTGTGTACATACCTCACTTCCTGTCATGTGTCACTTCCTGTTGGACTGGTATAAATACTGGTCTGTTCAATATTGTAAGAGGCTTCTACCAGAGGCATGGTAAAGACCTCTCTTGTATATAGTGTGTTTATAAGTTACTTAAAGCTTACTTTAAAGTTACTTGATGGTAAGCCTCCTTTTTCTTACATCACCTTCGGTCCCTTCATCCAAGTCATTTATATAAATTGTAAAAAGTTGAGGCCCCAGCACTGATCCCTGGGCACACCACTCATTACATCTTGCCAACCAGAAAATGACCCATTTATGCCTAATCTCTGTTTCCTGTTAGCTAGCCAATCTTCTATCCGTGCCAATATGTTACCCCCTACACCATGAGCTTTTATTTTCCGCAATAACCTTTGATGTGGCACCTTATCAAATGCCTTCTGGAAATCCAAGTACAGTACATCAATCCGGTTCCCCTTTATCCACAACACATGTTACTTCCTCAAAGAACTCCAATAAAGTGGTTAAACATGATTTCCCTTGCTCAAAACTGTGTTGACTCTGCCTGATTACCTTGAACTTTTCCAAGTGCTCTGCTATAAAGTCTTTAATAACAGCTTCTAACATCTTCCCTATGACAGATGTTAAGCTAACTGGCCTGTAGTTTCCTGCTTTCTGTCTCCCTCCCTTTTTGAATAAAGGAGTTACATTCGCTATTTTCCAATCTAATGGAACCTTCCCCAAATCTAGGGAATTTTGGAAAATTAAAACCAACGCATCAACTATCTCACTAGCCACTTAGTTTAAGACCCTAGGATGAAGTCCATCAGGACCCGCAGCTCCAACAATTTGCTCAGTACCACTTCCCTGGTGATTGTAATTTTCTTGAGTTCCTCCCTCCCTTCCATTTCCTGATTTACAGCTATTTCAGGGATGTTACTTGTATTCTCTATAGTGAAGACCGATGCAAAATACCTGTTCAATTCAACTGCCATCTCCTTATTTTCCATTATTAATTCCCCAGACTCACTTTTTATAGGACCAACGCTCACTTTGTTAATGCTTTTCTTTTTTAAATATCTATAGACACTCTTACTATCTGTTTTTATATTTCTAGCTAGCTTTCTCTCGTACTCTAATTTTTCTCTCATTAATCTTTGCTGTTTTTTATATTCTGTCCAATCTTCTGACCTGCCACCCATCTTTGCGCAATTATATGCTTTTTCTTTAAGTTTGATACTATCTTTAACTTTTTCAGTTAACCACGGATGGTGGGTCCTCCCCTTGGAATTTTTCTTTTTCATTGGAATGTATATATTCTGTGTATTTTGAAATATCCCCTTAAATGTCTGCCACTGCAACTCTATTGACCTATCCCTTAATTTGCCAGTTCACTTTAGCTAGCAATCCAAAGAACACTACCTTTGAGATCCTGCTTTTTTACTTCCTCACTAGCTCTTGAAACTCTGACTGCAGGACCTCAACCCTTTTCCTTCCTATGGATCCACAGGGGCTACGGCTTCTGGTTCTTCCCCTTCCCCCCTCAAAATGTTCTGCACCCTCTCAGTAATATCCTTCACCCTGGCACCAGGGAGGGAATACACCATGCAGGACTCATGTTGCAGAAATGCCTGTATATTCCCCTGACTATCGAATCCCCTATGACCACTGCATTTCTACACTTTGCTGTGGCTCCCTGTGCAGTCATTTGCCCCACAATGTTGTGGATATGCTCTGGATTGCATTCCCCCAGGTGTCGACACCCTCATCGATATTCAGCGCTGAAAACCAGTTCGAGAGTGCCACACTCCAGAGGATTCTTGCACTGCCTGCCTTTTCCTACCATGCCGGATTGCCACCCACTTACTATTCTTCTGAACTCTCTGTAGCTGCAGGGTGACCACCTCCTGGAACGTGCGCTCCAGGAAATTTGCAGCCTCCCATATACTCTGCTGTGACTCCATCCATTCCTCAAGCTCGAGCTCAAGTTCGAGCAATTTCACACGTGGTTATCCAGAACATATCCTGGAGTTCCCACATGGCACAGGAATTGCAGGCAATGGGCCTCAGCTGTCCCATCATTTTTCTTTAAAAAATCCCTTTAGATCTAATTGATTACTGATTATTTATATATTTACTGTTGCTCCTTGGTTTAAAGCACTTAAAGAAAGACTTGCATTTATATAGCGCCTTTTGAAACCACTGGACCTCCCAGAGCACTTTACAGCCAATGACATACTTTTTGAAGTGTAGTCACTGTTGTAATATAGCCCCTCCTTCCCCCTCTGCACCGAATTCCCACTCTCACCAAATTCCTGTTGCCACTCCATTTAGTAGATTCTCCCAGCTGTGTGTGTTTGGCAAATATCCTTCAAATATATACCTTTTAGAAACACCCTAATTACAACTACAACTTGGGGAAATAAAATGGACAACAATATTGGCAAACAATGATGTAGAACAGCAATGGGAAACATTTAAAACCGTGTTCAACAGACTCCAGGAAAAATATATTCCACTAAAAAAGAACTAAGCACTAATGAGACACCATGGATGAATAAAGACATAAGGGAAAATTGAGGCTAAGTAAAGAGACATACACTAACTACATGGACAGCAGGGAAGAGCATGACAAGGGAGAATACGAAGGGATTAGGTGAGAAGTCAAGAAAATAATTAGGAAAGCAAAAAGGAACCATGAAATTAAATTATCAAGGAACATAAAATAAAATAGGAAAAATATCCTACAGGCACATCAATAAAAAAAGGTCAGGATGGGAATAGGGCCACTAAGGGACGGTCAGGATAAAATCACAGGCAGCGATAGTGAAATGGCAGAAATATTAAATAATTATTTTGCTTCAGTATTTACCAGGGAGATAGATCAGGTGGACATGACATTGTAAGATTAGAAATGATATAACCACATTTAAAATAAAGAGAAATATTAAATAAACGAATTAAACTCAGAGGATAAAACCCCTGGTCCAGATGGATTGCATCCGCGCATTTTAAAAGAATCTAGGGAAGAGATAGCAGAGGCGTTATTACACATATTTAATAATTCATTAGAAAAAGGTGTAGTGCCAGAGGACTGGCGGATAGCTAACATTATACTTATATTTAAGAAGGGAGATAGAATATGTCCAGGGAACTATAGAGCAGTCAGCTTAACATCGGTGGTAGTAAAGATAATGGAATTCCTACTAAAAGGAGAAAATAGAAAAATATCTAGAAATCAAAAGAAAAATGATTGCTCAATTCAATTCAATTTTATTTGCCATATGTAACCAGTACTAGTACAATTACAATGGAATGCTTACTCCCCGTAGGGACACGTCAGCTATTCTTACAGCGCCATGTTCAGAAAGTCAGTTCAATGGCTTCCAGTGGCAGTGGGAGCACGATGTCCCTCAGCTGCTCCGTCCTCCTTGTCACCGCGGCCTCCTCCTCACTGTTGCCGGCTCCACGTGTGGTGGCCTGCTTCTCCCGCTCACGATCCGACCTCTGGCCGCTATGCCTGGCTTCCCTCCTCCCAGTCGGACTGCGAGCTTCCCGCCATGGAGCTGCTGGCCGACGTGCTGCAGCGGGTCATCGTGGCTGCTGCTCGTTGCGCTGCGCTGCCTCCGCCCGACTCGCCGAACACATCGTCGGGATGTGAATGCTCCGGTCGCCGGCTCCACGGTCCGACAGCCCGGGGCCTGCTTCTCCCACTCACGGCCTGGCCTCTGGCCGCTATGCTCGGCTTCCCTCCTCCCAGTCAGAATGCCTTCCCGCCGAGGAGCTGCCGGCCGACGTGCTCCAGCGGGTCGTCGTGGCTGCTGCTGCTGGTCGCGCTGCGCTGCCTCCGCCCGTCTCACCGAACACTTCGCTCTGGTTGCGGGAGCGAGCGGCGAGAGCGGGCCGCCCAAAGCAGGGAGAGCGCGCTAGCACCGGACCGTCTCGGCTGCCATCTTGACTTGGCTCGGCGTGGATTTCAAAAGGGAAAGTCTTGCTTGACCAACCTCATTGAATTCTTTGAAGACGTAACAGACAGTAGACAAAGGTAATGCGGTAGGCATAATATATCTAGATTTCCAAAAGGCCTTCGATAAGTTACCACATAAAAGACTAATGAATGTCAGAGCATGCGGAGTCAGGGGACAAGCAGCAGAATGAATAGCTAGCTGACTGCAAGAAAAGTAGAGAGTTGGGGTAAAGGGTATCTACTCAGTGGCAGAGTGGCAGAAGGTGGGAAATGGGGTCCCACAAGGATTAGTGCTGGGACCACTGTTGTTCACAATTTATAGTAAAGATTTAGACTTTGGAATCAAAAACACAATTTCTAAATTTACGGACGACACCATTTTTTTTGGGAGGGGGCGCGGAGATAGTCAATTCTGAGGACGACTGCAACAAATTACAAGAAGACATTAATAAACTTGCCGAATGGGCATATAATTGGCAAATGACTTTCAACATAGATAAGTGTGAGGTATTACATTTTGGTAAGAAAAATAAGGTCCACATATTACTTGGAAAATAAGAATCAAAATGGGGTAGAGGAGAAAAGAGATCTGGGAGTACAAATGCACAAATCACTAAAAGTAGCGAAACAGGTTAATAAGGCCATAAAAAACACAAACCAAGCACTAGGGTTTATTTCTAGAGGGATGGAATTGAAAAGTACAGAAGTTATGCTAAACTTGTATCAAACCTTGGTTAGGCCACACTTGGTGTACTGTGTACAGTTCTGGTCACCATATTATAAAAAGGACATAGAGGCACTGGAGAGGGCGCAAAACAGATTTACAAGGATGGTACCAGAATATCAGGAAAGAATGAACAGGCTGGGTCTCTTTTCTCTTGAAAAGAAAAGGCTGAGGGGTGACCTAATAAAGGTCTTTAAAATTATGAAACGTGTTGATAAGAGTGGATAGAGAGAGAATGTTTCCACTTGTGGGGAAGAGCAAAACCAGAGGCCATCAATATAAGATAGTCACCAAGAAATCCAATAGGGAATTCAGAAGAAACTTCTTTACCCAAAGAGTGGCGAGAATGTAGAACTCACTACCACAGGGAGTGGTTGAAGCAAATAGTATAGATGCATTTAAGGGGAGGCTGGACAAGCATATGAGGAAGAAAAGAAGAGGGTTATGCGAGTTAGATGAGGAAGGATGGGAGGATAATCGAGTGGAGCATAAACACCGGCATGGACTGGTTGGGCCAAATGGCCCATTTCTGTGTGGTGTATTCTATGTATTCAGTCAACAGCCAACATAACAATTAACACCTAAACACCTAGTGAGACACACTTACAGCTGATTGACTATTAATTGCCACTGACTTGCAGTTTTAAAATTTAAAAAAATTAAATTTCAGGTTGATAACAGTATCTGTACTATTTACCCATTACTTACCAGTGAATTCCCACTCTCACCAAATTCCCTTTGCCACTCCGTATAGCAGATACATCTAGCTTGAGCACACAGCTACCCAAATTGAGCTCTACCCAAATCCCAGCTTTCTCTGACGAAGGGTCATCGATAGGGTTGCAAAATTCTGGGAATTTTTAAAAGAGGAAACTTTCCATGGGAATTTTCGGGAATTTAGAGTTTTTTTGCACACTGATGGTTTTTGTCTCTGACCCTTATATTATCTTTGTCGTCAAAATAGACGTACTGTTCCATACAAATAAAAACAGGCTTTCAAAACTTTATTTAGGTTATCATTTTGAACTTTATTGAACCCCCACAAAAAAGACCCATCTAAAATAAAATAAAAAGAGCGTCAGCTTATTTAGCCTGTAATTTGTCCTTATTTTGTCCCTTTGAGTCTTCTACTCATGAGTCTTCTACTCTTCATTGCTCCTCCTGATTCTCTGACTCTGACCTGTCCATTTCCTCCTCTGTGTCAGTGTCTAGCTGTGTGGTGGACACTTCTGTATCTGGCTCAATAAGTTGTAGGTTCGCCCGGATAGCCACCAGTTTCTCCACTCTCTTGTTAGTCAGCCTGTTGCGCACCTTTGTATGCATATTCCCAAAAAGTGACCAGTTTCGTTCAGAGGCCGCTGATGAAGGTGGGATTTGGAGTATCACCGATGCAATAGGTGACAGGGCCTCAGATGCACAAAGTCCCTTCCACCAGGTATGTGCACTGATATGCTTGCATGATTCCCATATCCCATCCCCATTCCAAAGACCTTGCTTGGTAGAGAACTTTGCCAGACTTCCCAGAACTTTGCCCACATCCAGATTGAGATGGTGTGAGAGGGTAGAAATCACACTGTAAGCGCTGTTGATCTGTTCTCCAGAAAGCATTGGTCTCCCAACATGCTTTGGGTCCAACATGTATGCTGCAGCATGAATCGGCTTGACACAAAATTCTTGACGCGTCTGTATGAATTGAACAATTGCCTTCTCCTCTGCTTTGAGCAGCAGGGATGTGGGTAGGGCAATGCTGATTTGTTCTTTTAAATCAGTAAAAAGCCTGAGAACATCTGACAAGACAGCGTCATCTCCTTCAATCTGAGCAATTGCAGATGCTACTGGTGAGAGTAGTTTAAGGCTGCAAACCACTCTCTCCCAAAACACATCATCCAGCAGTATTTTCTTGATGGTGGTTTCCATATCCCCAGACTGGGATATTGCCATTTCTTGCAGCGACTCCTTACCCTCCAGAAGGCTGTTGTACATTATGACAACGCCACCCCATCTAGTGTTGTTGGGCAGCTTCAGTGTGGTGTTCTTGTTCTTTGTCATTTGCTTGGAGTTGTAGGTTGCTGCAACTACCTGTTTTCCCCTGACATACTTAACAACTTGCTTGGCTCTCTTGTACAGTGCTTCCATGGTTCTCAAACCCATGATGTCCTTGAGGAGCAGGTTAAGCCCATGAGCTGCGCACCCAATAGACGTAATATGAGGGTAGGCCTCCTCCACTTGAGCCCAAGCAGCCTTCATATTCGCAGCATTGTCAGTAACTACTGCAAAGACCTTTTGTGATCCAAGAGCGTTGATGACCGCTTTCAGCTCATCAGCAATGTATGTGCCTGTGTGTCTGTTGTCCTTCGTGTCTGTGCTCTTGAAGAACACTGGGAGAGGAGTGGAGACGATGTAGTTTATGATGCCCTTCCCTCGTACATTTGACCACCCACAAGTGACTGGTTTATTTGGTATAAAGTCTGATTTACTTACTGCATCATCACAACATCAGCAGAAAACAAAATGACTTCCCTCAGGACCCCTAACCTGGATCTTAAAAAAGCTATAGCAGTCTTACAGATGCCTGCAGGCCAATCACAATTCGATATGCAAATATTACAAATAGAGGGAGCTAATCGCTCATCCAACCAATCAGGACACATTTGTTCACAGTCACACACAAAACTTGTAATTATTAAAACAAGCCAAGTAAGAAGATAAACATATATTGATTAAGAAATTCCTTAATAATTAAGATTCCATCTCTGTTAGTAATTTTGAGAGAGGACCTGTGGAAAAAAAAGAAATACAAAAAAAACAATATTATGCTAGCATGTGCTTTTTTGGGCAAAATTCCCAAGCTAAACTTCCCGTGGAAAATTACCGGAAACTTTTCACCCCTTTGCAACCCTAGTCATCCACCTGAAACGTTAACTCCGTTTCTCTCTCCACAGATACTGCCTGACCTGCTGAGTATTTCCAGTTTTTATTTCAGATTTCCAGCATCTGCAGTATTTTGCTTTTTGTCCCAGCTTTATGTGGATAGTGGCTGGTCTTCAATCTCCCACCTTGAGCTCGAGCACCCATTTCATACTGTGACCCCTCTCCAACCTCCTTTCCCTGATACTATACAAGCATGTAGAACATTTAAGTGCCTCAGTGAACTAATACTTTTAGCTGAACAGCCCTTCAGTTTTTAAAAAAAATGTACCTTTACAGTCTGCAAATACACAATAATCACCCGTAGCGCTTTGAACAGAATACCTGTAGTAAGACCAGTGTCACTTTGGAGCTGTAGAGGCAGGAAGTAGCAGCAGCCAAGGAGATTAATTCACTGCTGCGCGATGGCATGGCCAATGTGCTCTGAATTCACCATTGCCCGCTGCTCCATTTATTAATTAACTGACATCGACAAAGCTCTGCTGCAATCTTCATCACAGTCCATTCATTGTCAGTGTGATTTGCTTATTTCTGTGGTTCATCGTTCCTGTTTTAATTGCATGGTATCCAAAAAATAAGTTTTGTTCAAATTTAATTTCTCCAAAGTATTCTGTGTTTTAATCCCCATGTTAGTGCAGTGGCACCTTCTGTTGCCTGCTGTTTTTTAGTGTGCATTGTTATTTTGTTCTTTGGGAAACATCAGAATAAAACTGGTCAACACAATACAGGTCTGAGCTCGCTGTATACAATGCTACAGCAAATCGAGTATTCAAATTCTTGCCAGTTGCATGCACAATGTCACTTTTTGGATAATGCTTTTTGGGTAAGCATTTTATCAGTGTTTCACAGAAATCACAGAAACCCCACAGTGCAGATAGAGGCCATTTCGGCCCATCGAGCCTGCACCGACACATATCCCACCCGATCCCCGTAACCCCTACACCAACACATATTCCCACCCTATCCCCGTAACCCCACGTATTTAACCTCCCTAACACTAAGGGTCAATTTATCATAGCCAATCAACCTAACCCGCACATCTTTGGACTGTGGGAGGAAACCGGAGCACCCGGAGGAAACCCACGCAAACACGGGGAGAATGAGTTAAAGAATAATTGATTGACAAAATACTTTTTGGAAAAAAATTTCAACCGCTAATTTTCTTGAGTAACTGAAATTTCAATTATCTAAAATAAGGTTTAAAACAAAATTAAATAAAAAAATATGTTCATTGATTCACTGAATGTGTTTTTTAAAACTGTCATTGTTTAATTGAAGGCGGCAAATTCGGCAGCTTTGATGGCGATACTTTTGGCCAGAGGGCGGTCTGAGCATGTGCAGTGGGCACAATTCCACCGAATGCAACAGCAGCATTCGGCAAGTCAAAGGACAGAAAACCTCTTCGTCTCAACAAAAATGCATTTGGTTGTTTTTCAAAATTATTTGAAGACAAGCCAGAGGAGATTTCAGAAAGCTTGAGTCATGTAAAATTTAGTGTTTTAAAAAAAAGAGGGTTCCGTAGATACTTTCTCTGATTTAGTGACATCGCTTGAGCAGTCTGAACACCTGACTTTTCTGCGAGCTAGTATTTCGTCAATCCCTCTGATGGCATACCAAGTTTCCACTAGACTTGACACAAAACCTTAAGTTGCTTTATTCTACAGTAAGGTGAGCATGTAGAGCAACAGTTATGACTAGGTTCATGGAGGTTTAACTGGGAAACCTCATCTCCAAGTAAGTATTCAAAAGTAATTAACGCGTTACACTAACCTACCTTAGTTCAGTGGATCATCTTAATTACATAGCATTTTACAGCCAAATAGGTCCATGAGCCTCCTCCCACCTTACTTCATCTAACCCCGTCAACATATTCTATTCCTTCCTCCTTCATGTACTCACTAGTTTCCCTTTAAATGCGTCTATACTATTCGTCTCAACTACTCCGTGATAGAGTTCCACATTCTAATCAGAGTAAAGAAGTTTCTTACCTCACCACGACCTCTGTTGACCCCTCCACTGCCCCCGATTTGTCACGCTACTCGTCTAACATCCAGTATTAGATGAGCAGAAATTTCCTCCAATTAAATATTGGGAAAACCAAAGCCATTGCCGTTGGTCCCCGCCACAAGCTCCGTCCCCTAGCCAATGACTCCATCCCTCTCCCTGGTCACTGTCTGAGGCTGAAGCAGACTGTTCACAAACTTGGTGTCGTATTTGACCCCGAGCTGAGCTTCTCATCACATATTCACGCCATCACCAAGTACGCCTATTTCCACCTTCCTAACATCACCAGTCTCCACCCCTGCCTCAGCTCATCTGCTGAAACCCTCATCCATGCCTTTGTTACCTATAGACTTGACTATTCCAACGCACTCCTGGCCGACCTCCCATCTTACACCATCCATAAGCTAGAGCTCATCCAAAACACTGTCCATATCCTAACTCACACCAAGTTCTGTTCACCCGTCACCCCTGCGCTTGCTGGCCTACATAGACTCCTGATCCGGCAATGCCTCGAATTTAAAATTCTCATCCTCGTTTTCAAATCCCTCCATGGTCTTGCCCCACCCTATCTCTAACCTCTTCCAGCCCCACAAAACCCTCAAAGATCTCTGCGCTCCGACAATTCTGGCCTTTTTTCTGATCCCCGATTTTAAAATCGCTCCACCAATGGTGGCCGTGCCTTCAGCTGCCGAGGCCCTAAGCTCTGGAATTCCCTCCCTGAACCTCTCCGCCTCTCTCCTCCTTTAAGACGCTCCTTAAAACCTACCTCTGCCTATAATTTTGGTCACCCGTCCCAATATCTCCTTTTGTGGCTCCGTGTCAAATTTTGTTTGATAATCGGCCCTGTGAAGCACCTTGGGACATTACATTCATTAAAAGCGTTATATAAATGTAAGTTGTTGAATTCCTTATTGGTGACCATATTATATTCAGACTCCCCCACAAGTGGAAACATCTTCTCTGCGTCTACCCTATCAAACCTATTCATAACTTTAAAGACCTCTATTAGGTCACCCCTCAGCCTTCTCGGGGGGGGGGGGGGGGGCGGTTCCGAGGTGGTCGGGAAACACGGGAGACCAGGTTTCCCGCAGGCTATGCCGACTTGATTTCCATGTGAGGCTTCCGTTTACAACCCGCAGCCAACCAGATTAAGAGGCTGGCTGTTTGAGAGCGGGTAGGCCTGCGACACTAGGCCGCCCAGAGGAGGGAGGGATCACGGGGGGGACTGGGGTCGACCGGAGGAGCACGGGCGGGTGCGAGGAACATCGGGGGCTGGCCGGAGGAACAATTGGGGGGATGGGTGGCGGTCTGCAGAAGATCGGAACCGGTAGGAGCACGAGGAAGGCTGGAGGAGTGGGGAGGGGGGAGGCCTTGTGGAGGGATCGGAGGCCTCATGGGGAGGGTCTCTGATCGTGGGGGATGGGCTCGGCTGGGCACTTACCTCCTGGATGCAGCAGTCCTCAACTTGCTGTAACTACTGGGTTTTACGAAGTGTGTAAAACCCGACCACAGTTAAAAACAAAATGGAGGTTAAAGAGGCCTCCAGCCTCATTATAATATGTAAATTGACATCCCGCCTCCGTTAAAACCAGAAGTGGGTGGGTTGAGGTCTGGGTTCCAATTTTTAAACTTTAATTACCCCCACGTTCCAACCCACCATTTTATTTAGGTTAAAATTCCCCCCAATAACTCTCCATCTGTCCTACAGCCCAGGGCAGAACCTCCTCCCCCTGCAGCTTAAAGAAGTGTCAGTTTTATTCAAATCTGACGACACCTCAACAGTGGGATCCACCAGCCAAGCTCAGTAATGACCCCAACTGAGTTCCAATGAGCTCCGCCTGCTTCACGACGACATGCAAGCCGTGATCCTGACCAACGGTTCCACCACAGACCCAATTCACGTACGAACTGGGGTCAAGCAAGGCTGTCATCGCACCAACGCTCTTCTCAATCTTCCTTGCTGCAATGCTCCATCTCACCCTCAGTAAGCTCCCCACTGGAGTGAAGCTAATTTACAGAACAAACGGGAAACTGTTCAACCTCCGTCGCCTCCAGTCCAGATCCAAGGTCGTCCCATCCTCTGTCGTCGAATTACAGTATGCAGACGATGCTTGCGTCTGCGCTCACTCAGAGGTCGAACTCCAAACCATCGTAAACACCTTCACCGAAGCATACGAAAGCATGGGCCTTACACTAAACATCCGTAAGACAAAGGTCCTCTACCAACCTGCCCCCGCCACACAGTGCTGCCCCCCCCCGATTATCAAAATCCACGACAAGGCCTTGGACAACGTGGACCACTTTCCATACCTCGGGAGCCTACTGTCAACAAGGGCAGACGTCGACGACGAAGTCCAACACCGCCTTCAGTGTGCCAGTGCAGCCTTCGGTCGCCTGAGGAAGAGTGTTTGAAGACCAGGACCTCAAACCCGGCACTAAGCTCATGGTCTACAGGGCAGCAGTGATACCTGCCCTGCTGTATGCCTCAGAGACATGGACCATGTACAGCAGGCACCTCAAAGCACTGGAGAGGTACCACCAACGCTGCCTCCGCAAGATCCTGCAAATCCATTGGCAGGATAGGCGCACCAACATCAGTGTTCTCGCTCAGGCCAACATCGAAGTTCTGACCACGCTCAATCAGCTCCGATGGACGGGTCACATTGTCCGCATGCCCGATACGAGACTCCCAAAACAAGCGCTCTACTCGGAGCACCGGCACGGCACGAGAGCCCCAGGTGGGCAGAGGAAACACTTCAAGGACACCCTCAAAGCCTCCTTGAAAAAGTGTAACATCCCCACCGACACCTGGGAATCCCTGGCCCAAGACCGCACAAAGTGGAGGAGAAGCATCCGGGAAGGCGCCGAACACCTCGAGTCTCTTCGCCGGGAGCAAGCGGAAGCCAAGCGCAGGCAGCGCAAGGAGCACACGTCAACCCAAGCACCCCACCCACCTGCCCCTTCAACCACCGTCTGCCCCACCTGTGACAGAGACTGTAGGTCCCGCATTGGACTCATCAGTCACCTGCGAACTCATTTTTAATGTGGAAGCAAGTCATCTTAGGTTCCGAGCGACTGCCTAAGAAGAAGAGAAGAATGAATAGGGTTGCCACAGCAACCAGAGGCGTGAACGAGTGCTGGGATGGCAAATGATCTCCCTGTACCAGCATCCAAGAAGCTGGCTGTGTGCATGTTCCTATAACTGACAAAGACATTCTTAGCATAAGTGATTTTATTCAATGAATATACGTGTACTGTCAATATCCACACAGTTACAGCACAATCTATATCTTTCAGGCAGCAATTTGGTCCCCCTGAATGTAAAGACCAATGAACAGAGAGAGGAGGCGAGATCACAGAAGGTCATTCATTCTACAGCGCATCTTAACTACATTTTTCAACATTTCAACCCTTCATAATGATTCTGAGCAAAATGATCATTTATTATTGGTTAGAATTTGAAATATTAGAATGCACAGTCCAATGGGGTGAAGGAAAAGGGATTCTTCAGTTCAACACAACAGCGTTTAATGCAGTCTGATGGTGCTGGATGTGGAAGGCCCCCATCACACCCACATTAACTACAACAAAAAGGAGCTATAACCTGACTGACTGGGCGATGAACCGGAGGCTCTAGGAAGAGAGCATGCGCTCACGGTACAGCCCTCCTGGAAATCACGGGAACGGACGTGCAATGAGCTCAAATCAAAATGCGTCAGCACCACACTGAGCTAGCTTCAGAGCCACCAGAACCGCACGTAAACTATTAGCATGACCGAGAAGACTGCGACGGCCGCCAGCTTGGCGTATGTTGAACGCATGTTCAAGTACTTGGCATCTTGTCGGTACTTCTTCGACAGGCTGGACAAGCTGCTGGCCTTACTGTCCAAAGCTACATCAACAAAGAGAACAAAAGAACATAATTATTTCAAACACAACAGCTGGAAGCTGGAAATAGAGACTAATGAGGGGGCAAAGTAGAGGCACAAACTGTCAATACTACTGAACACAACACTAGGCTTCAGCCCCTCCGATTCCATTACAAACTGAGGAGACAGTCAGTGGGAGCGGTGTGTGGTCCAGGGACTCGATCCCACCCATTTAATCTCCTTCCACACCCCATAGAAATCATAGAAACTTACAGCACAGGAGGCCATTCAGCCCATCAGGCCTGTGCTGGCTCATGGAAAGAGCAGTTGTGCTCAGTCCCACATCCCTGCTTTTTGACCGTAACCCTGCAAGTTCCTCATCCTCAAGAACCTGTCCAACTCCCTTTTAAAATTATTGATGGAATCAGCTTCCACCACCTTTTCAGGTACAGAGTTCC
This sequence comes from Somniosus microcephalus, assembly GCF_052327205.1. Lineage (NCBI taxonomy): Eukaryota > Metazoa > Chordata > Chondrichthyes > Squaliformes > Somniosidae > Somniosus > Somniosus microcephalus. Next base: position 203,139,437 of record NC_140989.1, read on the forward strand.
AGGTCCCAACAATGCTGAATGAAAGAAATTCTCATCTCCCCTCGAGCCTTTTCCAATGATTTTGAATTTATGACCTTTGGTTATTGACTCACTCATATTTTTTCCCTATTTACTCAAAACTCTCATTATCTTGAAAACCGTTATTAGGTCACCTCTTAACCATCTCTGTTCCAAGGAGAACAGTCCTAACTTTTCCAACCTCTCCTCATAATTGAAGTCTCTCATCGCTGGTAACATCCTCCGTATCCTTTCTAATGCCTTTACACCTTTCCAGAATTGTCCACAATACTCCAGCTGAGGCCTAACCAGTGATTTATAAAGTTCTACCATGATATCTTTGCTTTTATATTCTATTCCTCCATTTATAAACCCAAGTAGCCCAAATGCTTTTTTAACCACTTGATCAACTTGCCCTGCCACATTTAAGGATGTGTGTATATGGACACCAAGGTCTCTCTGCTCATCTACACTTTTCAAAATCGTGCCATTTATAGTGTACAGGAAACTTTGCGATATCCGGCACCGACGGGACCGAGCTGCTGCCGATCTATCAAAACTTCCGGATAGACCAGCGCTAATGTTGAAGGATACGGAGGTTTTCATCTCCGTATCTGACAACAAACACTGTTGCTTAGCAACAGCTTGTAAACACTCAGCCCGTACCTTGGAAGCATCTCTGAAGCTGTTGCTAAGCTACAGAGACGCTTTCCAGAGCCTGACTGTTAACAAAATGCTAGGAGAAGAAAAAAACCTAACCAAAACGGCTGCTGATTTCTGCCGTTAGATCAAGGTTTCCGGACATACAACCTCCGGATAAACCAAAGTTTCCTGTACTATCTTTCCATATTCGTCCTCTGCATTGAACTCCATCTGCCATGCTTCTGCCCATTTCACCATCCTGTCTGTCATCCTGAAGTCTAACTATCCTCATCATGATCTACTACTTTGCCAAGTTTATCATCTGCAAACTTCTCCCTACACCCGAGTTTAGGTCATTTATAAAAGTTGAAAAGGATATTGGACCCAAAATTGACCCTTGGGGAACACCACTGCAAACTACCTCCCAGTCTGAAAAACATCCATCACCACCCTTTGCTTCCCAGTAACTTCGCCACCACTAATGTTAGGCTGACTGGCCTATAGTTCCCTGGTTTATCCCTCGCCCCTTTCTTGAATAGTGGTATAACATTAACAACACTCCAGTCCTCCGGCACCACTTCTGTATCCAATGAGGATTGAAAGATTGTGACCAATGCCTCTGCTATTTCTACCTTTGCTCCTATCAGCAACCTAGGATAGATTCCATCTGGACCAGGTGACTTACCAACTTTCAGTATTGCTAATCTTTTTAGTACATCTTCTCTATTACTGTCTTGTCCATAATCTCCTTCTCTTTTAGTGTAACCTTCACATCACCCGCTTCCTTTGTGAAGACAGATGCAAAGTACTCATTTAATACTTTAGCCATGTCCTCTGTCTCTACAAGAAGATTTCCTTTGGGTCCTCAACAGGCCCAACTTTTTCCCTAGCTAACCACTTATACTTTATAGGTTTATAAAATGTTTAGGGTTTAATTTAGTTTTGCCTGCTAATCTTTTCACGTTACCTCTATCTGCCTCCGGTAATTTTTTCCCAATTCCCTCCTGTACTTTCCATAATCTTCCTGGTTATTAATGAATCTTGTTCCTGACATTTGTCATAAGCCTCCTTTTTCTGTTTTATTTTAACTTATTTCCTTTGTCATCCAGGGTACATTAACTTTGGATGCTCTACCTTTTCCCTTCAAAGGAATCTGCCTAGTTTGTACCTGAACTATCTCTTCCCTGAATGCCCTCCATTACTGTTTCACCATGAAATCACCTTTTCCAATCTACTTGTGCTGGGCCCCTTGCTAAATCACTGAACTGAGCTCTTCCCCAGTTCAGCATCCTTGCCTTTGAGAGTTTCTGGTCTCTTTCCATAATTAGTTTAAACCAAATGATGTTGTGGTCACTGTTAGCTAGATGATCTCCTACTGTAACACATGCAACTTGCCCTACTTCATTTCCCAGAACCAGATCCAACACTGCTTCCTTCCTTATTGGATTGGAGATATAATGATCGAGAAAGTTCTCCTGTACACATCAGAAATTTTTCTCCTTTCTGACCTTTAGCACTGTTTTTCCCAGTCTATACTGGAGTAATTAAAGTCTCCAAATATTACTACTCTAGTTTTATTACACGCCGTTGAAATTTGCCGACAAACTTGCTCATCTATCTCCTTCTCACTGTTTGGAGCTCGAAAAAAACCTCCCAATAATAACAGCTCCACCTCTGTTCCTCAACTCAAGCCAAACAGATTCAGTCCTAGAACCATCAAGTAAATCCTTTCTATTTCAAACTGTATCATCCTTAATCAATACTGCCACGCCACTCCGCTATCATTCCTGAATACTTGGTAACCAGGAATATTAAGAACCTATTCCTGGCCTTGTTTGTGCCATGTCTTGGTTAATGCAACCACATCATAATCCCATGTAGCAATTTGTGCCTGCAGCTCACTAACCTTATTAGTTACACTACGGCCATTGACGTACATACAATTCAATACCTCCTTTGTCACTTTTGCTATTTTCCTGAATCTGGTCCCTGCAATTTTGGGGATATTTCTAATTTTACTGCTGTTTATAGCACTCTGTCCTCTGATCTCATTTCTGCTCCTCTCTACTATTTTCTGGTTTCCCTCCCCCTGCCAAATTAGTTTAAACCCTCCCCAACAGTACCAGTTAACCTCTCAGCAAGAACATTGATCCAGGCTTTGTTCAGGTGCAACCCATCCATCTTGTACAGGTACCCCTTCTCCCAGAACCGGTCCCAATGCTCCAAGAATCTGAAACCCTCCCTCCTGCACCACTTCTCCAGCCACACATTTACGTGCACTATCGTCCTGTTTCGACACTCACGAGCACGTGGCACTGGGAGTAATCTTGAGATTACTATCTTTCAGATCCTGTTTTGTAATCTTTTTCCTAGCTCCTAAAACTGTGCCTGAAGGACCTCAACACTTTTTCTAACTGTCATTGGTTCCAATATGGACCACTACTTCTGGCTGTTCCCCTTCTCCTCACAGAATATCCTACACCCACTCAGTGATATCCTTTACCCTGGCACCAGGGAGGCAGCATACCATTTGAGAATCACAATTGCAGTTACAGAAACGCCTGTCTATGCCCCTAACTATCGAATCCCCTATGACTACTACATTTCTACTCTCTTTTTCCCCTCTTTGTGCAGTCACCCCTGCCATGGACTCTATCCACCCATTTAATGTCCTGAGGGAAAGCTCGATGTACTTACTCCCCAACTTGTAAGAGAGTGAAGCCAAACTCCAGAGATTCTAACATTTGAACCTAATTTTCTACAACAGTGACTACGCTTCAAAAAGTACTTCATTGGGTGTACAGCGCTTTGGGATGTCCGATGGTCATGAAAGTCGCTATATAAATGCAAGTCTTTCTTTTCTTTTGATTGAACGCTACTCAGTTACTTTGCACTGTTGACATTTCCGTGGTGCGAGTAAATACAGGAAGCCCTAGTTCCTTGCGGAGTCTTTGTCTGGGTTGATGTTTAATATATACACCTCTATTTCCAGCCAAATATTTAAATTTATTAATATCCCTCCACTGCTGAAGATGCAGCGCTATGGAGTACTGTTCCACAATCATACAGGGCAACATGTGGTAATGCAGCAAGTCCATTACTGGACTAATAATCCAGAGAACGCAAGTTCAAATCCCACCACGGCAGTTTGAGAATTTGAATTCAGTTTTGTAACAAAAGCTGGTATCAGTAAAAGTGACCATGAAGCTGTTGGATTGTTTTAAAAACCCAACTGGTTCACTAATGTCCTTTAGTGAAGGAAACCCGCTGTCCTTACCCAGTCTGGCCTATATGTGACTCCAGCCCCACAAATCAATGTCATCAAAATGGCATCACAGCCAAATCCAATCCAATGCACGCACTCACTTACTACGTGTGCTTCTTAGGATAGTGATCAGAAGTAAAATTGGAGGCCGATGTTCTGCAGGGGCATGGAGGTCAAGTGAAGCGCCCCAACACCTAGTCATGCTGAGCTCCACACAGGCCAGAGATATTCTGGTCTACCAGGCTCAGCTCAACACTGGGTAGGCCATGAAGTTGACAATAATTCATCAGAGGAACTCTACTCCACTCCCTTTTGAAAGAGCTACTTGGCACAGCTCGAGTTGCTGTTGCTCAGACTCCAAAACTTTACCAGAGAGTGCCTCTCCTCGCTGTAACACCTCCTCAATATTCGCCACCATTATTCTCTGCACATCTTGCAGCTCTGTGTTTATGGAGCCAAGGTTCCTGCGTGCTCTGCTGTCGATGTAGGATTTCTTTGTTTTTTGAATGTATGTGTCTGAAAGAAAAAGCAGACAGCAAGTCACCACCACTACTCTACATAAAAAAGGGCTGGCAATATAACCATTTACCCTGTGCGCAAGCTTTGATTCATCCGTGTTGTAGTCAGCGGACAGCGGGTTTTGCAAAAGGGCAGGTGAGGGAGAACAGTGCCAGGAGATGGAAGGGGTGGGGGGGGGGGGGGGGGGGGGAGGAGACGGGGGAGAGATGGGGACAGAGGGACAATGGGAGAGATGGAGAAAATGGGGGAGACGGAGAGACAGGGGGGTGGGTGGGAGACAAAACGTCATCTCCTGAAGTTTACGGAGGGTGCAAGGTCGGCCAGGAGAGCATTGGAATAGTCGAGTCTAAAGGTAATAAAGTCATGGATGAGGGTTTTAGCAGGAGATGGGCTGAGGCAGGGGCGGAGATAGCCAATGTTACGGAGGTGGACAGAGAAGGGCTTGGTGATGGAGTGGATATGGGGTTGGAAGCTCATCTCGGGGTCAAATTGGACAATCTGCCCTAACACTGTTAAATGCCTTCTGGAGGCCCATATACACAACATCCATAGACACTACCTGATCTACCAAGTTAGTAACCTCAAAAAATTCAACTAGGTTATTCAGACATGACTTACCCGTTACAAATCCATACTGGCTCTCTCTGATCAGCTCATATTTATCCAGCTGCTCAATTATTCTGTCCCACAGCAGGGCTCTGGGGAAAGAGCAGGGGAATGGGACTAATTGGATAGATCTACCAGAGTCGGCACAGGCACGATGGGCCAAATGGCCTCCTTCTGTGTTGTATCATTCTATGATCCTAGCATGACATTCTAGTAACTACCACACAACTGATCTGTAGTTACCTGGTTTCTCTCTCCAACCCTTCATAATCGGGCTGTTTGGTTGCTGTGGCAGGGGCGGAAACCTGATTGGTGAGATTTGAAAGGTTTGAAAGGGAGGAAGAGAGTTCCCGAGGAGAGGGAACTGTTTACAATGCCAGGTACAGAAGTTGGATGGTCAGCAGTTTAGTAAGGAGTCAGGGGAGTAAAACTTGGGTCTCACGGACAAGACGATGTCAGAAGGCACAAGGAGAGAAACGAGAGAGAGAGAGATGCAAGTTCAGGGCTAGGGCAGAGGGGAGCCTGTGGGGAGGTGGGTGAGGAAAGGGGAGAAAAAGCAGCAGAGACAGCTGAACAAATGGTCTCAATCTTGGTGACAAAGAAGTCCACGAGCTTCTTGCACTTGTTGTATGTGAGGGTGGAGGCGGCAGGGGGTTTAAGGAGACGATTGGTAGCAAGAAGCCATGATGTCATCTTTGCTCTGCAGGATGATCCTAGGGTGGCGGGCAAAGATCCCTGTAGGCTGTACTATGTTCTGCGTGGCTTGTTTCTTTCAATGCGCAGTCCCTTTAAGTTTCTGCAGGACCTGCGTGGGACCTTGCAGATTACTGCGCAGCCGTGCACGCATGCAGCTTAGAGTGAACATTGGTGGTGGGTGGGTTGGTTTAGCAGGTGAGTGTGGGTTGGTTTAGCAGGTGAGAGCGAGACCTGATAGCGATTGATATGGTTCAATACAAGGGCATCAAAGATGGAGGTGAGGGATTGGTTGAGTATCGCAGTGAACAGAGGGTCGAAGGGTTGGCGGGGAGAGTGTGTGTGGAGGGAGAGGTTTCGGGGAGAGTTTATATGGAGGGAGAGGTTTAGGGGAGAGTTTATATAGAGGGAGAGGTTATGGGGAGGGGAAAGGGCAGCAGTTTTAAAGGAGAGGCAAGAGGGGTGAAACAAAATGGGGCATCTGAAGGTGGAGAAGCTACCAGAGGAGTAGGGAGAGGGACCAAGGTGTAACTTGGTGATGAGGGTCACACCACCACCAGTTTGGGTGAGTTAGGTGGTGCAAAGTATAGCCAGGAGAGTAGGGGCAATGCCAAGACAACAGCATGAGAACAGGGAAGGCAGAGGAGTAAGCTGAATGGGCTCTTTCTGTGCTGGAACATTCTATGACTGTTTTCCTTTTGTGGAGCTAGCTATTACCATTTCTACTGAAAATATATCCATCTTATATTACTGTTACTTATTCACTTAGCTATTACTAAATAAATTCAACCAATAGCCAAAATAAGATAGGATGACGCTTTTAGCAGACAAGAGAAAGATCTACAGATAGACCCACTTGATAAAGTATCAACAAAGCATTTTTTTTTTGTTACCCTCTGCATTTTACCAATACTGTAGCTGGATATCAGAAATTGTGGAGATACTCGAGATCATAGGAAGTCAGTATTCACAGACGAGTGATCGAAAATGCAGCAGCCGAAAAATTTAGTGTGAGAAAACACCTCAAAAAATGCAACAATATTCTTTTCCCCACTGCTGGGAGAGAATGCACAAGTGAGAAAGAGAAAGAAGGTCAAAGAATCAGCAAAGCTGGAGCGTCCGAGGATAGCTACAGGCTCGGCGTGCCAATATGCACAGGGTTGTCTCAAACATTGAGTATCTGAGTCAGATACTGTAGACAACCAGCTCCAGTAATACTCTGGAGGATGAGGCAACGTGTTCCTCTGAGTCAGATACTGTAGACAACCAGCTCCAGTAATACTCTGGAGGATGAGGCAACGTGTTCCTCAGAAATATGCCGTCTGACACCAGGATCATCTGCATGACATATCCACCTCTGTAACCTCCTTCAGCCCTACAACCCTCCAAGTTCTCTGCCCTCCTCTAATTCTGACTTCTTGCGCATCCCCAATTTTAATCGCTCCACCACTGGTGGCCGTGCCTTCAGCTGCCAAGGTCCTAAGTTCTGGAATTCCCTCCCTAAGCCTCTCCGCCTCTCTCTCCTCCTGCAAGACGCTCCATAAAACCTCTTTGACCGAGCATTTAGTCACCTGTCCTAATATCTTCTAATGTGGCCCAGTGTCAAATATTTTCTGATTACGCTCCTGTGAAGCACCTCGAGACATTTTACGACGTTAAAGGCAGTATATAGAGCAAGTTATTGTAGTTGCTTTCTGCACTACTTCCAAAACCCGGATGGTTCCCTTGTGCCTCAATGAACAGTACTGAATGCAATACTCAGGTGCGGATGGACAAGACCGCCATACAGGTTCAGAGCGATGCCCTGGGTTCTCCCAAGAGTGATTCCTGGGACACTCCACTCAGTACATTTCACGTACATATCCTTGCCATCTCACGTGGCCATGCTACGCCCATCGTGTCAATCACAGGCAAGGCCATCTCTGATCACTTCCTTGTATCCTTCTCCACCCACATCCCCCTCCCAACCCACTTCCTATCGTGTCCGCCCTGTAAAAATCTCTCCCCCAAGTCACTTACTATGGCACTTTCAAAATCCCAACTGTCTAGCCTTTGGCCCAAAATGACATTTCTGCAGCTAATGATCTGCTCAATCACACCCTCACCTCCACCTCGGTGCCCTTGTCCCCACTAAAACCATTAATCTCTCCCATCCTGGTCGTTATCCCTGGTATGGCTCGCTGCGTAAGTCCAAGGGACGCAGACTTGAACGGATATGGCGGACAACTGTTTAACCATTCATCGCCTGATCTGGCTGGACCACATAAAGCACTATCGGGTCCTGCTCTCCTCTGCCAAAACTGTTCACTATTCCAGGATCATCCTCCAAAAACCCTCTGCCCTGCCTCCTCCATCCTCACCTCCAACAAGTTTGAGGGGCTCATGGACTTCTTTGTCACTAAGATTGAGACCATCCATTCAGCTGACGCTCCCGCTTCCCTTCCTTGCCCACCAAGCCAAACTTCCCCCAACGATCCCCCCCTGCCCTAACCCTAATCTAGTTTCTATGCCATCTCCCCTCATGCCCTCTCCGAGCTCATCTTGTTCACGAGACCCACCTCATGCTCCCTCGACCCTATTCCCACTAAACTGCTAACCACACGACTTCCATTCCTAGCCCCCATATTAACTGATATTGTAGCAGTTCCGTCTCCTCAGATACTGTCCCTCTCCCCTTCATCACCCTTCTCAAAAAAACCTCTTGACCAATGTTCCTTCTAAGCTGCGCTTTATCCGGTTCCGTTTTGTTCGTGGCGCCTTTAAATTTCCACGTGGTATTTACAAGGGGGACCTTTCCCATTGCTGCACGGCCGTGCAGCTTACAGGGAACATTGCCCCGGACCCGTCTGTTCTTGCATCGCCAGCCTCCCTTCCTCTTCAAAGTCCTTGAACGTGCTGTCGCCTCCTAAATCCGTGCCCATCTTTCCCGCAATTCCATGTCTGAATCACTCCAATCAGGTTTCCGCCTCTGCCACAGTACTAAAATGGCCAGTCACAAGTGACACCCTATGTGACTGTGGTAAACTATCCCTCTTCATTCTGCTCAACCTGTCTGCAGCATTTGACACAGTTGACCACCAATGTTCCCTGTAAGCTGCGTTTTGTTCTGCGCAGCCTGTTTCTTTTAATGTGCGGTCTCTTTAAATGTCTGCGCATGTGCGGTATTTACAATGTCAATACTGAGGAGGACTGCAACAAATTACAGGAGGACATTAATAAACTTACAGAATGGCAAACAATTGGTAAATGAAGTTCAACACAGATAATGTGAGGTATTACATTTTAGTAGGAAGAATAGGGAGATCACGAGTCTGGGTGGGGTAGAGGAACAAAGGGATCTCGGAGTACAAATACACAAATCACTAAAAGTTGCGACACAGGTTAGCAAGGCCATAAAAAAACAAACCAAGCACTAGTGTTTATTTCTAGAGGTATAGAATTTAAAAGTAGGGAAGTTATGCTAAATCTGTATCGAACCTTGGTTAGACCACATTTAAGAGTATTGTGTACAGTTCTGGTCGCCATATTATTAAAAGGATTATAGAGGCACTGGAGAGGGTGCAGAGAAAATGCAAGGGTATACATATCAGGAAAGGATGAACAGACTGGGTCTCTTTTCTCTTGAAAAAGGAAGGCTGAGGGGTGACCGAGTAAAAGGTCTTAAATTATGAAAGGTTTTGATAAAGTGGATAGAGAGAGAATGTTTCCACTTGTGGGGAAGAGCATAACTAGAGGCCATCAATACAAGATAGTCACCAAGAGTGGCGAGAATATGGAACTCACTACCACAGGGAGTGGTTGAAGCAAATAGTATAGATGCATTTAAGGGGAGGCTGGACAAGCAAATGAGGGTTATGCTGATAGATTTAGATGAGGAAAGACAGGAGGAGGCTCGAGTGGAGCATAAACGCCGGCATGGACTGGTTGGGCCGAATGGCCTGTTTCTGTGCCGTATGTTCTATGTAATGTAAAAGCCGGTGAGCAGTCTGCGCAGGACCTTTGAGTACTGCGCGGCTACGCGTGCGGCACTTTAGTGGGAACATTGTTGGCCACACCATTCTCCTCCAATGCCTCTCCTCTGTCGTCCAGCTGGGTAGGACTACCCTCGCCTGGTTGCATTCTTATCTATCCAGTCGTAGCCAGAGAATCACCTGTAATGGCTTCTCTTCCCGCTCCCGCATCGTTACCTCTGGAGTCTTCCAAGGATCTATCCTTGGGCCCCCCTCCTACTTCTCAACGACATGCTTCCCCACGGCAACATCATCCAAAAATACATTAGGTTCCACATGTACGCTGATGACACCCAGCTCTACTTCACCACCACCTCTCTTGACCCTTCCACTGTCTCTAAATTGTCAGACTGCTTTTCCGACATCCAGTACTTGATGAGCAGAAATTTCCTCCAACTAAATATTGGGAAGACCAAAGCCATCGTCTTCGGTCCCCGCCACAAACTCCATCCTTCTCTGAAGCGGAACCAGACTGTGCAACCTTGGTGTCGAATTTGACACCAAGATGAGCTTCCAAACACATATCCACTTCACCAAGACCGCAGACTTCAACATCTGTAACATCGCCCAACTCCGCCCCTGCCTCAGCTCAGCATCTGCTGAAACCCTCATCCATGCCTTTGTTACCTCTATACTTGACTATTCCAACGAACTTCTGGCCGACCTTCCATCTTCCACAAACTTGTGCTCAGCCAAAACTCAGCTGCCTATGTCCTAACTCGCACCAAGTCCCGTTCACCCAACACCCCTGTGCTCGCTGTCGACACCGACTCCCAGTCCAGCAATGCCTCAATTTTTAAATTCTCATTGTATTCAAATCCCTCCATGGCCTCGCCCCTCCCTATCTCTGTAGCCTACTCGGACCCTACAAGCCCGTGAGATCTCTGTGCTCCTCCAACTCTGGCCTCTTGCGCATTCCTGATTTTAATTGCTCCACCAATGACGACCGTGCCTTCAGCTGCTTAGGCTGTAAGCTATGGCATTCCCTCCCTAAACCTCTCCTCCTTTAAGATGATCCTTAAAACCTACGTCTTCTGTCCTAATATCTCCTTATGTGGCTTGGTGTAAAATATTTGTTTGATAGCCCTTCTGTGAAGCGCCTTGGGACGTTTTACTATGCTAAAGGTGCTATATAAATGCAAGTTGTTGTTGTTACATCTCCCAGCTCCGATCCCTGGGACACTCCACCAAGTACATCTCCCCACCACCGATATCTGGGACACTCCACTAAGTACATCTCCCAGCACCAATCCCTGGGGCACTCTACTCTACATCTCCCAGTGCAGATCCCCGAGACACTCCCCTCAGTATATTTCTTCAGAATCACATTATTTCTCTAGCTTGTACCTGCTGCTTTCTGTCTCAACCAGTTCATTATCCACCTCCAAATTTTATCTAGGAGACCAGTGTCCTTCGCTGCTGTACAAGTTGTTCATGAGGGACTTAATGAAAGGCCCATGCGCTCCAGAAGTGTACAGCAGAGGGCTTTCCAACATCCATTGTGTATGTTACTTCTTGAAAAAAGTCAAGGAGTTTGGGGACGTCCATCTGCCCATTCTGGACCAATGTTGGCTGCCAGCTATTGTCATACAAGTACTTGAGGTTCTCTCTAGGTGACTGATTCCAACATTTTGCCAATCTTACTGATGTAAGCCTAATGAGTCTGTACTTGTGGCTTTTTGTTTTGAATCCGATTGGCCCTCCGCTGTATTCACATATTCCATCAGGAGATCAGCACGGTGTAGATTTTGTCCCAATCTCACTTGGCACCCTTGGGTATAGTCTATCACTCCCTACAGATTACTTGGTTTCAAAGAAAAAAAGGTGGGACTAACAAATCTAGAGCCCCCTGGATGTCTGGTGACATACAGGGTAGGATAAAGAAAAAAAGGGAGGTGTATGACAGATACCGAGGGCTAAATACTCCAGAATCTTTAGAGGAGTACAGAAAGTTCAGGAGTGCAATTAAAAAGGATATTAGGAAAGCAAAGAAAGAGAGAGCATGAAAAATTCTTGGCAAGTAAAATCAAGGAAAACCCCAAAATATTTTATAAATATATTTAAGAGGAAGAGGATAACTTAAGAAAGGGTAGGGCCTATTAGAGATCATGAGGGTAATGTGTGTGTGGAGGCGGGAGACATCGGTAGGGTTCTTAATAAATACTTTGCGTCTGTTTTCACAAAGGAGAGGGGCGAAGCAGACATTGCTATCGGGGGGAGGAGTGCGAAATATTAGATAAAATAAACAGAGTGAGAGAGGAAGTATTAAAGGGTTTAAGCAGCTTTAAAAGTGGATAAATCCCCAGGCCCAGATGAACAGTATCCCAGGCTGTTAAGCGAAGCAAAAGAGGAAATAGCAGAGGCCCTGACCATTTTTAAATCCTCTCTGGCTTCAGGTGTGGTGCCGGAGGACTGCTAATGTGGTACCCTTGTTTAAAAAGGGAGAAAAGGATAGACCGAGTAATTACAGGCCAGTCAGCCTAACCTCGGTGGTGGGAAAATTATTGGAAAGAATTATGAAGGATAGGATAAATCTTCATTTAGACACAGATTAATCAAGGATAGTCAGCATGGATTTGTTAAGGGAAGGTCATGTCTGACAAACTTGATTGAATTTTTTGAGGAGGTAACAAGGAGGGTAGATGAGGTTAGTGTGTTTGATGTAGTTTATATGGACTTTAGCAAGGCTTTTGATAAGGTTCCACATGGCAGACTGGTCATGAAGTTGACCATGGGATCCAGACAAAGTATCAAGTTGGATTCAAAACTGGCTCGGAGACAGGAAGCAGAGGGTAATGGTTAATGGGTGTTTCTGACTGGAAGGCTGTTTCCAGTGGGGTTCCACAGGGCTCAGTACTAGGTTCCTTCCTTTTTGTGGTATATATCAACGATCTAGACTTGAATATAGGGGGTATGATTAAGAAGTTTGCAGATGATACTAAAATTGGCTGTGTGGTTGATACTGAAGAAGGAAGCTGTAGACTGCAGGAAGATATCAATAAATTGGTCAGGTGGGCAGCACAGTGGCAAATGGAATTCAATTCGGAGAAGTGAGAGGTAATGCATTTGGGGAGGGTTAACAAGGAAAGGGAATACACATTAAATGGTAGATCACTGAGTGGTGTAGAGGAACAAAGGGACCTTTGAGTGCATGCCCACAGATCCCTGAAGGCCAGGTAGATAAGGTGGTTATGAAGGCATACGGAATGCTTGCCTTTATTAGCCGTGGCATAGAATACAAGAGCAGGGGGTTATGCTTCAACTGTATAAAACACTAGTTAGGCCTCAGCTAGAGTACTGTGTGCAGTTCTGGTCACCACATTACATGAAAGATGTGATTGCACTAGAGAGGGTACAGAGGAGACTTACACGGATGTTGCTGGGTGTAGAGAATCTTAGCTATGAGGAAAGACTGGATAGGCTGGGTCTGTTTTCCTTGGAACAGAGGAGGCTGAGGGGAGACCTTATTGCAGTGTATAAAATTATGAGGGGCATAGATAAAGTGGATAGAAAGGACCTATTTCCCTTGGCAGAATGGTCAAAAACCAAGGGGCACAGATTTAAAGTAATTGGTGGACGGTTTAGAGGGGATTTGAGGGGAAATTTCTTCACCCAGAGGGTTGTGGGGGTCTGGAACTCACTGCCTGAAAGGGTGGTAGAGGCAGGAACCCTAACCACATTTAAAAAGTACTTGGATGTACACTTGGGATGCTCTAACCTGCAGGGCTACGGACCAAGAGCTGGGAAGTGGGATTCGGCTGGATAGCTCTTTGTTGGCTGGCGCAGACACGATGGGCCGAAATGGCCTCCTTCCGTGCTGTAACTTTCTATGATGCCCTTCTACGTGAGTGAGATCAAAGTCATTAAATTTAATTGGGGAACTTGCTTAGGTGGCAGCTCCTATTGTCTCTCTATTGAACACTTTCAGCGATAATCATTTAGCTTGTGAAATACTTTTGGCTAATCCTCCATTTCAACCCTGTGTAAAGGTTCTCAATTCTCCTCTTAGTGTTATACCCAGACTGATTATTTATAAACTGAATTGAGGGACTGGTGTCCACTGAGAGAACTTGAGTTCCCATCACCTGTCCTTGCAGGTGAGAGGCAAAGGGGCACGAGGAGCTCGAGTAGCAATAAAAACAAAGGCAAGGCTTGTGAATTGTACACTCACCAAATTCAATGAAAGAGTAAGGGCGAGAGACAGTCGGCACCCTCTTGCCATGCTGTTCGTCGAACTCTGCCTGCAGGTCCTCCAGGTATGCAAAAGCCAACTTTTTTGGATACGCTGCCTCGCACAAGACCAGGTAGCAGACGCCCTTCTCTATGACATAGCTGTAAAACAGAGACATTGTGCTAAAGGATCAGCCAGTCGAAGGTGAAATCTCAACTCCTGTTAAGGCAAGAGCTCTCTGACCACATAGCCTTGAATGCACCAGAATGCCTGCTTCTCTCCAAAAAGTACAGTGGGATCACCAACATGCACCTGAATCAAAAGTTGCAGATCCTCAGACTAACATCTCATCCAAAAAATGGGACCTCTGACACTGGAACCCACCCTCAGTGAAACACTGAAATGTCAGCCTTAAATAGGGGGTCAATCCACAAACAGTTACTCCAGCTCAGACTCCCAAGTCACAGAAACTCAACCAGTCACAAATCTATCTGATTATTTATATAGTGTCAGACACTGCCTGTCCATCACTGATTTATAGTGTCAATGTGATTGACTCTTAACTGCCCTCTGAAATGGCCTAACAAGCCACTCCGTTGTAACAAACCGCTACGAAACACAATAATAAGAATGAAACCGGACAGCCCACCTGGCATCGACCTCGGCACCGGCACACCCAGCCCAGTCAACCCTGCAAAGTCCTCCTCACCAACATCTGGGGACTTGTGCCAAAATTGGGAGAGCTGTCGCACAGACAAGTCAGCAACAGCCTGACAGAGTCATACTCAAAGAATCATACGTTTCAGCCAATGTCCCAGACTCCTCCATCACCATCCCTGGGTATGTCGTGTCCCATCGGCAGGACAGACCCACCAGGTGGCACAGTGGTATACAGTCGGGAAGGAGTGGCCCTGGGAGTCCTCAACATTGACCCCGTGAAGTCTCATGGCTTCAGGTAAAGCATGGGCAAGGAAACCTCCTGCTCATGAACACCTACCGCCCTCCCTCAGTTGGTGAATCAGTACTCCTCCATGTTGAACACCAGTTGGAAGAAGCACTGAGAGTAGCAAGGGCACAGAATGTACTCTGGGTGGGGGACTTCAATGATCATCACCAAGAGTGGCTCAGTAGCACCACTACTGACCGAGCTGGCCTAGTCCTAGAGGCATGGCAGGGCAGCTCACATCCTGTGCCATGTGGGAAGTCCTGGATGCTTCGCGTAGCCTGGACGACTACATGTGCAGGAAGTGTCGCCAGCTACAGAACTTGAGCTCCGGGTTTCGGAGCTTGAGCGACGGCTGGAGTCACTGTGGTGCATTCACGAGTCTGAGAGTTACATGGACTACATTTGTAGAGGTGGTCACCCTGCAGCTTAAGAGTATGCAGGCAGAGAGGGAATGGGTGACCGCCAGACAGAAAAGGAGGATGAGGCAGGTAGTGCAGGAGTCCCTGAAGTGCACTGCACTCTCCAACCAGTACTCCCCTCTGGGGAGTGCAGCCAGAATCAAGTCCACGGCACCAAGGGTGGCTCAGCTGCACGGGTTTGGGGGGGGGGGGGGGGGAAGGAAAAAGAGTGGAAGAGCAATAGTGGTTGGGGGATTCGATAGTTAGGGGAACAGACAAGCTTTTCTGCAGCCTCCAGGATGGTATGTTGCCTCCCTGGTGCCAGGGTCAAGGATGTTACCGAGTGGCTGCAGGACATGGGGGGGGGGGGAAAGAGAGAGAGAGAGAGAGGGTGAACAGCCAGAGGTCGTGGTCCATATCGGTACCAACGACATAGGCAGAGAGAGAGATGAGGTCCTGCAGGCAGAGTTTAGGGAGCTAGGAAAGAGCTTAAAAAGCAGGACCTCAAAAGGTAGTAATCTCCGGATTACTCCTGGTGCCACGTGCTAGTGAGTACGGGAATAGGAGGATAGAACAGATGAATGCATGGCTGGAGAGATGGTGCAGGAGGGAGGGCTTTAGATTCCTGAGGTATTGGGACCGTTCTTAGGATAGGTGGGACCTGTGCAAGCTGGATGGGTTACACCTCAACAGAGCCAGGACCAATATTCTCACAGGGAGGCTTGCTAGTGCAGTTGGGGAGGGTTTAAACTAGCTGGGTAGGGGCATGGGCACCAGCATATAGGAGTAGAAAAGAGGAATAAGGTGCATAAAAGAGTGAGTGTGTTGGATAGTACTAGAGAAGAAAGTAGTACTAGAGGCGGAAGTAGTACCATATTAGATAGGAGCAGACTAAGAAAGACTATGAAAAATTCAAAAGTGAGTTTAGAATGCATGTACGTAAACGCACAAAGTGTGGTGAATTAGGTTGTGAGCTACAAGCACAATTAGCCGCGTGGCAATATGATGCTGTGGCAATAATGGAAACGTGGCTTAAAAACGGTGAGGACTGGGCACTTAATATTCAAGGATAGAAGGTGTTCAGAAAAGATAGGGAAGGAAAAAGAGGTGGGGTGGCAGTGCAGATTAAGGAAGACATTGTAGTGTTGGAAAGGGAGGATGTTCTTGAGGGGAGAAGGACAGAATCCATTTGGTTAGAGTTGAGGAGCAAAAAGGGTATGATCACACTATTGGGGGTATTCTATAGGCCTCCAAATAGTGAGAGGGAGGTAGAGGAGCAAATCTGCAGAGAAATCACAGAGATATGCAAGAGCTATAGAGTGGTGATATTGTGGGACTTTAATTACCCAAATATCGATTGGGATAATGCTGGGGTAAAGGGAAAGGAGGGGGAGGAATTTCTGAAATGTGTTCAGGAGAATTTCCTTGACCAGTATGTTCTTGGCCCAACTCGGAAGGAGGCATTGCTGGATCTGGAATAACAACAGAAAGTACTGGAAACACTCAGCAGGTCAGGCAGCATCGAGGAGAGAGAAACAGAGTCAATGTTTCGGGTCGAACCCTCCGTCAGATTGTATTGTATTGCTGGATCTGGTGCTGGGGAATGAGGTGGGCCAGGTCGACCAAGTGTCTGTGGGAGAACACTTGGGTACGAGTGATCATCGTATCATAAGATTTAGATTAGCAATGGAGAGGAGCAAGGAACAATTTAGAGTGGAACTTCTAAACTGGAATAGGGCTAACTTCAATGGGATGCAAAAGGATCTAGCCAGGGTAAAATGGAACCAAAGACTGACAGGAAAAACTGTAACGGAACAATGGGTGATCTTTAAGGAGATGTTCCAAGTACAGGCTAGGTACATTTCAACAAGAGGGAAGGGTAAAGGGATCAAAGCAAGGGCTCCTTGGATGACAAGGGAGATAGAGAAGATGATGAAACAAAAAAGAGGGTGTATGATGCATGTCAGGTGAATTCTTCAAGGGAGAACCAGCCCAAATACAATAAGTTGAGAAGGGATGTGAAGATGAAAATAAGGTTGGCAAAGAGAGAATATGAGAGTAGAATGGCAGTTAACATAAAAGGGAACCCAAAAATCTTCTACCAGCATATAAACAGTAAGCGGGTAGTAAGAGGCGGGGTGGGGCCTATTAGAGACAAAGAAGGTGATATATGCGTAGAGGTGCAGGGCAAGGCTAGAATACTCAATGAGTGTGAGATGATGCATTTTAGCAGAAGGAACAGGGAGAGGCAATATACACTTAATGGCACAGAGGACACCCTCCATCGTGTTGTGTGGCACTACCAATGTGCTAAATGTGATAGATTCAGAAGAGATAGCAGCTCAAAACTGGGCATCCAGGAGGCACTGTGGGCCATCAGCAGCAGCACAATTGTATTCCACCACAATCTGTAATCTCATGGCCCAGCATATCCCGCACTCTCCTATTACCATCAAGCCAGGTGACCTACCCTGGTTCAATGAGGAGTTCAGAAGAGCATGCCAGGAGCAGCACCAGGTGTACTAAAAAATGAGGTGCCAGCCTGGGGAAGGTGCAACACAGGACTACATGCATGCTAAAAAAGCAGAAGCAGCATGCTATAGACAGGGCTAAGCGATCCCACAATCAACAGATCAGATCAAAGCTCTGCAGTCCTGCCACATCCAGTCGTGAATGGTGGTGGACCATTAAATAACTAACGGGAGGAGGAGGCTGCATGAATATCTCCATTCTCAATGATGGCGGAGCACAGCACGTGAGTGCAAAAGAAAAGGCTGAAGCGTTTGCAGCCATCTTCAGCCAGAAGTGCTGAGTGGATGATCCATATCGGCCTCCTCCTGAGGTCCCCACCATCACAGAAGCCAGTCTTCAGCCAATTCGATTCACTCCACATGAGATCAAGAAACAGCTCAGCGCACTGGATACAGCAAAGGCTATGGGCCCCGACAACATCACGGCTATTGTGTTGAAGACTTGTGCTCCAGAACTAGCCACGCCTCTAGCTAAGCTGTTCCAGTACAGTTACAACACTGGCATCTATCCGACAATGTGGAAAACTGCCCAAGTCCACAAAAAGCGTGACAAATCCAATCCGGCCAATTACCGCCGTATCAGTCTACTCTCAATCATCAGCAAAGTGGAAGGTGTCAACAGTGCTATCAAGTGGCACTTACTCACCAATAACCTGCTCACTGATGCCCACCAGACCACTCAGCTCCCGAACTCATTACAGCCTTGGTCCAAACATGGACAAAAGGAGCTGAATTCCAGAGGGGAGGCAAGAGTGGCATCAATTGACCGAGTGTGGCATCAAGGAGCTCTAGTAAAACTGAAGTCAATGGGAATCAGGGGGAAAAACTCTCCACTGGCTGGAGTCATACCTAGCACAAAGGAAGATGGTTGTGATGGTTGAAGGTCAATCATCACAGCCCCAGAACATCGCTGCAGGAGTTCCTCAGGGCAGTGTCCTGGGCCCAACCATCTTCACCTGCTTCATCAATGGCCTTCCCTCCAACATAAGGTCAGAAATGGGGATGTTTGCTGATGAGTGCAGTGTCCAGTGCCATTCACAACTCCTCAGATAATGAAGCAGTCCATGCCCGCATGCAACAAGACCTGGACGACGTTCAGGCTTGGGCTGATCTGTGACGCGAATGTTACCTGCCACTTAAGTGCCAGGCAATGACTATCTCCAACAAGCGAGAGTCTAACCACCGCCCCTTGACATTCAACGGCATCACCATCGCCGAATCCCCCACCATCAACCTGGGGGGTCACCATTAACCAAAAACCTAACTGAACTAGCCACATAAATACTGTGGCAACAAGAGCAGGTCAGAGGCTGGGTATTCTGTGGCAAGTGTGTCACCTCCTGACTCCCCAAAGCCTTTCCACCCTCTACAAGGCACAAGTAAGGAGTGTGATGGAATACTCTCCACTTGCCTAGATGAGTGCAGCTCCAACAACACTGAAGAAGCTCAACACCATCCAGGACAAAACAGCCCGCTTGATCGCTGGGTCAAAATCCTGGAACTCCCTCCCTAACAGCACTGTGGGAGTACCTTCGTTCAGGTGACATGATGCCAAGGTTCATTTCGTCAGTCAGATTAGACACCCTTGGAACTGCATTCCAGAATGAGTGAGTGGCTTCAGAAGATGGGGAAAGAATACAAATCTGGTTCAATATCATGGAAGTGTAGCACTTACTGGAAGGACATGGATCCTGCTTGCAGAGTACAGCGTGTAGGAGACTGCTCATTGAGTTTGCGGAACAGCTGTTTGGCCTGGCTCTGGTAATGTTGCAGATCTCGTCCAGACTGCAAGAAGCAAAATAATGTTTTGAGCGAAGACTGGATTAAGGACACAAGATTCGAAAAGTGACGGACTCCAAATCCTTGGATTAGCTGTTCGAAGCACAATCTTAAAACACCTCCCCACATTATGCATACCCTTGCATGATGAAAGAAGTGAACAAGATAACTAATACCCACACAGGGTTTGTGACATTTTCAAATCCCACCCTCTTAAACTTGGCAATGTCTGGACAAAGGGATATAACACAAGAGTGAAGTACTGGTGGGTACAGCTCTATCAATGGGGCAGGCAGTGCTGGGAGGTAGTGATTTAAGGAAAGAGTGAAGGGGAATGAGGAAGAGCGGCAGGGGAGGAACAGAGGGAGAGGTGAAAGGGGTAGATTTATATCTCCAATTCACTCCTGCTATTGATTATATACAATGGCCCAGAAATTCAGGTCGGAGGCTTCCCGCGGGTGCAAGCCTCCAACCTGCACTTACCTTGCGTGCCGGCCGTTGAGCTGTGGGCCCCCGTGGAATTGCGATCCTGGGCCTCCTCTAACTGCCGGCGCGCAGTGCTTGCGTATCCCTAAGATCACATGGGCCATGGAGAGCCAATGGTAGCAGGGAATGCTTCATTCATAAGTTTGACAGGAAGGCCTGTCAAACATAAATACTATAAGCCCCAAAACATCACTAAATCTTTAAATAATTTTTTTTTTTTTTTTTTTTAAATCACATTTTTAAAATAAACTATAAATTACATGAAATAACTATTTTAAACAATAATTTAAATTTTTGAAAAAAGTTACATTTTCTAACGGGGCTAAAAATAAACTTACCTTTCTTTAAAGTATTTAAAAATAATAAACCTGTGGAAAAAATGTTTTAATTTTAATTAATTCACCACTTACCTTGTAAAAAGCAGGCCTTGCGACTGCTTTTTACATGTCTAACTTCTGGAGACTTACCCTCCCAGGAAAACCTGCAAAAGAAACGTAAGTTCGATGCACACGCACTGCCTCTCCTGCGCACGCGTTCGACTTCTGAACACCTTCTTTCAGGGGAACAGAAGTGCCGGTTTCCCGCACATGCGCATTGCATGCACGAAACCGGCACTTCCATTGGGCTGATAGCAAAATACTGCAGATGCTGGAAATCCAAAATAACAACAGAAAATGGTGGAAAAACTCAGCAGGCCAGGCAACATCCGTGGAGAGAAAATAGAGTCAACGTTTCAGGTCAAACCCTTTGTCAAGACTGAAGGCCAGGCTGGGAGAGAACAAAAGAGAAGTGAAGAGACATTAAGAGGTATTCAAAACAAGACGAGATGGTGATAGGACTAGTGGAGACAAAAGACGGCTCTAGATTAGGTGTGAAATGCACTGGCAGAATGGGAGACAGCTGCCATGTGGGACAGAAAAAAAAATGGGGGGGGGGGAAAAAGGGCCAAAACAAAGATGTGGATAAAAAATAAGCAAAAATGTAATGGGGGCTGAGGTTACGATCTGAAATTGTTGAACTCGATATTGAGTCCGGAAGGCTGTAAAGTGCCTAATCGGAAGATGAAGTGCTGTTCCTCGAGCTTACGCTGAGCTTCCGTGGAACAATGCAAGAGCCCGAGTACAGTGAGGTCCGAGTGGGAATCGGGCAGTGAATTAAAATGACAGGCGACTGGAAGCTCGGGGTCATCCTTACGGACTGAACGGAGGTGTTCCGCAAAGCGGTCACCCAATCTGCATTTGGTCTCCCCAATGTAGAGGAGACCACATAGTGAGCAGCGAATACAGTATAATAGATTGCAAGAAGTACAAGTAAATCGCTGTTTCATCTGGAAGGGGTGTTTGGGGCCCTGGACAGTGGGAAGGGGGGGAGGGGGGGGGGGGGGGGAGGTATAAGGGCATGTGTTGCATCTCCTGCACTTGCACGGGAAGGTGCCAGGCGAAGGGGAAGGGGTGATAGAGGAGTGGACTAGGGTGTCTCGGAGGGAGCGGTCCCTACGGAATGCTGAAAGGGGAGGGGAGGGGAAGATGTGTTTGGTGGTGGGATCACTTTGGAGGTGGCAGAAATGGCAGAGGATGGTCCACTAAATGTGGAGGCTGGTGGGGTGAAAGGCGTGGACAAGGGGAACCCTATCGTGGTTCCAGGGAGGGAGGGGCAGGGGTGAGGGCAGAAGTGCGGGAGATAAAACGGACATGGTCAAGGGCCGTGTCAACCACAGTAGAGGAGAATCCTCGGTTGAGGAAAAAGGAAGACATGTCGGAAGCACTGGTGTGGAAGGTGGCATCGTCGGAGCAGACGCGGTGGAGACGGAGAAACTGGGACTAGACAAGGGGAGAGTCCTTACAGGAGGCGGGGTAGGAGCAAGTGTAGTCCAGGTAGCTGTGGGAGTCAGTGGGCTTGTAGTGAATGTTGGTCAATAACCTATCCCCAGAGATGGAGACGGAGAAGTCGAGGAAGGGAAGGGAAGGGTCAGAGATGGACCATGTGAAGGTGAGGGAAGGGTGGAAATTGGAAGCAAAGTGAATGAAATTGTCTAGTTCAGGGCGAGAGCAAGAAACGGCACCGATACAGTAATCAATGTACCGGAAAAAGAGGTGAGGGAGGGGACCCGAATAGGACTGGAACAAAGAGTGTTCCACATATCCCACGAAAAGGCAGGCATAGCTAGGACCCATGCGGGTACCCATGGCAACACCTTTGATTTGGAGGAAATGAGTGGAGTCAAAGGAGAAGTTGTTCAATGTGAGAACAAGTTCAGCCAGGCGGAGGAGGGTAGTGGTGGATGGGGACTGGTCGGGCCTCTGTTCAAGGAAGAAGCAGAGCGCCCTCAGGCCATCCTGGTGGGGGATGGAGGTGTAGAGGGATTGTACGTCCATGGTGAAAAGGAGGCGGTTGGGGCCAGGAAACTGTTAAAGTGGCGGAGGGCGTTCGAAGAGTCGCGGATGTAGGTGGGAAGAGACTGGACAAGGGGAGAAAAGATAGAGTCGAGATAGGAAGAGATAAATTCGGTGGGGCAAGAACAGGCTGAAATGATGGGTCTACCAGGGCAGTCCTGTTTGTGGATCTTGGGAAGGAGGTAGAAGCGGGCTGTGCGGGGTTGGGGAACTATGAGGTTGGTGGCCGCGGGGGGGGGGGGGGGGGGGGGGGGGGGAGATCTCCAGAGGAGATGAGGTCAGTGACAGTCTTGGAAACGGTGGTTTGATGTTCGGTAGTGGGGTTATGGTCCAGGTGGAGGTGTCAGAGAGTTGGCATTCAGCTTCCTCTAGGTAGAGGTCGGTGCGCCAAACAACAACAGCACCACCCTTGTCAGCAGGTTTAATGACAATGTCAGGGTTGGATCTAAGAGAATGGAGTGCTGCAAGTTCAGAGGGAGGTAGGTTGGAGTGAGTGAGGGGAGCAGAGAAATGGAGACGGCCGATGTCACGGCGGCAGTTAGCGATGAAAAGATCTAGAGAGGGTAAGAGTTCGGGGGGCGGTCCAGGTAGAACAGGAATTCATAAAGCAGGAGAAAGGGTCAGCCGTGCGGGGGGGAAGACTCCTGGCCAGAGAGGTGGGCACAGAGATGAAGGCGGCAGAAAAAGAGCTCAACACCGTGCCGAGCTCGAAATTCATTGAGGTGGGGGCGTAAGGGGATGAAGCTCAGGCCTTTGCGGAGGACTGATCGTTCGGGGTCAAAGGGGATAGTGAAGACGCGGCAGGGGGCGAGATTGGGAGAAAGGGGGTCAGAGGAAAGTGAAGGGGAAGGTGGTTCCGGAGGGGCGTTGGTGTCCAAGAGTTGATGAAGCTTGCGCTCCTTGACATCGGAAAGGAAGAAAAAAAGTTTCTTCCATTGGGCTTACGGGTGAGTACCCAGTGCGTACTCGCCCGTGGAGACCTGAATTTCTGGGCCATAATATTTATATCTCTAATTCACTCCCGGTATTGATTATATACAATATTTATATCTCTAATTCACTATTATCAATAATTATATATTTATTGATTTCTAACCTGTTCATCCTCCTGCATGGAGGCTGCGAGAGGGAGTCCGTCCGCCACCCGCGCGATCATCGTCAGGAGAACCATCCTCCGCCGGGCTTCGGTCTCCCGGTGCGCTGGGCCTCGGTCTCCCGGTGCGCTGGGCCCCGGGCCTCGGTTTCAGGAGAGGCGGCGACTCCGGCTTCACCTGCTACCGCCCGGTCCGGACTGCGTGTCGAGGGAGAGAAGCGAAGTGTGGGTGAGCGTGACCGGACCTGCTACTGTCCCTGGGCCTGAGGGTGAGGGTGACGAGCCTAGGCCTGCCGGTGAATGGGAGCGGCTCCGGGAAGAGCTGCCGCCGGTCAGTGGCCCCGCCCCGGGTACAAACCCCGCCCTGCAACACAAGTGTTGTCTGCCTGTAAATGTTCGCTATTAATAGCTCCTTTGCACCTTACGTGTGGAAGAATTTATTAAATCCTAAATTTACAAAAGCGAAATACCGCGGATGCTGTGAATCTGAAATAAGAACGGGGGAATATTCAGCAGGTCAGGCGACATCTGACCAAAGGTCACCGAGCTGAAACGTTACATAGAAACATAAACATAGAAGATAGGAGCAGGCGTAGGCCATTCGGCCCCTCGAGCCTGCTCCGCCATTCAATGCGATCATGGCTGATCATCCAAATTCAGTACCCGGTCCCTGCTTTCTCCCCATACCCCTTGATCCCTTTAGCCTTAAGAAATATATCCAACTCCTTCTTGAATATATTTAATGAATTGGCCTCTACTGCCTTCTGTGGTAGAGAATTCCATAGGTTCACCACTCTCTGGGTGAACAAATTCCTCCTCATTTCTGTCCTAAATGGCTTACCCCTTTATCCTTAGACTGTGACTCCTGGTTCTGGACTCCCCGACCATCAGGAACATCCTTCCTGCATCTAGTCTGTCCAGTCCTGTCAGAATTTTATAAATTTCAATGAGATCCCCTCTCATTCTTCTAAACTCCAGCGAATATAAGCCCAGTCGACCCAATCTCTCCTCATACGTCATTCCTGCCATCCCAGGTATCAGCCTGGTGAATCTTCGCTGAACTCCTTCCATGGCAAGAACATCCTTCCTCAGATAAGGCGACCAAAACTGCACACAATACTCAAGGTGTGGCCTCACCAAGGCCCTGTACAACTGCAGCAAGACATCCTTGTTCCTGTACTCCAACCCTCTCGCTACGAAGGCCAACATACCATTTGCCTTCTTAACCGCCTGCTGCACCTGCATGCTTGCCTTCAGCGACTGGTGCACAAGGATACCCAAGTCTCATTGCACTTCCCCTTCTCCCAATCTATTGCCGTTCAGATAATAATGTCTTCCTGTTTTTGCCACCAAAGTGCATAACCCACATTTATCCACATTATATTGCATCTGCCATGCTTCTGCCCTATCACCCAACCTGTCCAAATCATACTGGAGTTTCTCGGCATCCTCCTCACAGCGCACACGCCCACCCAGCTTTGTGTCGTCTGCAAACTTGGAGATATTACATCTAGTTCCCTTGTCTAGATCATTAATATATATTGTGAATAGCTGGGGTCCAAGGACCGATCCCTGCGGTATCCCACTAGTCACTGCCTGCCACTCGGAAAAAGACCCGTTTATTCCAACTCTTTACTTTCTGTCTGCCAACCAGTTCTCTATCCAAGTCAATACCTTGCCCCCAATCCCATGTGCCTTAACTTTACACGCTAATCTCTTATGCGGGACCTTATCGAAAGCCTTTTGAAAGTCCAAATACACACATCCACTGGTTCTCACTTATCTATTTTACCAGTTACATCCTCAAAAAACTCCAGTAGATTAGTCAAGCACGATTTACCTTTTGTAAATCCACGTTGAAAGATGGCCTGATCTCTGGTTGGTTCCTCGACATATTGGTCCAGGAAACCATCCCGTAAACACTCCAGGAATTCCTCCTCCACAGTATTGTTACTAATTTGGTTAGCCCAATCTATATGTAGATTAAAGTCACCCATGATGACTGCTGTGCCCTTATTGCATGCTTCTCTAATTTCCCTTTTAATGCCATCCCCAACCTCCGCATTACTGTTTGGAGGTCTATATACCACTCCCACTGTTCTCTGCCCCTTGGTATTTCTCAGTTCTACCCATACAGATTCCACATCATCAGAGCTAATATCCTTCCTTACAATTGTGTTAATCCCTTCTTTAACCAGCAATGCTACCCCACCTCCCTTTCCTTTTTGCCTATCTTTCCTGAATTTTGAATACCCCTGGATGTTGAGTTCCCTGCCTTGGCCACCCTGGAGCCATGTTTCCGTAATCCCAATCAAATCATATTCGTTTACCTCTATTTGCGCAGCTAATTCATCCACCTTATTACGAATGCTCCTCGCATTAAGACACAAAGCCTTCAGGCTTGTTATTTTAATGCTCTTAGACCTATTAAAATTATTATTTACTGTGGCCATGTTCGATTTAAACCGTTGATATCTCTGACTGCCACTTTTGTTTTTCTCCTTCCTATCTTTTGCTTTTATCCTTGTTTCCCTTTCCTCTGTCTCCCTGCTCAGGTTCCCAACCCCCTCTGATTCTCTCTCCACAGATGCTGCCTGACCTGCTGAGTGTTTCCAGCATTTCCCGTGTTTATCCTAAATTTATACGATGTGCCCATTTGCTGTTCAAGGACTGCTCCACCCCATCGACCATTTGCTTAACAGGAAATGAACCAGGAGCAACAAGCACAGTGCTCACCACATGCTCGATTGGTGCACACTCGGTGGGACTGGGCTAAAATTCCAGGTCCACATTCTCCCTTGTGGAAGCAGAACTTCCCACTTATTTTGATACCAAACCCCAACATTAACGATGAAAGCCAGCGACTTGAATTAACAGCACCAGTAATGGCGGAGGCAGATGGCACATGAGAGAAATGGAGGAATAAACAGGGCACTGAGCGACTTTACCCACTCGACCTCATCACCATAAATCCTGTAGTGACAAAAGCAGCTGCCTCCTCTCCAACCCTTTCACAAATAGCCGGCAGCATCTCAAAGGGCACCAGCGCCCAGCCTAGGCCTATCCGCCCGTCAGAGAAGCACATGGCCATGAATATAAAGCTCCGAGTCTGAGGTACGAGGAAAAGCGTGATAACGCCTTCAGCTATTTTATTAACTCAGCCTGAAGTCATTGAAAGAGAGAGTCAGACCGATTATTACGGCCTTGCCACAGGCCCGGAGCCTGCAAAGTCTTTTTCATTCCTTCCCCCGCCCCCAATAAGGCCACCTCTCTCCATGACGGCACTCTTCAAACGCGCAAGCGGTTTCCAACAGACACAGGGCGGCTCCGCATGAGGGGAAAGAAAGGGTTGAAAGGAGAAAGCTCACACGGCCTCGGCCCACACAACGCTGGACTAACCCGCGGATTTCCCCACTCCAACTCAGGAAAGAAAGACTTGCATTTATATAGCGCCTTTCATGACCACTGGATGTCTGAAAGCGCTTTACAGCCAATTTTTGAAGTGTAGTCACTGTTGTAATGCGGGAAATGCAGCAGCCAATTTGCGCACAGCAAGCGCTCACAAACAGCAAAGTGATAATGACAGAGAAATCAAGGGTTTAAATCAAACATAGCCACAGTAAATAATAATTCTAAAAGGTGTAAGAGTGTTAAAAAAACAAGCCTGAAGGCCTTGTGTCTTAATGCGAAGAGCATTCATAATAAAGTGGATGAATTAGCTGCGCAAATAGGGGTAAACGGATATGATATGATTGGGATTACGGAAACATGGCTCCGGGGTGACCAAGACTAGGAACTCAACATCCAGGGGTATTCAATATTCAGGGAAGATAGGCAAAAAGGAAAAGGAGGTGGGGTAGCATTGCTGGTTAAAGAGGGGATTAACACAATTGAAAGGAAGGATATTAGCTCTGATGATGTGGAATCTGTATGGGTAGAACTGAGAAATACCAAGGGGCAGAAAACATTAGTGGGAGTGGTATACAGACCTCCAAACAGTAATGTGGAGGTTGGGTGTCGAAGTTCGAGCAAGACTCAGACGCCTGGTAACTGGCAAACAATACCTTTATTTACTTGTACAAGGGGAAAGCAGTACAATCAAAGGTTGATACTTACAACTCCAATGAACGTTTACAAGAGGCTCATATTTATACATTGGAGTAAACAAGTTCCAGATAATCACGTGGCCATTACATCATTGGTCAGCAACACTAATTTCTTAACAAAACAACTATTATTAAACAAAGCCTATTCTTTCAATTCCGCTTCTTATCCCTACCAGTCTAACCACCTGGACCACAAGCTCCTATCTTGTCTCACCGCAGCGTATGCCTTTCTGAGGTGCCGAATTGTGATTGGATACCGTACAATAGCTAGTTAACCAGATCCTGTAGTGATTCAATCTTCTACCTAGCAGTTAAGCCCTCGTGACCTTTATTGTTCCTTAATACTAAACCACAGGTCTACGTGCAGATGTCCCTCTTCTTACCTGCCAGTTCTGCTTTGCTTGCACTTAGCAAAGCTGAAATTCCTCTTTTACTCCCTTTTCGAAACTAAAAACATCTATTATTACTTTGTGCAATTCATTCCTATGCGAAGCCATTTGCGAAGCCATTTTGCTAGCTAGATTGTTGGCCATTTTATTTACACTTCCACATTCCCCCCTTTTGTCCTTTCCAAGGACAATCTTTAAATTTAAATCTCAATTTTGTTCAATCGTTCTATCTCCTCCTCTTCTGGACTTTTGATTTCCATCTGGACCATCAGCTTCGCAGGCCCTAGCTTAGTTAACATTTGACCCATGTTATTACAACAGCATTTAAGCATAGCCAGAGTTAGGAAGATACTAATTATTATTACCACTAGCCAAATTAGTCCATTGACTAGCCAATCCCACCAACTCCCCATGGCCAAATTGCCAAAATAGTCTCCCCATTCTCAGGTGCTGTCTTTCCACTTTCTCTCATTTTGTCTACAAGACTGTATACCTCTTCTGAGTTATCAGGGATATAAGTGCAACATGTAGGTCCTATTATAGCGCATGTCCCTCCTTGTTCTGCTAGTAAGTAGTCAAGTGCACTCTTTTCCTGGTTACTTCCTTAGCTACGTGCAAGCTGGTTATTAGGGCAACACACGCGAACAATTTTTGGAACATGGTTTCAATAGTCCTTTAAAGTCTTTTCTTTCTCTTCGCTATTTCCTTCTGGGCCTTGGTTCAGAGCTGGAGCCTTCTTACATTGTGATGCGTGTATCCATGTAGGCCTTTCCCTGATTTTCACGGCAGTGTTGGTGGTAAGGAGGATTTGGAACGGTCCTTCGAATCGAGGTTCCAGGTCGTTCTTTCTTCTGAAGATCTTTATATAGATGGTGTCTCCTGGCTCGAGGTTGTGGCAACGTTCATCTGCAGGTTCAACCTGGGCCTCCTTTACCTGTTGGTGGAAACTAGAAATACATTTGGTTAGTGCAATGCAGTAGTTCAGCATATTTTCTTCCATCTTGTGAATGTCCATTTGCTTGGCCATGAAGGGTGCTGAGAAAGGTAGTCTCTGTGGCCTTCCCATGACGATTTTGTGTGGTGACAGTCCTGTAGTCCTGTTGGTTGCGGATCGCATCGTCATCAATGCTAAAGGTAGTAGTTCAACCCATTTAAGTCCTGTTTCTTCACTGAGTTTTGCGAGTTTTTTTTTTCAGCACTCCATTATATCTTTCCACCAATCCTGCTGATTGGGGATGGTAACTGCAGTGGAAGTGCTGATTAATCTGTAGAGCTTTACATAGTTCTTTAATTACAGTTCCTGTAAAATGGGATCCGTTGTCACTTGACAATTGTAGGATTCGCAAAAATCCATAAAATACAGTATACAGGTAGGGCCCCTGAAGTGGCCACATTGTGAGAACACAGAATGGAGTTGGCAGTTCTCATGGCCCAGTTCAAAAGGACGCACACACTGAGTCATCATCGATTAGAAGAATCCAGAACCTTACTGTTTTTGATATTGTAATGTGGTTACAGCAGTAAACAAAACTATTAGCACCTGAAGGTGCGCTAATCGCTGGCAGAGCGGTAACCGATCTCAGAAACCGCTGAGCACACACAAACGGAGGGACACTAAACGGATTCCCATTATGGCAAAGCGGTAACCGATCTCAGAAACTGCTGAGCACACACAAACGAAGGGACACTAATCGGATTCCCATTAGTTCGATTTGCGAGCAGTTAAAATTAATGTGCTTGCTTTTGTTAAAGCAACCTTAACAAAGGAAAACGGTTGATTTGGCGCCAAGATTAGGGCCAGAAAAGAGTATAACCGTTCAGGTAAATCGTCAGCAAGTCAGTCTAAGATTCGACCAGAGTAAGGAAGACTCCTCCGGAGACGGTTCACACCGTGAAGTCCAAGTCCAGTTACCATCAGGAGTTCGAGGACCGCGCGGAACAGAAAACGGCTCGAGGATTTCGGAGGACTTCCAAAGTTTGTACAGGAGAGCGAGTCCAGGAGCCGGTCCCATAAGGAAGGTCGGAGGTCCCAGACGACACCAAGTAACAGGGTCCAGGAGCCGGTCCCATAAGGAAGATCAGAAATTCCAGACATAACAAGAAGTACCAAGGTCCAGAAGGGTTTTGAAATTCTGGTGAGCATAAAGGCCCAACCCTACCTAACTGACATAATTGAGGTATATTCAGTAACGGGAGGGTTTGTAACGTTAAGGGTATTTGTAAGTCAGGAGTGTGATTTATCCCTCGATGTGTCCGTGCGCTTCCCTCACCCCCACTTTTAGCTTATCACTATTTTAGAACTGTTTATATGCTTTAAAGTTATTTTTCTCAGTATAATTTAGTCCTCTGTGAGAAACGTTATTTTTTGTCTGCATTTATTCTTGCCATTTTTCTCTGTGTACATTCTCTTTCAAAAATAAAGATCGTTTTGATTTAAAACTCAATCTGTCTCATCTGACCATTTGTCTTCCGAGTCACGAGTTGGGCCAACACACAAAGGTTGTCTGGCAATAAGCCCAGTGTCTAGAACCGTGAGGGGGGAGCGCTTCGAAACCGCTCACGAGTAGTGCGAAAATCAAAACCGATTTAGCACACCATAAGCTCGTTAAAACGACCCCTTACAGAATGGCGACCGTGGCAGGACACTGGCTACAGAAACCTTGTGTGGTGGACAAAGACTCGGGTGAGACAGATGTGATGGAAGATAAGTTAGCTTCCTACGTGTGTGGGAAAGTCAATGTAGCGAAAAAATGGGTGTATGACATGTTAGGAGCCGAGCGTCCCCTAAAGGCAGCCGCTCAGTGGACGGCTAGTAAAAAGCACCGCAAGGGCATTGAGAAAGCGGTATGGCTCATGTGTTATAAAAAGCAGGTTCTGGTACTGGACCACGCGGTGGCCAGTAAAGAATCTAAGATTAGGCATTTGTCCCAAGAGCTGCAGGAAAAGGTTGCAGCAGAAGGGAAAGTGCTAGTGGCCCTGGAGGCAATAAGCCAAGAGAGGGCAGTGATGGTCCGGGATCATCGGGGCAAAGTAGAGCACATGGAAAGCCAGGCCACTGAAGTACAGCGTGAGCACCAAGCCAGGGTAGAAAGGCTAAAGGGCAAGATAGCTGAGTTAGAGGGGAGTGCTAGTTTTAGGGTAGAACATGTTGAGTACCAAGCAAGAGAATTCAGGGAAAGAGAAAGGAAGTTAAAGGCGGAAATTAGCAGTCTCACGGGGGAACTTAAGGCACAGGAGGAGAAAGTAGCCGAGGTAAAAGCAGCTTATAAGGTGGCTTGCGCTCAGGGGTTTGAGGAAGCAGACCACGGCCCCTGTAGGCAGGAAATTGAAAGCCTACATATGGAGTTGGCCAAAGCAAAGGGGATGATATGTCTCATTAGCCCAAAAATCGGCCAGGCCGAATTTAACGGCAACCCAGTCAGGGCAGTCCCGCAGGCAGCCCCTAGAACTAAACGGGTTAGGGAACCTGAGGTTGCACAGCCACCACCCCTAGCCCTTAGTTTTCCAGAGGTCTGGGAACAGGAGCAGGTGGGGGATGAAGAACCCCAGGTAGACCAGGCTAGCCCAAGAGAGAGTCAGGGACCGGGACCGGTGTACCCCGTTATACAGCGGAGGTACGGACCACCCGGTAACGACGGGGAAACTGGGGACATCCAGAACCAATTCCAGATTCCACACGGTACGCAACAATTGCGTTCCATGGTGAGCTACATCCCCAAGCTCACCATGAGGGGGGACCCTTCCCTGCACTTTAGGGAGATAGAGCAGGCGGCCTGTGTGAATGACTGCGACGAGGCAGAAAAGGCCAAAATGATGCTGTTCTCCCTGGGTAGCGATCTCCTCCAGATGCTACCCGATGAGTGTAAGAGGGGTCAGGAGAATTATGGCAAGCTCAAGGAAGAGATCCTGGAGGCCATGGGGATGAACGAGGGGAGTCCGTTCTCCCGGGTAGAGAGAACAGTCCAGCTCCCCGGGGAATTCCCGCAGGCGTTCGCGGACAGGCTGTGGCCAGTCTACCAGGATGCGTGCCCGGGAATGCCGGCGCGAGCGCACCTGAACGGGGAACAGTTAGTTCACTGGCTAAGGTGCCTTATGAACAACTCCCTGCCCCGCGTTCGAATGCAGGCAATGGCCTGGTTCGACCCCCGAAACCCTCTGACCACGGAGGCAACGGTAATCCGCCAACTCACCGTCACCTTTAGAAACGGGAGGGATAGTGAGACACCCCAGCAAAAAGGGGAGGTTTGTGAGGTCAGGCCTGGTGACCAGCCCCGTAAAGAGTGGCGCCAGGAAGGGAGCCGTCCCAACCAAAGCAGGCAAACGTGCTACGGTTGCGGGAAGGAGGGGCATTGGCGCAGGGACTGTAAGAATCCCTGGAAGGACACAAGGGAAAAGGTTCCCACAGCCCCAGTCCAAAAGGCAGAGACAGAAATTGCTCCCGCTGGGATCGAGTCATTTTTAGAGGCCATGCGGTTTCTTCTGACTGGCCAGGGAAGTACAGCTGCTGTAGTTCCCTCCCCCACCTCTGCCCCCCCACAATGACTAGAGCCAGCGCAGCCTGTCGACCTGTGTCCCCCAGAAAGACATGCACAGGAAAAGACCTCCAGTAAAATGGAGGAATAGCTGCGGTGCCAGGTTGCGGAGGCTAAGTTAGTTGAGCAGGCTTTAAGGGAGGAGAATGCTAGGTTAACAGCGAGGGCTGGCAGTTTAGAGGGTCAGCTAAAGGTTTTTAAAATGGTTCATGAAGATTTTCAGCCACCAGCAGCGGGTGGTGAGGGGATACCTGCCCCCAGTACAGGAGTGGGTAGGGAAGAGGAGATAAAACTAGATTACTGGCTAGCTGCCAGGTATATTAAACAGTGCAAGCTGTTTAAGCCGGAGGCAGGGAAACAGACAGCAGGGGCTGAAAAGGCCAGTAAAGAGTCAAACGCTGTAGAGGAGCTGCAGCCACAGGTCACACAGGCTGGACGTGCAGCCTGCGTGAGGGGAGGAGTGGTCTCATCTAAACGGGAGACTCCCCCATTGTTCTGGGACCCAGGAGGGGAGGAGCCGGAGGTCTTAGGTCCTGTCCCTGGTTACCCAGAAGGGGAGGAGCCGGAGGTCCCAGGTCCTGTCCCCGATCACCCAGAAGGGGAGGAGCCGGAGGTCCC
This sequence comes from Somniosus microcephalus, assembly GCF_052327205.1. NCBI lineage: Eukaryota > Metazoa > Chordata > Chondrichthyes > Squaliformes > Somniosidae > Somniosus > Somniosus microcephalus. The sequence continues at coordinate 203,172,611 of NC_140989.1, forward strand.
AGGTCCTGTCCCTGGTCATAATGAAGCCGAGTCGGAGGACGAAGGTCCCGCCCCCGACTGCGGCGAAGGGGAGGAGCCGGAGGTTTTAGGTCTTGCCCCTCAGTGTAGCATTAGAGAGGTGGCGTCTGGGGGCGGGGACTCTCAACCTGGAGTCCCAGGTAGCAAAGAGGTGCCTGCCGCTGACCCAGAGCCTAGGGAGGCGGAGCCTGCGGGAGGAAGCCCACAGCCGGCAGTCGTGGGGAAGCCACGAACTGCAGCCAGGGCCAAAACTCCAGCCAAGGGTCCGACCTGTGAGGAAACCTCATATGTGGTGACCGTCAGACGGTCAGAGAGAAAACCGCAACCGAAAAAGGTCTGGTCGCCGGTTTTCGCAAAAAGAAACCCCCGTAAGAAAGCTGCGGGAAATTTAAACAGTCCACAGCCAGCAGCCACAGGCTGCCAGGGACTAGCAGCTGAGACTGATGTGGGAACGCCACAGGGGGAGGCCTGCGACAGTCCCCGCAGATTATAAGCTGGCCGCCCGGAGACGGGCGGCAGATGTACATAGATATATATAGTTTTGGAGAATAAGGTTTAGTTATTGTTATTTTAGAATGAATGTATAAGGTATTCCATTGGATTGTTTTGTACATTGGATGGTTTTGTATTATTGAAATAAGATTATGTTATGACTCTAGGCGAGTCTGTACATTGTTTGAATGTTTTCTCCGATAGGAAATGTTTTCTCAAACTTCGTTGTTCGGAATGAGGAAAGTGCGGGCGAGGTACACTCCATGGCAAGGTAAATTACGGGGAAGGTCAGTTGGGGAGGGAACGGATTTGTGCTCACCCAAAGACATTTTATGATACAAAGACGATTGAAGATGCTCATTGTATCACAGGGGGGACTGTAGGATTTGCAAAAATCCATGAAATACAATATACGGGTAGGGCCCCTGAAGTGGCCACATTGTGAGAACACAGAATGGAGTTGGCAGTTCTCATGGCCCAGTTCAAAAGGACACACACACTGAGTCATCATCGATTAGAAGAATCCAGAACCTTACTGTTTTTGATATTGTAATGTGGTTACAGCAGTAAACAAAATTATTAGCACCTGAAGGTGCGCTAATCGCTGGCAGAGCGGTAACCGATCTCAGAAACCGCTGAGCACACACAAACGAAGGGACACTAATCGGATTCCCATTAGTTCGATTTGCGAGCAGTTAAAATTAATGTGCTTGCTTTTGTTAAAGCAACCTTAACAAAGGAAAACGGTTGATTTGGCGCCAAGATTAGGGCCAGAAAAGAGTATAACCGTTCAGGTAAATCGTCAGCAAGTCAGTCTAAGATTCGACCAGAGTAAGGAAGACTCCTCCGGAGACGGTTCACACCGTGAAGTCCAAGTCCAGTTACCATCAGGAGTTCGAGGACCGTGCGGAACAGAAAACGGCTCGAGGATTTCAGAGGACTTCCAAAGTTTGTACAGGAGAGCGAGTCCAGGAGCCGGTCCCATAAGAAAGGTCGGAGGTCCCAGACGACACCAAGTAACAGGGTCCAGGAGCCGGTCCCATAAGGAAGATCAGAAATTCCAGACGTAACAAGAAGTACCAAGGTCCAGAAGGGTTTTGAAATTCTGGTGAGCATAAAGGCCCAACTCTACCTAACTGACATAATTGAGGTATATTCAGTAACGGGAGGGTTTGTAACGTTAAGGGTATTTGTAAGTCAGGAGTGTGATTTATCCCTCGATGTGTCCGTGCGCTTCCCTCACCCCCGCTTTTAGTTTATCGCTATTTTAGAACTGTTTATATGCTTTAAAGTTATTTTTGTCAGTGTATAATTTAGTCCTCTGTGAGAAACGTTATTTTTCGCCTGCATTTATTCTTGCCATTTTTCTCTGTGTACATTCTCTTTCAAAAATAAAGATCGTTTTGATTTAAAACTCAATCTGTCTCATCTGACCATTTGTCTTCCGAGTCACGAGTTGGGCCAACACACAAAGGTTGTCTGGCAATAAGCCCAGTGTCGAGAACCGTGAGGGGGGAGCGCTTCGAAACCGCTCACGAGTAGTGCGAAAATCAAAACCGATTTAGCACACCATAAGCTCGTTAAAACGACCCCTTACACAATTTAACCGGTATCCCGAAGCGAGGCACAATATCTTTCAACAAGCATTTGGCTACAGTAACAGCATCATTTTTCTTACACGGAAAAGCTTCAACCCATCTTGAAAACATCTCTATAATGACTAATACATATTTAAATCCCATACATGCTGGTAATTCTATAAAATCCATCTGTAAATGTACGAAAGGACCCGTGGGGTTTGGATGGGAGGCAGACAGTACTTTCTCTGTCTTACCCGGATTCATAGTCTGACAGGTAACACAATTGGCGCAAATTTCTTGTGCAATAGCCGAAATGCCTGGTGCATACAAAGTTGTTAAAATATAATCTGCCATCCCCCCTTTGCCCGCATGGGTGAATGTTTGAACACATCGGGCAATCCATGGTAAAAGAGATTGAGGGGCCACCATGCGGCCGTCATGATGGACCCATAAACCGTCTGTATTCTTAAAGCACTGATTTTTAACCCATCCTGACACTTCTGCGCTTGCTTGCGATTGATAGGCTAGCACATCATTAACGGTGGGTGGTTGTTCTACTGCTTTTCTTTCCCTAACAGGGAAGGCTAAAACTTGTGGGCCCTTGTCAGACAATGCGGCCAATTTGGCTGCGTTATCTGCCCTAGCATTTCCAAGTGCTACTACATCCAAATGCCCAGTGTGTGCTTGGCATTTAATGATAGCCAAATGTTTTGGTCTCTGAATGGCTTGTATAAGCTTCTCTACCTGCTCTGCATTTTTAATGGTTGTCCCTGATGATGTCAGGTAACCGCAAATTTTCCAAATCTGTCCATAATCATGAGCTACCCCAAAGGCATATCTTGAGTCGGTATAAATGTTCACCGATTGGCCTGTGGCTAGAATACATGCTCGAGTTAAGGCGAATAATTCTGCTTGTTGAGCTGAAAAGGAGTCCGGGAGCGCAGCAGCTTCGACATCCTCATTCTGGGGGACCACTGCGTATGCAGCTCTAGGCTGACCCTGATCATTTCTTAAGGCTGACCCATCTACATAGTATACTTGATCAGGGTTGGATATTGGTACATCGGTCAGGTCAACTCGTGGTTTGGTGATTAGCTGGGTTACCATCTCACAGGAATGAGGCTCTCCGTCCTCCTCAGTAGGGAGTAAGGTAGCTGCATTCGGCACCACCGGGTATGTGGGGAATACGGCATCGTTGACTGTTCTTAAGTCTTGTACAAATCTCCACCTCTCGCTATTGGCTTTTTCTACTGACAAAATAGGTGTGTTACATGGACTTGTCGTCGGGATAATTATACCTTGTGTTAGCAATGATTCAATTACTGGTTCGATCCCTTTTTCCGCCTTCCCTGACAATGGATACTGAGATTTCTTGGGCAATGGTGCTGCTGGATTAATTGTGACCTTGTAAGGTTGTGCAGTCAACATTTTTCCTACCTCCTTTGAGTGTTTCGCCCACATGACGTCAGGTACCTCCTTTAAAAGCGTTTCTGCTTCCTGGCACAGCCACAGTCCTGCCCTTGGCCTCTTTTTTTTATCAGAACTCCATCGACAACTAGTTTCCAATTGAACGTGACTGAGAAACCTTCTTTTCCATATTCTGTTAACGTGGCTCCAGTTCTTTCCCACGTTTTCGATGTTGTCAGCATTTGCATTCGTCTGACCATTGGACCTAAATCTTTGGAATGATAGGATTGAGCAACTGCAAGAGTGCAGTGTGGGTAGGCATCTTTTAACCTTATAGAGTGTTCCAGTAATAGATGATAATTCAACAGCTGCAGCAATACCCTCTGGACCTATAAAAACTTGTTTTATGCTCAGGCGATATTTTAGGTTTAGGAATGGTTGGTAAAAGTTCTGCATAATAAGGTCCTGTCCTGTTTTATCATAATAGGCTGTACAGTATAGTTTCAAATGCCACTCTCAGTTTTATAGACTTCTGGTACTGTATTATCGAATTAGTGACGCATCCCCAAGCACCCACTAGACTAGCGAGTTCCGGGCTTATATTTGGATCTAAAATTTCCCATGCATAGAGAATAGGGAGTTTTACCTCTACCACTGGATACGCATAACATTTGTCTACAGGAATCTCAACTGTAACCCCCGCTGGAGAGCAAATAATTGTGGCGTTCATTTTGCACAACAAGTCTCCTCCACATAAATTCATAGATGCTTCGTCCGATAGCAAAAATGAGTGGGTTCCCTTATATATATTCTTCAATCTCTACAGCGATAGGTAGTGGTGCCTCCATTTGTTGGGTTATTCCAGTTAGTCCTGCCACCGGGGTTTTCTTTCCAGATAAGGGCATTCCCACTGAATCACCTTTTCCTAACATTGAAAAAGTGGCACCTGTGTCCACTAGGAATGATACAGGCCGACCATTCACTTGTAATTCAATTTTGGGCTCACTTTGTGAATTTAGGGATACTACGGGCATCTGGTTTCGGGGAGCACTTGGATCTGCTTCGGGTAGTCAATAGGTCCGATTCTGATCTTGTCTATAGTAACGATCATCTTGTCGATTGTTTCCGAACGGATTTTGTACAGTAAAATCTGTCTGTGGCCTTTGATATGCTTGGGCTGGATTCCCGTTGGGTCCCATCCCATGATTTTGAGGGGAGGTACTATATCCTCCAGTTTGGTTCCAAGGACCTCCAAACTGTTGGGTTTTTGATGGACAATCTCTGGCCCAGTGTCCTGTTTGGCCACAGTTATTCCCTTGTCCACCTTGCCCCATATTTCCTCTATTTCTGCCTCCGAAACCTCTCCTGTTTCCACGTCCCCTTCCCCTATTTTGTTGGGGATACATTTCTATCCTGTAAGTCCTTTAATATGGAGATTAACCGGGGAAGGGTCTCCTGTCTCCACCCAAGGCAGACTAATTTTAGGGGTTCTTTTCAATCTGGCCTAAGGCCATTTACCAATGCGCTGACCATGGGCGCTTGATAATCATCCTTTTCCATTCCCGAGTATTGAGCCATAATTTCCTCCATTCTCTCCACATAATCTTCTACATGCTCTTTGCCTTCCTCGACTTGCTTTTTCTTTCTACGGCCTGCATTACTAGCCTCGATACTTTGCTCACGTCTTTTCTCAGCTTCTCGTTTCCAGTCCCCAAACGCTGACCAGTTCACCTTCTTCTTACCACTCCTTCCTGGGTCCCCATTTAAGAGGCACTCCTCGAGACAAGTTACCCTGTCGAGGTTAAATGTACCATCTGGTGGAAATGGTCTATTTCCCTTTTTGGTCCATTTTGCCCATTTATTGATGTCTGACCACAATTCTGGAGCATATAACAGGCTGGTGTGCCTTTTTCTGGTATTTTACTTGCTCCGGCACCCATTCTTAATGGTTGAGGTTATCACAGGTATTCGGTATCACAATCCTTCCGTTCCAACCGAGTTCTCTACGCCCACTTCACCTGGCCGTCACGTGACCCATTTGGGCTCTTAATTCGGGCTCAGTCTGGGTGCGTGAGATACTGTTGGACACAGATCACGGGTGTGTCGATCAACCGATCACTGTTTACTCTCCACCAATTTAAGTGTTTCTGAGACACAACCTCCTTTATTGAGTTCCCTGTTATGTCTTCCTACGAGCTCACAGACAATTGACGCACAAAAATATGCACATAATAATATTACGAAGATAATAAAAAATCGCGAAAACCCAAAGGGGTATACAGATCATAATCCTTATGCTCTAACTAAACATATAGTCAATTCTCAGTCTGCGTTTTACGTCCCTACAGACTGAGTCCTTAACACAGCAACTTAACAACTTTAGGATCCTATCACACAAGGATCACGCCCCTTCTTATTTCTCCCTATCACACAAGGATAATTGTTTCCATCATACAAGAAACAGGAACCTTCTTAACCTGACGACGTCTTTCTTACCTTCTTAACAATTAATACTTTGATTCCGTAGCATAAAATTATACACCACAATATGAGGATTATAATTAACAATCCGAACAGTTGTCGCAACACTTCATCAACATTATAAGAATTAACAAAATCAGACATAGCAATTAACAAACATTATCAGACAATCCTAGTGGTCTTTATCAATATCGAACCAGTGTCACAGAATCTCCAACTTTCGCCGCTCAAGGTGTCTCAGGGTCTTGGCGCCTACTTTATGGTCCTGGCCTTCACGTGGGGCATTTGCCCTCTTAATAACCGGCCTGAGGCTAGGCGTTAGAGATTTAACACTCTCCTTGTCCGTTTGGGCTCAGTTGATTGGCTGTGACAAGGCTCGAAACCGAGAGACCACCACGAACAATAAACACGAATTTAAGTACTTACAGCAGCAATTTATTACGCCACGCGGATTCTTAACCTATTCTTTCTACCGGGACTCTAACCCGCCTCCACCTCCTTCTTCTATTTGGGATTCCAACCCGCTGGTTTTCCCACTATTGGGACTTCAACCCGTTACACATCCACTTTTAGGGACTTTAACCCACCAACCAGTTTAGGATTCCAACCCGCCGGTTTTCCTACAACTATGCTACTCCTTCATTGGTAGTAGTCTTAACCTTCTGCTGTCCGGACAGTCTTAACCCTTAAACCTTACCGGTATCTCTTACTCTCTACGTGCCAGTACTTTCAGGGTCCGACTTTCCGAGAACCGATCCTCTCTTTACTATAGTCGATAAAGGAGAAAATGATTACTTAAAGTCAACCGAACCCTGAACTGAGTCTACTCACAGATCGCAGTACACTTGCCGACGAGCGGGACTCAATTGTACCTGTTACCGGGGAAGACTTACTGGTTTTGAGTGTTCAAGAGACACTCCCTGGCCAGTCAGGGACCGTTCCCCGGAACGTCACAACTTTGGCGTCCGCTCCCTGTCAAGTAGTAAGCGATCTCGGTGGGACCTCCAAGAAATACTGTAGAAGTTCGAGCAAGACTCAGACGCCTGGTAACTGGCAAACAATACCTTTATTTACTTGTACAAGGGGAGAGCAGTACAATCAAAGGTTGATACTTACAACTCCAATGAACGTTTACAAGAGGCTCATATTTATACATTGGAGTAAACAAGTTCCAGATAATCACGTGGCCATTACATCATTGGTCAGCAACACTAATTTCTTAACAAAACAACTATTATTAAACAAAGCCTATTCTTTCAATTCCGCTTCTTATCCCTACCAGTCTAACCACCTGGACCACAAGCTCCTATCTTGTCTCACCGCAGCGTATGTCTTTCTGAGGTGCCGAATTGTGATTGGATACCGTACAATAGCTAGTTAACCATATCCTGTAGTGATTCAATCTTCTACCTAGCAGTTAAGCCCTCGTGACCTCATTGTTCCTTAATACTAAACCACAGGTCTACGTGCAGATGTCCCTCTTCCTTCTTACCTCAGTTGGCAAACTGCCAGTTCTGCTTTGCTTGCACTTAGCAAAGCTGAAATTCCTCTTTTACTCCCTTTTCGAAACTAAAAACATCTATTATTACTTTGTGCAATTCATTTCTATGCGAAGCCATTTGCGAAGCCATTTTGCTAGCTAGATTGTTGGCCATTTTATTTACACTTCCACAGGGGATGGCATTAAACGGGAAATTAGAGACGCGTGCAAGAAGGGCACAGCAGTTATCATGGGTGACTTTAATCTACATATAGATTGGGCTAACCAAATTAGTAACAATACTGTGGAGGAGGAATTCCTGTAGTGTATACGGGATGGTTTCCTGGACCAATATGTCGAGGAACCAACTAGAGATCAGGCCATCTTAGACTGGGTATTATGTAATGAGAAAGGATTAATTAGCAATCTTGTTCTGCGAGGCCCCTTGGGTCGGAGTGATCATAATATGATAGAGTTCTTCATTAAGATGGAGAGTGAAGTAGTTGACTCAGAGACTAGGGTCCTGAACCTAAATAAAGGAAACTACGATGGTATGAGGCGCGAGTTGGGTAGGATTGATTGGGGAATGTCACTCAAAGGGTTGATGGTGGATAGGCAATGGCAAACATTCAAAGATCGCATGGATGAACTACAGAATTTGTTCATCCTAGTTTGGCATAAAAATAAAACAAAAAAGGTGACTCAACCGTGGCTAACAAGGGAAATTAGGGATAGCATAAGATCCAAGGAGAGGACATATAAATTGGCCAGAAAAAGCAGTAAACCTGAGGATTGGGAGCAGTTTAGGATTCAACAAAGGAGGACAAAGGGATAAATTAAGAAGGGGAAAATAGAGTATGAGAGTAAGCTTGCAGGGAACATTAAAACTGACTGTAAAAGCTTTTATAGGTATGTGAAGAGAAAAAGATTGGTGAAGTCAAGCGTAGGTCCCTTGCAGTCAGAATCAGGGGAATTTATAATGGGGAACAAAGAAATAGCAGACCAATTAAATACATACTTTGGTTCTGTCTTCACAAAGGAGGACACAAATAACCTCCCAGAGATGTCGGGGAACATATGGTCTAATGAAAGGGAGGAACTGATAGAAATCAGTATTTGTAGGGAAATGGTGTTGGAGAAATTGACGGGATTGAAGGCCGATAAATCCCCAGGGCCTGATAATCTACATCCTAAGGTACTTAAGGAAGTGGCCCTAGAAATAGTAGATGCATTGCTGGTCATCTTCCAAAATTCAATAGACTCTGGAACAGTACCCATGGATTGGAGGGTAGCTAATGTTACCCCACTATTCAAAAAAGGTGGTAGAGAGAAAACGGGGAATTATAGACCGGTAAGCCTGACATCGGTTGTGGGGAAAATGCTAGAGTCCATTATAAAAGATGTAATAGCAGAGCACTTGGAATAACAGTGACTGGATCGGACAAAGCCAACATGGATTTACAAAAGGTAAATCATTCTTGACTAATCTACTGGAATTTTTTGAGGATGTAAAAGGTAAAATAGATAAGGGAGAACCAGTGGATGTGGTGTATTTGGACTTTCAAAAGGCTTTTGATAAGGTCCCGCATAAGAGATTAGCGTGTAAAGTTAAGGCACATGGGATTGGGGACAAGGTACTGACTTGGATAGATTCACCAGACTGATACCTAGGATGGCAGGAATGACGTATGAGGAGAGATTGGGTCGATTGGGCTTATACTCGCTGGAGTTTAGAAGAATGAGAGGGGATCTCATTGAAACTTATAAAATTCTAACAGGACTAGACAGACTAGATGCAGGAAGGATGTTCCCGATGGCCGGGGAGTCCAGAACCAGGGGTCACAGTCTAAGGATAAGGAGTAAGCCATTTAGGACAGAGATGAGGAATTTCTTCACCCAGAGAGTGGTGAACCTGTGGAATTCTCTACCACAGAAGGCAGTGGAGGCCAATTCATTAAATATATTCAAGAAGGAGTTAGATATATTTCTTAAGGCTAAAGGGATCAAGGGATATGGGGAGAAGGCAGGGACAGTGTACTGAATTTGGATGATCAGCCATGATCTCATCGAATGGCGGAGCAGGCTCAAGGGGCCGAATGGCCTACTCCTGCTCCTATCTTCTATGTTTCTATGACCAGATAATCTGTTTTAGTGATGTTGGTTGAGGGATAAATATTGGCCAGGACACTGGGGATAACTCCCCTGCTCTTCTTCGAAATAGTGCCATGGGATCTTTTACATCCACCTGAGAGAGCAGACGGCATCGGTTTAACATCTCATCCAAAAGACGGCACTTCTGACAGTGCAGCAGACCCTCAGCACTGCACTGGAGTGTCAACCTAGCTTTATGTGCTCAAAGAACGGAGAGGTACTCATCAAGGACAGAGAGGCAGTCAGTGCCCGCTGGAAGGAGCACTTCGAAGATCTCCTTAACCATGATTCTGTCTTCAACACGAGTGTCCTCAACTCCATCCCACAGCATGCTACCCACCACCATCTCAGCACAACCCCAGCCCGGCATGAGGTTGAAAAGGCCATCCGACAACTGAAGAAGAACAAGGCCTCAGGAGCAGATGGAATCCCCGCCGAGGCACTAATGCATGGCGGAGAAGCACCACTGGCCTAATTTCATGAACTCATTTCTCTTATCTGGAAGGAGGAGAGCATGCCAGGGGATTTCAGAGACGCCGTAATTGTGACCATCTTCAAGATGATTGCGGTAATTACAGAGGAGTTTCCCCGCTGCCTGCCACAGGGAAAGTCATCGCAAGAATCCTCCTCAATAAGAACATAAGAACATAAGAAATAGGAGCAGGAGTAGGCCAATCGGCCCCTCGAGCCTGCTCCGCCATTCAATAAGATCATGGCTGATCTGATCCTAACTGCCAATCCACTATCACAGAACCATCTCCTGAATCTAACAGAATTAGACACACGAAATAGGAGCAGGATCAGGCTACACGGCCCCTGGGCCCGCTCCGCTACCCACAGGGCCATGACCGATCCGAACCTAGACTCATGTCCAAATTCCTGCCCGCTCCCCGTAACCCTTAATTCCCTTTACTTCTAGGAAACTGTCTATTTCTGTTTTAAATTTATGTAATGATGTAGCTTCTACAGCTTTTTGGGGCAGCATATTCCATGGACCTACCACCCTCTGAGTGAAGTAGTTCCTCCTCATCTCAGTTTTGAAAGAGCAGCCCCTTATTCTAAGACTATGCCCCCTAGTTCTAGTTTCACCCATCATCGGGAACATCTTCCCCGCATCCACCCGATCCAACCCCTTCACAATCTTATATGTTTCAATAAGATCGTCTCTCATTCTTCTGAACTCCAATGAGTAGAGTCCCAATCTACTCAACCTCTCCTCATATGTCCATCCCCTCATCCCCGGGATTAACCGAGTGAACCTTCTTTGTACTGACTCGAGAGCAAGTATGTCCTTTCTTAAGTATGGACACCAAAACTGTACGCAGTATTCCAGGTGCGGTCTCACCAACACCTTGTACAACTGAAGCAATACCTCCCTATTTTTATATTCTATCCCACTAGCAATGAAAGCCAACATTCCATTGGCCTTCTTAATCACTTGCTGCACCTGCACACTAACCTTTTGAATTTCGTGCACCAGGACCCCCAGATCCCTTTGTAATTCAGTACTTTCCAGTTTCTTGCCATTAAGGTAATAACTTGCTCTACAATTTTTCCTGCCAAAGTGCATAACCTCACACTTTCCAGTATTGTATTCCATCTGCCAAATCTCTGCCCACTTACTTAGCCTGTCTATGTCCCCTTGCAGGTTTTTTATGTCCTCCTCACTCACTACTTTCCCTCCCATCTTAGTATCATCTGCAAACTTTGATATGTTACACTTGGTCCCCTCCTCCAAATCGTTAATATAGATTGTAAAGAGTTGGGGACCCAGCACTGACCCCTGCGGAACACCACTAGTTACTGATTGCCAGTCTGAGAATGAACCATTTATCCCAACTCTCTGCATTCTGTTAGATAGCCAATCCTCTATCCATGCCAGAATATTACCCCCAATCCTGTGATTTTTTATCTTAAGCAATAATCTTTTGTGTGGCACCTTGTCAAATGCCTTTTGGAAGTCTAAATACACTACGTCCATTGGTTCCCCTTTATCCACCCTATATGTTACTTCCTCAAAGAACTCCAGCAAATTTGTCAAACATGACTTCCCCTTCCATGCTGACTTTGTCCTATTAAATTATGATTATCCAAATGTCCTGTTACTGTCTCCTTAATAATGGACTCCAAAATTTTACCTACCACAGATGTTAGGCTAACCGGTCTATAGTTTCCAGCCTTCTGTCTACTGCCCTTTTTAAATAAGAGTGTTACATTAGCAGTTTTCCAGTCTGCCGGGACCTTTGCCGAGTCCAGGGAGTTTTGGAAAATTATTACCAATGCATCCACAATCCCTACCGCCACTTCCCTCAAGACCCTAGGATGTAAGCCATCAGGTCCAGGTGATTTATCCGCCTTGAGTCCCATTATTTTACCGAGTACCACTTCCTTAGTGATTTTGATCGTGTTTAGCTCCTCCCCCCCTTTAGCCCCCTGTTTGTCCAGTGTTGGGATATTCTTAGTGTCTTCTACTGTAAAGACTGATGTAAAATATTCATTCAGTGTTTTTGCCATCTCCATATGTCCCACCATTAATTTCCCGGTCTCATCCTCTAAGGGACCAATATTTACTTTGGCCACCCTTTTTCTTTTTATATAACTATATAAAATCTCCTCCCAGTGGCTGAAGAGCTCCTCCCAGAGTCGCAATGCGGATTCTGCCCACTAAGGGGCACAATGGACATGATCTTCACCGCACGTCAGCTACAAGAGAAATGCAGGGAACAGCACCAACCGCTGTACATGGCCTTCTTTGATCTCACAAAGGCCTTCGACACTGTCAACCATGAGGGATTATGGAGTGTCCTCCTCAAATTCGGCTGGCCTCAAAAGTTTGTCATTATCCTCCACCTGCTTCACGACGACATGCAAGCCGTGATCCTGACCAACGGTTCCACCACAGACCCAATTCATGTGCGAACCGGGGTCAAGCAAGGCTGTGTCATCACACCAACGCTCTTCTCGATCTTCCTTGCTGCAATGCTCCATCTCACCCTCAGTAAGCTCCCCACTGGAGTGAAGTTAATTTACAGAACAAACGGGAAACTGTTTAACCTCCGTCGCCTCCAGTCCAGATCCAAGGTCGTCCCATCCTCTGTCGTCAAATTACAGTATGCAGACGACGCTTGCGTCTGCGCTCACTCGGAGGTCGAACTCCAAACCATCGTCAACACCTTCACCAAAGCATACGAGAGCATGGACCTTACACTAAACATCCGTAAGACAAAGGTTCTCTACCAACCTGCCCCCGCCACACAGTACCGCTCCCCGATTATCAAAATCCATGACAAGGCCTTGGACAACGTGAACCACTTTCCATACCTCGGGAGCCTACTGTCAACAAGGGCAGACATCGATGATGAAGTCCAACACCGTCTTCAGTGTGCCAGTGCAGCCTCCAGATGCCTGAGGATGAGAGTGTTTGAAGACCAAGACCTCAAACCCGGCACTAAGCTGATGGTCTACAGAGCAGCAGTGATACCTGCCCTGCTGTATGCCTCAGAGACATGGACCATGTACAGCAGGCACCTCAAAGCACTGGAGAGGTACCACCAATGCTGCTTCCGCAAGATCCTGCAAATCCATTGGCAGGATAGGCGCACCAACGTCAGTGTTCTTGCTCAGGCCAACATCCCCAGCATCGAAGCTTTGACCACACTCAATCAGCTCCGATGGACGGGTCACATTGTCTGCATGCCCGATACGAGACTCCCAAAACAAGCGCTCTACTCGGAGCACCGGCACGGCAAGAGAGCCCCAGGTGGGCAGAGGAAACGCTTCAAGGACACTCTCAAAGCCTCATTGAAAAAGTGTAACATCCCCACCGACACCTGGGAATCCCTGGCCCAAGACCGCACAAAGTGGAGGAGAAGCATCCGGGAAGGCGCCGAACACCTCGAGTCTCTTCGCCGGGAGCAAGCGGAAGCCAAGCGCAAGGAGCGCACGTCAACCCAAGCACCCCCACCCACCTGCCCCTTCAACCACCGTCTGCCCCACCTGTGACAGAGACTGTAGGTCTCGCATTGGACTCATCGGTCACCTGCGAACTCATTTTTAATGTGGAAGCAAGTCATCTTCGGTTCCGAGGGACTGCCTAAGAAGAAGAAGCTGTGCTCAAATCCCTGGAGTAGGACTTGAACACACACCCTTCTGACTCAGAGGCGAGTTTGCTACCAACTGAGCCACAGCTGACTTTTGGAGTACTTTTGGAGTGTAGTCACTGTTGTAATGTGGGAAGAGAAGTTATAACTTCCACTATTTTATTTAATAGTTAAAAGCAGCGAGTGGTTTATGAACGTGGAAGTGATTAGGGCTGGATCAAAAATAAGAGATAACACTGTAAAAGTCAGTGACACACAAAAGGACTTGTCTAAATGTCGAAAGGGGTATTCAACAGTAAGAACTGAATTGACTGCTCAGTCTTTGTATCGCTGAGACTATTCCGCTCGCCTCAATATAAGGGGGAGACTACTAAGGTTTATGCCATAAATATCAGTAGTCGCCCCTGTATATTGCTGGGACAAACCAACTGGCAGACCCCTTAAAATCTTCTCGCAGACTCCTAGGGGGCTGCGGATCCCCAGATGAGAACCCCATGAATTAGAAAATGTTAATAATTGTAAAATTTGTTGACGCTCTTCTGATTGGAATTGACCTTGGACAGGAGATGCAATGGTTCTTTACACCAGACTGAATTTTTTTTCTTTAATTCGTTCATAGTTTATGGGCATCATTGGCAAGGCCATCATTTATTGGCTACTAGCTGAAGTGCCCGGCGGTGCCGAGGCTTTTTCGAGGGCATGTTGTTGTTGGAAGAGAGAGAGAGAGAGCGACTGGGGGGGGGGGGAGGGAGGGCGGGGGGGGGAGGGCGGGGTGGGGGAAGGGAGGGCGTGGGGGGAAGGGAGGGGGGAAGGGAATGGGAGGGGGGAAGGGAGGGGGGGGAAGGGAGGGGGGAAGGGAGGGCGGGGGAAGGAAGGGATGGCGGGGGGAAGGGGGGGAGGGCGGGGGGAAGGGAGGGGTGGAGGGTGGGGGGAAGGGGGGGGAGGGGGGGGAAGGGGGGGAAAGGGGAGGGGCGGGGGAGGGGGGAGGCGGGGGGCCCCCCCCGAGGGTCGCGGGGCCCCCCCGAGGGTCGCGGCCCCCACCGAGGGTCACGCCCCCCCGAGGGTCGCGGCCCCCCCCGAGGGTCGCGGCCCCCGAGGGTCGCGCCCCCCCCGAGGGTCGCGCCCCCCCCCGAGGGCCGCGGCCCCCCCCGAGGGTCGCGCCCCCCCGAGGGTCGCGCCGCCCCCCGAGGGTCGCGGCCAACCCCGAGGGTCGCGTCCCCCCCCCCCCCGAGGTGAAGACCGCCGATTGCGGCTGTGTGAGACGGCCGGCGGGCCCGGTTGCCAGGGTAACCGTTGACGCTCAGCAAGCCCCGCCCCCCCAGCCGAGCCAGAGAGAGACGCCGCGTCTCAGCTCCTGCTGCGCGCGCACCCGAGGGTCGCGCCCCCCCCCCCCCGAGGTGAAGACCGCCGATTGCGGCTGTGCGAGACGGCCGGCGGGCCCGGTTACCAGGGTAACCGTTGACGCTCAGCAAGACCCGCCCCCCCGGCCGAGCCAGAGAGAGACGCCGCGTCTCAGCTCCTGCTGCGCGCGCACCCGAGGGTCGCGCCCCCCCCCCCCCGAGGTGAAGACCGCCGATTGCGGCTGTGCGAGACGGCCGGCGGGCCCCGGTTGCCAGGGTAACCGTTGACGCTCAGCAAGCCCCGCCCCCCCGGCCCGAGCCAGAGAGAGACGCCGCGTCTCAGCTCCTGCTGCGCGTGCACCCTTTAGGTAAGGTAGCGGTGCTGGGCTGAGGCCCGCACGCCCCTGCAGCCTTCGAGTGGGGCCGGGAGGTGCCTAGCTCGGGCATGGGTGTGGAGGAGAAGCCGAGGCTTCGAGGCCTACCTGGAAAAACGGGGAAAGGTAGGAAAATTAATGAGATTAGATAAGTTAATTCGTTTCTAAATCATTTAAAAAAAAAACAATATGTGTTTTTAAAAGCAACGTTTTTTTTAAAGACGCAGAAAGCGGGAAAAAGAAAGGAAAAATTTGGAATCAAGATGGCGGCGACTCACCTCGGTTCAGAACGATAAGGCCCGGCCACACACGCACCGATTGGCCCGGCGGCACACGCCAGCAACCCGGCGTACGATTGGTCGAGCTCGAGGTCAAACTGTCGCTAATGAGCGGATAATGAGATGCTAATGAGCAGAATGTTGAAGGTTTTGGGATACCGCGGGCACGATTTTAGCCCGGCCGAAACGTAAATACGCTTAAAACCGTCTCGGAAGCGTAAGCTTTCTTTGGAGGTAACACGCGCGTAGGTACGCCCTGTAACTTTCGAGCGCATAGCCCGCCAGACGCACACGCGATGACAGACAGAATGACAGAATGACAGACAGAATGACAGAATGACAGATCGAACCGATTTATATATATAGACTAGCTGAAGTGCCCGGCGGTGCCGAGGCTTTTCGAGGGCATGTTGTTGTTGGAAGAGAGAGAGAGAGAGCGACGGGGGGGGGGGGAGAGAGCGATGGGGGGGGAGGGAGGACGGGGGGGGAGGGAGGACGGGGGGGGAGGGAGGACGGGGGGGGAGGGAGGACGGGGGGGGAGGGAGGACGGGGGGGAGGGAGGACGGGGAGGGAGTGAGGGCGGGGGGGGAGGGAGGGTGGGGGGGAAGGGAAGGGAGGGCAGGGAGGGAAGGGAAGGGAGGGCGGGGGGGGAAGGGAGGGGGGGGGAAGGGAGGGCAGGGGGAAGGGAGGGGGGTGGGGGGGCGGGGGGAAGGGAGGGGGGCGAAGGGAAGGGGGAGGGGAAAGGGGGGGAAAGGGAGGGCGGGGGGGGGGAAGGGGGGTGATGGGGGGAAGGGGCGGGGGGGAGAAGGGGGGGTGGTGGGGGAAGGGGGGGAAGGTGGGGGGTGGGAAGGGGGGGGCGGGGCGGGGGGAAGGGGAAGGGGGGTGGGGGGGGGCGGGGGGGGAAGGGGAAGGGAGGAAGGGGTTGGCGGAAGGGAGGGCGGGGGGGGAAGGGAAGGGAGGGTGGGGGGGAAGGGAGGGCGGGGGGGGGAAGGGAGGGGGGAAGGGAGGGGGGAAGGGAGGGGGGGAAGGGAGGGGGAAGGGGTGGAAGGGAAGGGGTGGAGGGGAAAGTGGGGGGAAGGGAGGGCGGGGGGGAAGGGGGGGGCGGGGGGGAAGGGGGGGTGGGGGAAGGGGAAGGGGGTGGGCAAGGGGGGGTGCGGGGGCGGGGGGAAGGGCGGAAGGGGAAGGGTGGGCGGGGGCGGAAGGGGGGGAAAGGGGGGGTGCAAGGGGGGGTGAAGGGGGGGAAGGGGGGAAGGGGAGGGGGGCGGGGGCAGAAGGGGGGTGCGGAAGGGGGGGGCGGAAGGGGG